>NC_137107.1:43813208-43888208 GCF_949357685.1 Gobio gobio
AGATTCTTCAAACGTGTAAATACCAACTCACCTCGAGTCCTACTGGCCCCGGTGGTCCTATAGGACCCTCATCACCCTACAATTTAAAATGAAGATTAACTCATGGTTGTCTCACAGGTCTATTTTAAAGACACTCAGACCTTACAAATAACACACACACACACCTCTCGTCCAGCTGCTCCACGAGGTCCCGGTAAACCTCTGGCTCCAGGCTTACCCTATGAAGAAAACATCAACAGCATGCTGTAAATATGCAAATATTCAAAACACCTGTTTTTACCAGATTTTCTTTATATATAACACCTTTGGTCCCTCGGGTCCATTGTGTCCAGGTTTTCCGATGTCACCAGGGAAACCCTGCGAACATCAGCATCACATATTTTGTATATTTGTTGACATCAGCAACAGAACAAACTGTTGCGACACATTCACACATGAAACTGCATCAGTGTTTTATGGTTATGCTGTAGTTTTAAAAAGGTTATGAGATGTTGATTCTTACCTCAAGTCCTGGTGGTCCTGGTGTTCCACTGGGCCCACTGTCTCCTGTCTTGCCCTTCAAAACAAACGCAAATTCAGCCAGATGCTGATTCAGACACACTCAAAAAGAAATAAACTGAGCATTCAGACCATGAGCTTTTAGGTTAACCTGTTACTCTAGACCACAGGCACTCCATATGCTCAGAATTTGAGTGTTGATAAACGGACAAAACTCGCACAGGGGCTCAGGTACATTTTTAAATGAAAAAACAAAACAATAACAAATGTGCACACTGTAACAAAAAACAGGGAAAATTGGCCAAATACTATAAAATAGCTGAAATTGAAGTTCAGTAACACTATGTGGATTTTTAATACATGTTTATGGGCAAGTGTTATTCTGTTAAAGTGGCCATATTATGCCCTTTTACAAAGTCTTGATTTAGTTTTTTGGCTCTACTAGAATAGGTTTTCATGCTTGAATGTTAAAAAATTGAAATAAGGAATATTGCGTTGGTTCCCGGAAGAAAACTCAAGACTACAATGGAGGCGTTTCAGGGAGTTCAGAAACAATTTTTTATGCTCAAATAGAAAGTTGAAAATGTAAAAAAGCCTTATACGTCCTATTTAACCCTCATCCTTTGTGGGTTAATCCTAATCCTTCCCTCATGGTTCAAAATGACCCGAAATTTTTTTTGTCCAGAAAGTTTATTTTATTTCATTTTGATAATATTTTTTATATGTTTTTTATATATTTTTTTATTTACCTTTAAATTACTAGATTTGATCAATAAATATAGTAATTTAAGCACATTCTTCACATTCTTTCAATTTCAATTCAAAATAACTCACAATTTCATGCATAACCCTTTTAATTCAGCTCAAAATATCTTACATTTGGTGTCTCTGCTGACCTCTTGTGGAAAAATAATAATATAGATGGCCTTATAGTGCTATATGGAGCAAATGAGCTGTTCTGCTGGGTCCTAAAATCAGATAACTTCAGTATGCAGATCATAAACTGTAAAAAAAATATGGGCGTAGTGTCCGTGACGTCACCCATAGGATTCTGAAGAGCAGTTTTGAAGCGTAAAATAGGGACGAGATGGCCGTTGCCATCTTGCCAGTGCGTCATCGCGTGTCACTCCCGCATACCAGAAAATGGGCAAAAAGGCGGGACGTCGGTGGAGCTGAGGTGACGTGATGACTAAATGCCAATTTATACTTCTGCATCGAGCGTACGCCGTAGGCTATGCGCGTAGCCGCCGCCGCCGTGAGCATTTATACTTCTGCGCTGTTGTCCGCGTCAATGTGCAATTACACATGCAGACGCTAGTAGGCAGTGTCCTCGGGCATGTTGGTGTAATCAAGACAACAGCCGAAGAAGAAGCAGCTTGATGTGTAGAATCTGTACATTCATGTCGGAGTATCAGCAGCAGTGAGAGAGCGGCTTTTCTTGCAGCTTGAGTTGTTGTATCTAATACAAATTAAGCATCTCTAGTTGATTAGTAAAGTTAAATAAGGTGATCTGGCACTGGAATGCGTTTGTGAAATCATGCAGAGCTCGTGGCCGCTGTTTTCACTAGCGGTGGCTCGAGCAATCGATTGCTGTTGCGGAGACTTCATTCACGAAATGTACCCTAATGTGTCCCTGTTCTTGATATACAATTACTGATTAAAATCTTTGGTTTTAAGGAGAAAATAAATAAACTATACTCAGTGGATCTATGTATTTATTTACTAGCATAAAGAATCGCTGGACTACAAAATATTGTGTTATAGCAGACGTAAGGAACTTTCATCCCATTTCTGGACACACACACACACACACTCCTATCGCAGATTTTTTATTTATTTATTGACCTAAGGGAGGGGTTCTGGCAGACCAATCACAGCGCTTGCGGCCCGCATAGAATTGACGCGTTGTTACATTTTTGGAGAGGTGCGCGTCAGGGTACGGCGTAGGGTACGCGCGTATCACACAGCCTACGGCGTAGCTACGGCATAGGTCTGACGCAGAAGTATAAATTGGCCTTAACAGACAGCAGATAAATGGCTATCCACCTGTCACTCAAAGTGGTCACGCCTCTTAATTATGCAGGACTTTAAGGCTTTATATAATGTAAACGAATGAGTTATAAAAAAAATTCACCGCCCTCCCTTGTCATGAAGGGCAAAATTAGATATATAGACATAAACCACAATTTGTACCAGACTGTAAACATGTTTTTTTCTGCTGTAAAGTTGGGCCTTTTAACATGGGGCTCAATGAGATTCTGCTCCCTTCTGGAGCCTGTCTCTAGCGGCCAGTCGATAAATTGCAGTTTAAGTCACTTCTGTATTGGTTTCAAGAGAAACTGCTTGATCCGGATCCACATGTAGACATTCTAAAATCACTTTTCTGTAAAGTTTTAGCATTTTTAGTTAGATTTTTTTTAGTTTTTCTATGTGTACTAAAGCATTCCTTGCATTCCATTCATTCCTATGGGGGTCAAAGTGACCCGCGAGGGAAGGATTTGTTATTTTTTTCAATTTTCAACCCCAAAATTCCTCCAATCCCGTCAATTCTTTATTTGTGTGTTCTTGGTTCAAGTGCGACTGAAGTCATAGGGTCTTGGACCACTTATTTCTTCCCTATGTTGTTCCAAACCAATACAATTTACTTCCATAGAAAACACAAAAGAAGCTGTGAAGAAATGTTTTGAAAGAAATGCTCTTTTACATGAAATTACAATGAATGGATGTAAGAAAAATGACTCGCGCCACATGTGTGATTCCGTATGGATTCAGAAGACTTTAAATATTTTGTGCACAAGTCACATGGACCACTGTTTAGAAATGTCTATGGCGCTTCGAAGCTCGAAAGCATACAAAGATATCGAAAGATATGTCTTGGTGAGACCAAAAAGCAATAAGAACAATAATTTCTACTTTTAAACAGAAAAAAGCCTACGGGATTGGAACGACACGAGTGTGAGTTAATCCTGACAGAACAAACCTGCAGTCCTGGTTTTCCACGAGGTCCTGGTAATCCTGGCAAACCCTGCACACCCTGAAACAAACAAAAGATATATTCGTCTGTGAGAGAGAGCATGTGTAACCATCTATGAAAGCTCTAAAGTCGGGGCAATTAGAAGGAAATGTTATTTAAATCATCAGACATCTGGACGTCCACTGCTCTGCGCTGACAGTGCGCAAATGTGTATTTGACAGAGGGAAATGAGGGGTCACTCTGGAAGGCATACCTTGTCTCCTTGGAACCCGATCTCCCCTTGCTCTCCAGGAAGCCCAACGTCACCCTGAGGGAGAAAAAGTGAAAGAGAAGGAAGAAGTAAGAAACAAGTTGTGAAGTGAATAAAACTTCAGATTTAATGCAAGTGAAGCTCTATAGACAGCATGTGTAGCATAATGTTAATTAGCACAGAAAGTACATCCACAAGACTCTGACTAGCTGACTATGGTGTTATTATCGCTGATCTTTTCGGTGTGAAATGAAATCTTTGAACTTTTGCACAATATGCACAAGGACACCAGAAAGGTGTTTATATGACTAAAACTCTATTCACACCAAATAAGTTGGTTATGCATCCACTTATTAAAGTATTAGCACTGCTAGATATGATATCAATATTACAGACAACTTTACTCTATTCATTTAAGTGGAAAAAATGTCTACATTTAATGCTTCCAGAAATGTTTCCAGCCCAATAGACTTCCAAAAAGCAGTTTTTCTATAAATAAATAAATACATAATTGTTTATTTATTAAAAAACTAAATGATTGACCATGATAACCAAGATTATGCCATAAAAGCTGTCGATAGAGCTTATCGTGTACTGAACCCTCTCTCAAAAATGTGACCCTGGACCACAAAACCAGTCATAAGTCTCACGGGTATATTTGTGGCAATAGCCAACAATACATTGTATGGGTCAAAATGATCGATTGTTCTTTTATGCCAAAAATCATAAGGATATTAAGTAAAGATCATGTTCCATGAAGATATTTGATAGATTTCCTACTGTAAATATATCGAAAATGTATTATTAGTAGGGACTTCATTTGGTCAACTTTAAAGGTGATTTTCTCAATATTTCAATTTTTTTGCACCCTCAGATTCCAGATTTTAGTCGTATCTCAGCCAAATATTGTCCTATCCAAACTAACCATACACTGTAAAAAATTATCGTGATTTTCATGGTAAAAGACTGTAAAAATGCAATGCTGAAAAACAGTTAACTGGTTAAGAGAAACTTTCCGTACTATATACAGTGAATAACTGTAATAGTGTAATAGATCTAACCTTACACTTAATTTAATTTTACAGTAAAATTCCGTTGAATTTACAGTTTTTGGAAGTGAAAAATAACAAGTCATGTAATTTACAGTGAAAAAACGTAAATTGCCATTCCCAGAATTCCCTGCGTGACACGTCACATTTGATGTATTTTCATTGAAAAAACTGTTTCTTCTAATTTTTTCTAATCAGTTATGCAGATTAGGGTTTTATGTTACATCTAATGTTGTAAAATGAATGTTTATTGCATTTTTTTTATTTCATGTGTGTTACCATGATGGTTTTTAGTGTTTGTGTGAATGACACCTTCCATATATTAATATTGTTCTCCTAAAACCTGCTTGTGATGAGCTTTGATTCATCATGTGACTCTCATCACTGCTGTGATTGGTGCTCGTCAGTATATATCAAAGGTACATAACAGATATTAGTATTTCAATAGGTTTGGTAATTTAACAGTTTTTTACTGTACATTTTTTACAGTGTACACATAATTACTACAATATAAACCTTTAAACTACACGGTTTTGAACTGTAAAATAGACAGTAAACGAAGTTCTGTCCCGTAAAACCTAAAATGTTGCTACCATATTTTTTACGGTAAAGTTCTGGCAACCATAGCTACCGGTTTTTCACCGTAAATTTTACGGGGATTTAAAAAAAAAAGTGTACATCAATGGAAAGCAGATTTATCCAGCTTTTAATTGAAAGAAATTGACCCCTTATGACTGGTTTTGTGGTCCAGGGTCAGGTGTTTTTACCCAAAAAAAAATGATTCTACAAAATCTTCTTTTGACAAACCAATTTATAATCTCTTTGATCACATGCTACTCAAGGGCGGAGCTTTTAAAACATGCGTTACACAGGGTGGCCAATGGGGAGAGAGAATTTCCATCACATGCTGCAAAACAGGCCAATAACAGAGTATTCAGATCACCTTATCACCTTTCAGTCCAGGCTCGCCCATGTTCCCCGAGACGCCCTGGAACAAACACAAACACACAAACACTAAAGTGGCTGGTGAGTGCTAGAGGAATGTGAGGGCTACACACTGTATGTGCAAGACTTACTTTCAGTCCGTTTGGTCCTGGTAAACCGATGATCCCGGCAGGGCCCATATCGCCCTGGAGAAGAGACGGGAATGAGCATTGCACGTGTTTTTGATCTCCAGTTAGTGAAGGGTTTAACTTGTAAAGCTTCTTTGGATTATTATTATGACCTATTTTAATGAATATTCTGGGTTTTAATGTTTTATTGAAGAAAAGCATCATGCTAAGAGGGCCTGCAGGGGCCTGCATGATCGCACTTTTGACAAACCAACAGAAAATATGCTATCAATTTGAATGCATTTGTAAAAGCAAATGTGGATTTAATATGCACATCATGCTGTTTCAGCTGTACTACAACAACAGACACTTTATGTGCTTATAAATGCTGAGAGGACATCCTGGTAAGTTACTGGAGAGATGTGATTTGTATCGATGATTAGTTATAATTTTAATTTGATATAGCTCCGCTCTAAAGTTTCTAAAGTTAAATGTTTTTGAAGAAAGTCTCACCCAGGCTGTGTAAAACAGCAATACTGGGAAATATTATTACAGTTACAATTGTTTTCTGTGTGAATACATTTAAAAATGTAATTTATCCCTGTGTAAATCTGCCAAACCATTTCCCAATGCCAACCATCCAAAACTATTAGAACAAAATAAAGAAAGAAATATTAGAACATTTGAAATAAAGTGTGTGTTGGATTTCAATATCAATGGTTAGAGTCTAGGTTAGCGTGTTCAAAAGCATCCAACCCATTTTTAAAAAACAATGGGTCTCATTCACTAAATTTGTGCGTGAAACGAGCATCCGAACGATAATAATTCACCAAAAATTTATTCTAAATTTATGCAAAAACACTTTTTCTGTACGGCCTTATAATAGTGTTATATAAGAAGTTATATTTCATCCTCATTTGTTATCAAGGTAATCTTGCAATTTTAAAGGCACCTAATTTTGTTTTGAAGGCTCCTAAAATGCATCCAAGGTCAAAAAACACTTGCATTTTCTCATAATACATTGCAGCATCACATCTTTTCTCACAGTGTCAGAAACAGTTTGATAAAGGATTCAGCCTCTTTAAACACATTTTTGAGAGCCTACTCTGCTCTGATTGGTCAGATGGTCCAGTCTGTAGTGATTAGCCTACTCTGCTCTGATTGGTCAGATGGCCTAGTCTATTGTGATTGGTCTACTCTGCTCTGATTGGTCAGATGGCCCAGTCTGTTGTGATTGGTCTACTCTCCTCTGATTGGTCAGATGGCCCAGTCTGTTGTGATTGGTCTACTCTGCTCTGATTGGTCAGATGGCCCAGTCTGTTGTGATTGGTCTACTCTCCTCTGATTGGTCAGATGGCCTAGTCTGTTGTGATTGGTATAAACTGCTCTGATTGGTCAGATGGCCTAGTCTGTTGTGATTGGTCTACTCTGCTCTGATTGGTCAGATGGCCTAGTCTGTTGTGATTGGTATAAACTGCTCTGATTGGTCAGATGGCCTAGTCTGTTGTGATTGGTCTACTCTGCTCTTAATTGGTCAGATGGCCCAGTCTGTTGTGATTGGTATAAACTGCTCTGATTGGTCAGATGGCCCAATCTGTTGTGATTGGTATAGACTGCTCTGATTGGTCAGATGGCCTAGTCTGATTTGATCAGTCTACTCTGCACTTAATTGGTCAGATGGCCTAGTCTGTTGTGATTGCTCTACTCTGCTTTTAATTGGTCAGACGGCCTAGTCTGTTGTGATTGGTATAAACTGCTCTGATTGGTCAGATGGCCTAGTCTGTTGTGATTGGTCTACTCTGCTCTTAATTGGTCAGATGGCCTAGTCTGTTGTGATTGGTATAAACTGCTCTGATTGGTCAGATGGCCTAGTCTGATTTGATTGGTCTACTCTGCTTTAAATTGGTCAGATGGCCTAGTCTGTTGTGATTGGTATAAACTGCTCTGATTGGTCAGATGGCCCAGTCTGTTGTGATTGGTATAAACTGCTCTGATTGGTCAGATGGCCCAATCTGTTGTGATTGGTATAGACTGCTCTGATTGGTCAGATGGCCTAGTCTGATTTGATCAGTCTACTCTGCACTTAATTGGTCAGATGGCCTAGTCTGTTGTGATTGCTCTACTCTGCTTTTAATTGGTCAGACGGCCTAGTCTGTTGTGATTGGTATAAACTGCTCTGATTGGTCAGATGGCCTAGTCCGTTGTGATTGGTCTACTCTGCTCTTAATTGGTCAGACGGCCCAGTTTGCTGTGATTGGTCTACTCTGCTCTTAATTGGTCAGATGGCCTAGTCTGTTGTGATTGGTATAAACTGCTCTGATTGGTCAGATGGCCTAGTCTGTTGTGATTGGTCTACTCTGCTCTGATTGGTCAGATGGCCTAGTCTATTGTGATTGGTCTACTCCGCTCTTAATTGGTCAGATGGCCTAGTCTGTTGTGATTGGTATAAACTGCTCTGATTGGTCAGATGGCCTAGTCTGTTGTGATTGGTCTACTCTGCTCTTAATTGGTCAGATGGCCCAGTCTGTTGTGATTGGTATAAACTGCTCTGATTGGTCAGATGGCCTAGTCTGTTGTGATTGGTCTACTCTGCTCTTAATTGGTCAGATGGCCTAGTCTATTGTGATTGGTATAAACTGCTCTGATTGGTCAGATGGCCTAGTCTGATTTGATTGGTCTGCTGCTTACAGCGCATGTCGGAAAGGAACGTCCATTACCATATCTGGTACCATACCAGACATCATTTCAGGCAGTTCAGAAACGGTTCTTTCTTTTGGGAGACAATAGCCCTTTTCACACAGCATTCCTGGTAAATTACTGTAAAAGTACCAGAATGACTTTACCACTAAATACACAAATATGCTGTTCACACAAGCAACTGCATTCTGGCTTTTTATCGATAGAAACATGTTGAAAAAGCTATGAGACGCACGTGGCACAACGGTAAAAGATCCATCTAGTGGATATTTACATTTAAAAACTATTAAAAAGCAGCTGAGCTTACTGTAAACAGCGCGGAGTAATCACATAATCTCCAAAAGAGCTTTATGATTGGCCCAAAGCAGACTTCTTATGTCAGCGCGTTCTGACCTAGTACTTCATCCCGGTCTTTTACTGGTAATGTTACACCTTCCCTTACTGGTAAATTGCCAGAACCGATTTACCAGTATTTTTGAAAAGGTCCTGTTCACACATGATCTCTAACCAGTAATTTACCAGAAAAGACTGTATGCGTTTTATCAGGTACATTGATCTTTGAAACTTTGCTGGCCTTTTACAACAACTATATTATACACTTCAAGAAGGGTAATATCAACAAAAAGAAGCATAACAGGGGGACTTTGAGTAAACTCTTTCACTTACAATCAATCCAAGGACACCAGGAGGACCAGGAGCTCCTATAACACCCTGAGATAAACACAGAAACACAGAGCGTCATGCTTTCCTTCTTAAACAGGCACAGATTGCTAGAGCCTCATGGGTTCGTACATGCATGCGTGTCCTTTATAATATGTGCTGTGTATATGCACTCTCTTCATATTCAGAGATGTAACAAACGAGTGTGTGCTGTAGAGAGAGCGTGTGAGTGTTTTTGTAGAAACAGAGATGGTTTGTTGTTGGCTCGGGCAGCAGCGTGCTGGAGCCATTTCCTCTCGTTCCCCTGGTGTGATGAAAGGATGAAAGGAGCACTTCACTCCTCTTTTCAGAAAAGGGAGAACAGGAAATGAGAGGGCTTTCAAGTTCCTGTTTTTACACTCCCCACATTTACAGGTGAAAAAGAGGCGGGCTTTGACTCAAACAGTTCATGTTATGATGTCCCATCCAATCAGAGACATTTATGGGAATGATAATTTTTACTAATCAGCCCCCCAAAAAATTCTTATCAAAGAATATTATGATATTGACCATGGTAAGGACAAATCTCATAGTTAATTTGATGTGAATTTTTTTTTTGCTCCAAAAAATTCCAGTGGATAGAAAGCATGATCTAACACCTTCCATACTGAAATCAATCAATCAATCAATCAATCAATCAATCAATCAATCAATCAATCAACCAATCAATAAATAAATAAATCAATCAATCAATCAATCAATCAATCAATCAATCAATAAATCAATAAATCTATCAATCTATTAATCAATCAATCCAGTGGATAAGAAAGCATGATCTAACACCTTTCCGTATTGTAATAAATAAATAAATACATACATGCATAAATAAAGCCTAAAATGGTTTGCCGGTGTTAGTTGGTTTAAGCCGGTCTCCAAGGCTGACTAATTTACTCATGTGTCCCAAACCCATCTTAAAGGTATAGTTCACCCTGAAATGAAAATAAAGCCATATTTTACTCACCCTGCTGTTGTTCTAATGCCCTATGTCCTTCTATCTTTTTCGGACCTCAAAAGCAGAAATTTAAAAAATAGTCCTGCACGCGCTCCTTCATATAATGGCAGGGAATAGTGACCAGGCTAAAACATTACAAAAATGATACAAAAGTATCACGTAATGATACAGTGAGATACGCCATATATGGAAAGTGTTCAGGAGGCACACTATAAGGTTTCGCGAGAAAGAAACCGTATTATTCAGTCAAAACACTGAGCTCGGCCGTTACTCTGTGTGCGCGTTCCTGTGATGAGTGCAAGCCGTCAGCAGGCGCCGGCGCTCATGCTTACTATAACTCGCACTGTTGTCATGGTACCCAGGATAAGCACACACACACACCATTTTGAGAAATCAGGCTCAATAGAAAAAAACGCGACTTTTCTATAATGTATATAATAAGAAATAATACAATAATACTAATAATAAAACCTCCCGAAGTGAATATTGTGTACCGGTTGTCATGACAACATTGCGTGAGGGGCTGCTGAGTCAGTGCTGACGGCTTGCACGTGTACTCATCACAGGAATGGCCGAGCTCAGTGTTTTGACTGAATAATACAGTTTCTTTCTTGCAAAACCTTATAGTGTGCCTCCTGAACACTTTCCATATATGGCACGCGTCTCCCTGTATCATTGCATGATACTTTTATATCATTTTTGTAATGTTTTAGTCGGGTTAGGGTTAGGACTATTTAAAAAATGTCTGCTTTTGAGGTCCGAAAAAGATAGAAGGACATAGGGCATTGGAACAACAGCAGGGTGAGTAAAAGATGCTTTATTTTTATTTCAGGATGAGCTGTCCCTTTAAACCAACAAACCAGGCCAGCATGGCCAGACTGGGAGACTACTTATGACCAGCAAACCAGCTTAGGCTGGTTTAAGTTCTTTTTATTCAGCATCTATCCAGCCCTGTTTGCATTCAACAAATTACATTTGGCTTCCGTACAAGAAAGAAATACAGAACAGTACAGAAAATACAGTGTGTGTGTGTGTGTGTGTGTGTGTGTGTGTGTGTGTGTGTGTGTGTGTGTGTGTGTGTGTGTGTGTGTGTGTGTGTGTGTGTGTGTGTGTGTGTGTGTGTGTGTGTGTGTGTGTGTGTAAGTAGAGAGTGGAAAATTGTGTTCAGCCAAGATATCGAAAGTAAAGGCTGAGGTTTACACCCATACAGTTATCTCACACACACAAACACACATATTGAGGGCATTCACCCTGAAAACACACACACATACATTTTATGGGGGCTTTCCATAGACATAATGACTTTAATATACTGTACAAACTGTATATTCTCTCCCCTTACACTAACCCTACACCTAACCCTACCCATCACACAAAACTTTCTGCATTTTTTTCATTTTTAAAAAACATCATTCTGTATGATTTAGAAGCTGTTTTCCTCATGGGGACCTAAACAAATACTGGTATTATTATCTTTTGGGTACCAAAAGGGTTTACCAGGACCACACAAACACACACACATGGTTTTTATGTTTTGTGGGGTCTCTCCATAGGCGTAATGGTTTTTATATTCTACAAACTATATTCTCTTTCCCTAAACCTACCGATCATAGGAAACTTTCAGCATTTTTACATTTTCAAAAACATAATTTAGAGTAATTTATAAGCTGTTGTTTTCCTCACAAGGACAATGATTTCGGATATTGCCATCTTTTATGGGGAAATTTTGTCCCCATAATGTAGGGTTTACCTGAACCACACACACACACACTGCTTGTTTGGAGGTTGTTTGCGCTGCATACACCATGTACACATGCATTTCTCATCATCTCTGTTGTGAGTGTTCTATCTGCTTTATGAGAAAAAGATGAAAGAATATGTATGTGTAAAAACAAAAGGTTCAACTCACTGGTTCCCCATCCAGTCCTGGGGGCCCTCTTTCTCCAAAATCACCAGGAAAGCCCTGAGAGAGAGAGAGAGAGAGAGACCGAAAGATCACCACAACACACCGCTGTCAAAGTCACTGATGAAGTCAGAGATTATCTAGGCACAATTTGATTTGTGTAAAGAATCGTAAGTTTCTCCAATGACGCTACATTCTGAGTGGTTTCTAAGGAGTTCTGGATTGTTGCTAGGCCATTGGTGTGCGATGGCTTGCGTTTGTGTCACTAGCATGTTGCTTTCCAGCATGTTCCCACCAAAGAGAGGATTAGGGGGATTGTTCAAATCACTAACCCTTAGTATGAGCAACAGTGATAGGTAGCACTGCAAATGATGACATCACTCAAGATTCCTGCTGATGCAACAGTAAATTTATGAGGTCAGATGTCAAAGGTCGTGCTGATTTAAACAACCTTTAAATGGCTGATTCTGCTTCTTAATAAGTGTGTGTGTGTGTATGTGTGTGTGTGTGTGTGTGTGTGTGTGTGTGTGTGTGTGTGTGTGTGTGTGTGTGTGTGTGTGTGTGTGTGTGTGTGTGTGTGTGTGTGTGTGTGTGTGTGTATCTATTGTGTCCCAGAGGCCAAGGGACAATGAAGATTTCATGATCCACTGAAAAGTACAACTCTCTCTCTCTCTCTCTCACACACACACACACACACACACACACACACACACACACACACACACACACTCGCACACAATTGTATATAAATAACTATTATTTACTAAAACTATACTATGCATGCAGCTTAAATGACCTCATACTGAGAAGCTACATAGACAGTTTGTACTTTTAAAATGCATTTGTTACACTCTAGGGCCACGCAATACAACTAAATGATTACATCCCTTGACAAATGTCTTACATTTCACACACACACTTACAACAAACTCACATCTGTATCTATAAAGTATGTTGAGACAAAACTTTACCGGCCTACCCATCTTGCCCCTCTTCCCTGGTGGACCAGGACTACCCTGAAAAAGACAGAGACAGAGAAAGAGAGAGACACTAAATAATTGCTAATATGGTCAGCTGTGGTTAAAAGTATCATGCCATTAGAAAGAAGTGCTCAAAGACCCCACTACACTGTGTGTGTGTTTGTGTGTGTGTGTGTGTGTGTACACACACTCTATTATCATATGACTCATCCAAACACCCTCAGCAGAACGCCAGAACCAGCTGGAAGTAGTTTCCACTTTCACAACACACACACACACAAATCTCCGTGATAGGATTTACTGTCATAAATCTACCAGTAGTGGGCAGCACTTGATTTAAAAATCTACCACTAATCTATTTCCACATTAATAACTGTAAAAGCAGTTAGAACTATACTTGGAATACTCTAGATAACTAGATCTGTATTTCCTTCAGGAAATACCTTGTGCTTGTAAGACAGGAAAAGAATAAGCTACAGTTAATATATAGCCATATACTATATAGACTGCAACAGCAGTATAGTCACTGTGCTATTAAACATACTTACAAATAATGCAAGGGAAATCATATTACAAGTGACAAAATTGCATAATCTTTACACAAGGTTTAAATTAATGCCTATTAAAGGCGCTCTATTTATTATTGCCCCCCCCCCCCATCACATTTTTTAGTAATCATCATAAATTAGGTATCATTTAACAGTACTTTATATCCTTTTAGCAGGCTCCTCCCCCTAGAGGGTGGTGTCATGTTTCATTATACAAAATGTATTTTAATGGAGTTAACTAGTTAACTGAGGTTCGGGAGTGGGGCCATGCCTCAATCAATCACCTGACTTCTCAAAACTTTCTTATATCGGGCCGCCCCTTACAGTATTGTTTGTCACGTTCTCTTGAACCCTCCCTCTCTTATCTATTCAACCATCTTTCCCATCCCCTGTTCTGTTCTCTTCTCTTCCAGGTTGTATTGGGGGGGTCCTAATGACTCGGCCTACAGTTAACTGAGATGATGCCCCCACTCTGAGGCCCCGTCCACATGAAGCCAGAGCTTGCCCTATCCGAACTTTTTTTCCCCTCATTTCAAGAAATATCTGCGTACACACGAGAGCACCGAAACCGACTCAAAACGATGTAGTATACATGCCAGGCCAGTGTGTGGCGCTGTAATTCTGCCACAGAAATACACTAAAAACAAAGAAGAAGAGTTGTGGCTAGAAGGGGTACAGCAACGGTCGAAAGTGAGGCAAAATCTCAAAAGAAAATAACAATAAATAAATTTGCTACTTACCAGATTGTGTTTTATTAACGCCTACACTCACCTCGACCCTAAACCTACCCTTACAATAATGCAAATACAGTAATTTAAGGACGTAATATTGATGTGCGCATGCCCAGTGGCCGTAGCTGTATCCCTTTTAGTCTTTCCCGTGCGGGACGTGGTGTAATGACATCACCGTTTCACAAAATATACGGATTGGCTGTACACACGAAAACGCAAGGGTGTCCGTTTCAGATTTATCCACTTTGGGACCCGGTTTAAAAAAATGCCGGTTTCAGGCTCCTAAAATGCCAGATCCGTCTGGACGAAACACTGATACGATACACATTTTTTACATATACAGCTAAACGTGTCTCCGTGTGGACGATGGCCACCAACACCAGATCAGCCTGACTACCATCCCTTTCTCTCTTCCTCTTCATCCTCTCCCTATTCATCCCGAAGTTCTTCAATAAATAATTCTCCAACATTCATGGTTGTGGATTGGTCCTTGCTCGTGAAAATATTTTCTAATCAAAAATGTTTTCTAATCTAGCATACTTTCCAAAAAGCATATTGTTGGAAAGCTCCGTGACTGTTTGTTTTGTGATAGAAGTGATATTGTGACAGAATTTATTAATTTGTTACAAGAGAACACATAAAAAACAATTCAATGGAATGTGGCGGTGGCTATTTTTGGTAAAGGGCATAGGAACTTACATTTTTGTGAGATCAACTTAAAATTTGGAACACAACTTGGTTAGACATATGGCTTTGATTTTATAGCAATTTTAGGGTAAACATTTTTTGTAAAATATATATTTTGTACAAAATATAAAATGTTCTGTACATTTGTTTTACAGTAAACTTCTTTAAAACAATTACATTTTTTGCTTTCACTTTAGTGTCTTGTTTAAAAGAACTGAATTCCTAACCATGAATTAAAAATATTTAAGTTGTGCATTTTCATGTCTATGAGGTAAGGGGGGTTTTAAGTATGTTGTATGCTGAATTAACTGAACATGTTAAGCAATTATTGTTTGTGGTTTAGACTATAAATGGGAAATCATGTGTGGTGGGTGTTTTAACGGATTCATGGGAAGTACTTTAGCGGCGTTACACAACAGCCGTTTGCCAGAACATTCATCCCACTGACTGTTAAGATCACTGACTGCTGAAAAATGACTCAGTGAAGGAGGATACAGACGGAGTCATAACATGAACAGACTCACTCTTTCACCATCAGCTCCAGGTAAACCAAAAAGTCCCGGGATTCCAATGAAGCCCTATAAAGAAACAGAGAAACAGAGAGAAGCTCAATACTGATGCCTGGAGTGGAGGATAATGGGAAAGAAAGATCACATTCATCACAAATCATCACATTTTTTCCTCAAAAGTGGTGTTCGGGGTGGTTTCTATCCACAGCAACTTACAAATGAGGGATACAAGTGATTCATCTAAATATTAGTTGCTAGGGTGTTCTAGGTGGTTGCTTAATATACTATCCATTAGGGCTGGGTATTGACACGAATTTCACAATTCTATTTGATTTCGATTCACAAGCTTGCAATTCGATTCGATAATTTCCGATATCAGGTACAATACATGGCAAATTTTCTCAAGGAAAACAAATCTCTTAACTAATGCTTTAAACTATGGGAGTCAGAGGTCAGCCTACTTGGCTACATTTTATAATATATACCTAATAAAGTTATAATATTAAATTTACAAATACAAAATCATATTTCTACTCCAATTCGTTTTTAGAAATATAAACATTTAAATGGTGGCTGTCATAAAAACATGCCAGATTTATTCAAACATGCATTACATTTTGAAAAACATTTTAAAAAATGATAATGCATATGTAATATGGTGCCTATATTTAGCTAAATGATCCTCTCTAGAGTAAATTTTTCTAGCTGACTAACGAGTTTATGGACACTGGATAGCCTATGGTTTTTCTGAGGTAGGCTAAATGTGACGTTACATGACATTCAACCGTCTTTCCACCATTAAAAAAACTGATTGAGCGATTCCATGTGACACAATAAGGATTTTGGTAAGTTGTCCTGTATCTTTTAACACACTTCCAGATGCTCATTGGTGTTTATTTCGCGCTGTAACTGGTATTAAGTCGGAAGAGAAGATCAGTTCACGTGCCGCTTCTCTTGAGCTGAGCTGTGCAAGAGCGATCTCGCGCCACACGGCCACAGCGCCAAAACGGTATTTATGTTTTTGAATTTCAAAATAAAATGGGCGTAATTTGAAATCTGAGACTGTTTCATATCAATAGTAACAAAGCACAAAGATGATTGCGATTTATTGGATGGGAGGCGAGCTACAACGCTCGTTCATTCATCAACTGAAAACAGGATGACTAATCGATTCTACGATTCTACGTTTGTAAAAATGATAATCGATTCAAATCGAGAAATGGATATTTTTTTACCCAGCCCTCCTATCCATATTAATTTCATAGACCTATTTTCTCTCACAATCACAAAATGTACCATTTATACTGCAACAGCTTTAGGGGAAATATCCAAGACAAATGTAATACCTAAATACTGAGTAGTAAAACTAACCATTAGATGAAGTAAGACGTTAAAACAGGTTAGTCTATATAATCATTGGCAATCCAACGGACGTCCACCGTATCATTTGATCACAAGGATGTACAGATGAATGAAGAGGTGCTAGGATGGATGAATGGACGTCTTCGTGTTGATGCAGGCCATGAAGTAAGTGTATATGCCCATGGACTGCATGGTGCTGGCCTCCACAATGTAGTCCAAGGGCACATACGCTCACTTCAGGGAACAAACGATGGACACATGCACAAACAGACACAAGGTACAATGAAAACATATGCATTCAGATTCACTCAGAACCATAACTCCATGCAAGGTGCTTTGATACAAATGTGCATTGGGAGACACATGCGCGCGCGTGTGTGTGTGTGGTGCCTAAAGACAGCAGGGCCTCAGTCTGATTTTAAACAGGAAATTCCAGCCAATGTGGGCGGAGTCTAGCCTGATAAAGAGCCTTTAATACAGCTCAACTACAAACACAACAGCTAGAGCGTGTGTATGTGTGAGCACACTATATAAAGTGGCACAGGGAGAATAAAATATAAATTGTTTCTGAATACTTCAAACCAACGACAGAGCAAAATAAATGAAGGTGGCTGTACTTGTGAACATGTTAATGTGACTGTAGGAGGCTAAAATCACACATAAATGCACACTTATGGCTCGGGCAGCTGTCAGCAGCAAATTTGTCATGGTTGAGTCTCTGTTGACTCAAAAAACAGAAAAAGGAAAAACCAGAAAACCAGGGGGAGACGGAAGAAAAGAGAAGCTGTAGTAGTAAAAAAAAAAAATCTCTCTAATGGAGTCGAGGTCAAATCACTTGACTTTAAAACTCAACAAGATTGTCAGAAAAAGTCCGAACTTCATTTTCAGCCCTTTGTAAAAGATCAAACATCGCAAATAACCTAGCAACAGTAACCATAGGCCGCCCAGACAGCTCAAATGTCACAATGACAGCGTTGTAAGTTGCAATCACACATCAAACGGGGAGAAGACGTGTACACACCCGAGCACCTTTCGGCCCGACGGGCCCTATTGGACCAGGTAAACCCTGGAAGAGAAGAAAAGAGAAAGAGAGACTTCAGTAACAGGCTTAGGATTTAATCAACACACATCATTTAACAGGCAAACTGGAAGTGAAATGAATAGCTTGTTTCTTTTGATAAGTATCCAAACGTGTGTGTGCCCACAAGAACAAAACCCCTGATGAATTTATAATGGCCCTATCACAGGCTCCATAACGAAAACAGAGCCACAAAACTAGTTTAATATTTAGGCTGACATGCAGAAAATAGCAATGGATAAACGAATTAGCCTTTCCTTGATTTAGATTATAGACATTAAGTAATGGATAATATGCGTAAAGCGTAGGGATCGCCTATCATTCATAAGGTCATTTGTTTTGTTTTTTGCATTAATGACCAGGCGATTATACATTATCCTGAGTATAACACATCTACTTTGCACATAATTAAATATATGGAGTGATATTTGACAGCGATTTACCAATCAGATTGAAGTATTCCAGAGAGCCATTTCATATAGCTCAACACAAGCAGCGTATATGAGTTCAATGTGTGTTAAAAAACCAAAGGCTTGTGGCTCTGGAAGGATATTTCATTTAGTTTTATTCTGATTCAAACCAAAACTCCATCAGTGAAAACAACACAAGTGGGTCAAAACATCCCGATACCAAGTGGCCAGAGCGAGCGACTACATCCTTTCCTTTCCTACATTTATTTCCGATCACTGTGCCCCGCAGCTAATATAATTGCATGAACAGTCAATGAAAAACAAAGCGAAACACACTCAAACAAACAAACATACACACACATAAACACGCCACACTCCACAGCAGAGGAAGATCTACTGCACCTGCCTGCCAGGATAGCCTTTGGCTCCAGCTTCTCCAACAGAACCTTGTTCCCCCTGTAAAGAAAGACAAAGAGAAATGCTGGCTACCCTGATTTTACTTTAAAGACCCAAAAAAGTATTTTGAAGTTGAACACATAAAATGCATAAAAACCACTGCATTAGATTAGCAACAAAACACCAAACAATGTGGCTTCCATTGAAAAGAAAGAGAGCACAATTAAGCAAAATATAATAACAGACAGACAGATGATAGACAGACAGACAGAAAGACAGACAGATGATAGACAGACAGATGATAGACAGGCAGAAAGACAGATGATAGACAGACAGACAGATGATAGACAGACAGACAGATGATAGACAGATAGACAGATGATAGACAGACAGACAGATGATAGACAGATGATAGACAGATAGACAGATGATAGACAGACAGACAGATGATAGACAGATAGACAGATGATAGACAGACAGACAGATGATAGACAGATAGACAGATGATAGACTGACAGACAGATGATAGACAGATAGACAGATGATAGACAGACAGACAGACAGACAGATGATAGACAGACAGACAGATGATAGACAGATGATAGACAGGCAGACAGACAGACAAATGATAGACAGAAAGACAGATGATAGACAGACAGACAGATGATAGACAGACAGACAGATGATAGACAGGCAGACAGACAGATGATAGACAGACAGACAAATGATAGACAGAAAGACAGATGATAGACAGACAGATGATATGCAGACAGACAGATGATAGGCAGACAGACAGATGATAGACAGACAGACAGATGATACGCAGATGGTAGACAGATAGATGATAGACAGGCAGACAGACAGATGATAGACAGACAGACAGAAAGACAGACAGATGATAGACAGACAGATGACAGACAGACAGACGATAGACAGACAGACAGATGATAGACAGATGATAGACAGACAGACAGATGATAAGACAGGCAGACAGACAGATGATAGACAGACAGACAGATGATATGCAGACAGACAGATGATAGGCAGACAGACAGATGATAGACAGACAGACAGATGATATGCAGACAGACAAATGATAGGCAGACAGGCAGATGGTAGACAGGCAGACAGATGGACAGAAGTTGATAGACATACAGACAGATGATAGGCAGACAGACAGATGATAGACAGACAGATGATATGCAGACAGACAGATGATAGACAGGCAGACAATGATAGACAGACAGATGGACAGAAGTTGATAGACATACAGACAGATGATAGACAGACAGATAGATGATAGACAGACAAATAGATGATAGACAGACAGATGGTAGACAGACAGATGGACAGAGAGATGATAGACATACAGACAGATGATAGACAGACAGATGATAGAAAGACAGACAGACAGATAGACAGACAGATGATAGACAGACAGATGATAGATAGACAGATAGACAGACATATGATAGACAGACAGATGATAGACAGACAGATAGACATACAAACAAATGATAGACAGACAGATAGATGACAGACAGACAGATGATAGACAGACAGATAGACATACAGACAAATGATAGACAGATAGATGATAGACAGACAGACAGACAGACAGATAGATTACAGACAGATAGATAGACATACAGACAAATGATAGACAGACAGATAGATGATAGACAGATTGACAGAGAGATGATAGACATACAGACAGATGATAGACTGACAGACAAATGATAGACAGACAGATAGATGGTAGACAGATAGATGATAGACAGATTGACAAACAGATGATAGATAGACAGACATAAAGATGATAGACAGACAGACAAATGATAGACAGACAGATAGATAGATGATAGACAGACGATAGACAGATAGACAGACAGATAGATGATAGACAGACAGACAAACAGACTGATGACAGACAGACAGACAGACTGATGATAGACAGATAGACAAACAGATGATAGATAGATAGACAGACAGATAGATGAAAGACAGACAGATGGACAGATAGACTGATGATAGACAGACAGATGGACAAATGATAGACAGACGATAGACAGATAGATGATAGACAGACAGACAGACTGATGACAGACAGACAGACAGACTGATGATAGACAGACAGACAGATAGATAGACAGACTGATGACAGACAGACTGATGATAGACAGACAGACTGATGATAGACAGACAGGCAACAGACTGATAGACAGACAGGCAACAGATAGATGATAAACAGACAGACAAATGATTACAGTTTATAGGGTATTTCTATAAAAACAACAACAACAACATTTTGTCAAAATAGACGGCTACTTTTGAATCATTGTTAGTGGAGAATTTTTTTTATTTTAAGTGTGTAATTATGACATTTGCCAGCAAGGGCTACATTTGCTCAACCAATGGCATGAGTTTGGGGTGGGACTATCTGTTTGTCTGACCAATGACAGACAGGGGGAGTGCCCCATAAATCTGTTTGAAATCCATTATTTTTGCAATTACCTTTGGTGACGCTAGCAGCTGAAATGACACACTTCACCTTTAAGTCTCCAGAGTTACAAAAGAACAACCTCTGCGCAAGAAAACTTTCCTCTGGGTGTGTGTTTGTCTTTCCTCTCTCTCAACTCATGACTTGTAAGGATGGTTCACCTTAAATAACACACAGGGCTTTGAAAGGACCTTTTCTTGTCATGTGTGCTTTAAGAGGTAAAACCCTCTGTGGATTAGTTATGACTAGTGACATCAGTTTTTGAGTCAGACAAGAATATCCCCACACTTTGAATGTTTGTTTATATGCTTGTTTGTTTGTGTAACAGTGTTTGCATGTCTGTATTACTCACTGGTTCCCCGGGAAGGCCTGGTGGTCCTGGATGGCCTTTTTGTCCCTGTTCACAAAGAGGACACATGGTGATTTTGTAAACACTTGGTGATTTACACACACACATACACACACACACACACACACACACACACACCACACACTCCTAAGACAATAGAAAAGATAAAAAACACTTTCTAAATCTTTCTAAAAACTTAGGATATGGAAAAGTCGCCCACACAAACACAGCGAGCGTGCTTTTTACAGATCCATCATTATTGACCCAATCCATCTTTAGTCAATCAGCGAAAGCAGTGCAATATTTTCCACACACTCCTGTATGGTGAACAAAGTATGCATCTGCACATGTGCGTTTGCGACATATGTGGGTCTCAGTGAGCAAACGTGTGTGTGTGTGCGTTTGTGTATATATATTACAGATATAAATGTTTTCCCTTGGAAGCTCCCACGAGTCTTACAGGCTCAATATTGTGCTGACTACAGCAAGATGTCGACACAGAGCGGAAAATACGCATCAAAGGTGGAACAGAGTGAGAGAGACGGGGTTTGAGGGAGCAATATAGTAAAGTGTGAGACCTCACGAGCACGCCAGTAGACAGGCATGAAAAAATGGATAAACTAAGGGAAATTTTTCCATGTTGCATGTGAACCGCACTTCTGGTGTTTCTTACAACTGTGAGAACATGAACAGAACATGTAGCTGTTAAACAGACATACAGACAAATTAGACAAAGAGACAACTCAGACAGACAGAGCTAGATAGACAGACAGACAGACAGATAGACAGAGAAACAGATAGATAGACAGACTAGACAGACAGAGAGAGAGATAGATAGACAGACAGATAAATAGACAAGACAGATAGACAGACAGAGAAACAGATAGACAGACAGACAAGACAGATAGACAGACAGAGAGATAGATAGACAGACAGATAAATAAATAGACAAGACAGATAGACAGACAGAGAAACAGATAGACAGACAGACAAGACAGATAGACAGACAGAGAGATAGATAGACAGATAAATAAATAGACAAGACAGATAGACAGACAGAGAAACAGATAGATAGACAGACAGACAAGACAGATAGACAGACAGAGAGATAGATAGACAGACAGATAAATAAATAAACAAGACAGATAGACAGACAGAGAAACAGATAGATAGACAGATAGACAGACAGAGAGATAGATAGACAGACAGATAAATAAATAGACAAGACAGATAGACAGACAGAGAAACAGATAGATAGAGAGACAAGACAGAGAGATAGAGAGACAGACAGACAGATAAATAAATAGACAAGACAGGACAGATAGACAGACAGACAAGATAGATGGATGGATAGACAGACAGGACAGATAGACAGAGACAGATAGATAGACAGACAGATAAATAAATAAATAAATAAATAAATAGACAAGACAGATAGACAGACAGACAAGATAGATAGATAGACAGACAGATAGATGATAGACAGATAAACAGACAGACAAGACAGATAGATAGACAGACAGATAGATGATAGACAGATAAACAGACAGACAAGACAGATCGATAGACAGATGATAGACAGACAGACAAGATAGATAGACAGACAGACAGATAGATAAACAGACAGACAAGACAGATAGATAGATAGACAGACAGACAGAGAAATAGACAGACAGATAAATAAATAGACAACACAGATCGATAGATAGATAGATAGATAGATAGATAGATAGATAGATAGATAGATAGATAGATAGATAGATAGATAGATAGATAGATAGATAGATAGATAGATAGATAGATAGATAGATAGATAGATAGATAGATAGATAGATAGATAGATAGATAGATAGATAGATAGATAGATGAAGCATAAAGTACCATCATTCTAAAGAGAAATGTAAACAAGAACATAAAACTACAAAACACACACACACACACACACACACTTTCTTCTCTGCCAAACCAGTGAAATCTATCCTGTCACACTCTGCGCTTTAGAGATGTCTGTTTCTTCCATTACGTTTGTTTGTGGGAAACCCTGCTCTAATTCCTACATCCACCTCAACATTCCAGCGGACAGAAACACACATGTACCATTGATCTCTGTTGTACGTGTACAAGTATTTAAACAGTTACATGTACAGTACTCTTACAGAAACAAATATTTAGCTATAATACTAAACAGAATCTTTTTGTGTCTACGTTATTTCATCTAATAAAGCAATAACATTTATCTGACGTTAAACTAGTTAACTAATTCTCGTGTTAAATGTCCAGCTCTAGAACATCCAGTGTACAGTAGAATCTGTGTTAAAGGTTGATCTGTTCTATTGATCAGCTGCTAAATCTGCCCGGCCCGTCTGAAGAATCACAGGCTGCTTTGGTTTTATTATTCGGTTCCGTCATCCCTGCATTCATCCCTTCATTCACTCGTTTACGACATGCTGCCATTGGTTTTTCCAGAGGTTCTGCTCTACATTCTGATGTTTCCATTTCTAGCCATAGACACGTAACACAAAGCACATGGACCGCGCCGCCTGCCAGGTATTCACAAACACACATGCACACACACACACTTACAACACATGTACAGACATGCCGCAAACAACTCATTTCAATAATCGATTAATCTGTTAATCATTTATATGATACATCAACAAATTGGATAATCACATAATAATACAAAAAATATATTTTACAGAAAAAGCATGTTATTCCACATCTTAGAACTGAAATGAAGGCTATTTAATTAAAGAAAAACACACATATATATGCATAAAGATATACAAGCCAGTGGGTCTTGGCTGGATTTGCTTATTACAAAAAATATTTCAAATCCAACAATGAAATATATCAATATTACATTTAAGTATTAACAGCATATGCAAATTTATTAAAATGACAAATGCTGAATATAAGTTTGAGTGGACGAACAAAACAACTTCTCTTTTATGTTAAATGTCGATCAGATGTTGCTATCGTACTGTATACGATTATCTGAGTAGTTTCATTTAAAAATTTGCATTCAACATTCACCAAAACCATGATTATGCATCGAGTGAAAATAACACTCATTGACAACAACTCTTATAATACTTGACTCGTTGTGATTAGTTGCTGCTCTAGACATTACATATGCATGCTCACATCCATCGTTTAAAGCAGACATCCACTACAGGATTTTTCCAGCGATCCCACTGTAGGATCCTTCCAACGCAAACACACACATTCACAAACACACACATGAAGCTGTAAGCGCTATTGCTTACATTAAAGCGCTTGGCAGAGAGTCTAAACTTACTATAATCATGCACAGCTGAGACGTGACTCACACACACACACACACACACACACACTAATGGCCGTAACAAAGAGAGTTACTCATGGTGAACGACTGTACAATTCTCAATAGCCTTGTTTGACGTGTATGTGCTTTGAGTATAAAGGAGTGATAGACGACTCGTTGGGGATTCCCTCTGATGTTTACACTGGGTTTCCAAGTCAACGGAAGACACAGTGAGGCAGAATGAGTGGGAGCGTTTCAGAGTGTTTGCGTGGGTCTCGTAAGCAAGAAGGCAAACATCTGCGCTAATGTCACCCAGCAAGTGTACAGCAAAAATAGAGTGTGCACATTGTTCAGAAATAATGGAGAGAATGATTCAAGCCCATTATTAATCGTTAATGCTATTCCATGCATTCTGACTTATTTCCACTGTTAAAGAGTTGGATTCTCATGCTAAACACGGACGAAATGTAAAAAAACTAGTTGGACGTATGACGGAGTATTTCTGTGCCAAATACACTCCTTGAGGATTCAAACAAGTTTCAGAAAGTTTTTTTTCGAGTATGGCCCTGTATGAGGTCATAAAGGGCGGACTTCCTTGTATGGCCACTTCTCCCGGATGAGCGTGTGCGCACGTCAACCCGAGCGAGAGCAAGAGCGCCTCCATCGACGAGCTTCGTTCGGGTTATAGAAGCCGTCGGCAGCGCTGTCATTTTGACATTAACGTCACTAAAGAAGTGTGTTTCTGGTTGTGAGGGAAAGATAAGTAACGGAATTAGGCTTGCTACGATAGTCGGTGTTTCCGGTGTTACCGGTGTCCAGACTCAACACCGGTTACATCACTTGCCCACCGTGGCACCGCCCACCGCCTTTTTGATTTTTTTATAGTAATAAAATAATTGAATTCAGTTAGAGAACAGACAATACAAATAAAAACTGAACGTATCTGCTTAATAAAGCAGGATCCGACCGTGAGTCTCGGCAGCGGCAGGAGTCATTCATCAGATTTAAAAGTGAGGAGCTGACTGAGATGATCGCGGAAGATTTGGTTTCAAAGCGAAACGTAAAAGCGCCTATTTAAGGGAGTTTGTCATTTGTTTTGTTGTTGTGTTTTTCATTAAAAATAATAGGCTAATGAACCCACAATTCAAGCAACCCGCAGCCGAATTGGCGCTAATTCAAAACCGAAAGTAAAATGTGCACGGCCGCACAGAGCGCGCATTGTTTACTTTCGCCTGGCTCCGCAGTGCGAGCCTCCGCGCTACGCTGACTGCGCGCATTTATTTTTGCCGCGCGCAAACAAGGCTTTACGGACGAACTGTTATTCATTCATGGCGTGCATCTCAATCATAGACTGATCAATGCTTGATCAGTGCCCTGACTACTGAACTAGGGAAGACGCACCCATGGCCTCCCAGAGTGCGCATTTACAGACGAGCTGTCATTCACGGTGTGCGCGCACTGGCGTGTTTGCAGTTCAGAGCGGTCGTGTGCATGTTACTTTCGGTTAGATAGAATTAGTGATTTAAAAGCCTCCGCCGGTGATACCGGTATTATCGGTGTTGTCACACATCAATTAACCGGTGGGAAAATTTCCTCACCGTCACATCCCTAAACGGAATACATGTACCGCCGTTACGTATTCAGAATACAAATTATGAGTAACTGTATTCCGTTACAGTTACACTTTAAATAGTTGGTATTTAGAATACAGTTACATTGTTGAAATCAACGGATTACATTACGATACTTCTCTGTTTCACTCTCTAAATAAATTAAGACAACTCCATACATTTCCCAGAACGCCCCGATATGAAAACGCGCGGTTTTCTTGATCACAATGGAGTCGGAAGAGGAGCAGTGGGAGCTAGAGGTAGACAACAGAGAACAACAGAGCCAGGGCAAGAACGCGCTTATATCCTGGAAATTCAAACAGCACTTCACATTAAAGAAAGAGAATGGAGAACAAAATATAACGGTGCAGTGTCAGTGAAGAGCTGTTTTTTTCTTTATTATTTTGAAAATACCAGAGAAGGCTTGAAGAACTGAAAAGAGTTTCTATATTTTACTATATCTCTTTACGTAAATATTATTTTCTATTTAAAACTACAATATCATTAGGCTATTTTAAAAACCCAACTACTCATCCGCCCTATAGGAGGGAAACGTAGCTTTCTTCCACTTAAATTTTTATTTTACTGTAGGCCTATCTCTTTACATACATATTATTTTCTATTTAAAACTGATAATTTCGTTATTTTACTAACCCAACTAATGACTCGTACAGGCTTTCCAATAGTTTGCACGTGAGGGGAAAACGTAGTTTTCTTCCACAGAGTTGTGCACTTTTAAGCTATTTTTATTTTACTGTATCTCTTTAAATAAATATTATTTTCAACTTAAAAATTATAATTTCGTAATTTTACTAACCCAACTAATGACTCATCCAGGCTTTCCAATAGTTTGCACGTGAAAGGGGAAAACGTAGCTTTCTTCCACTTAAGAAGAGTTGTGCGCTTTTAAGTAATTTTTTTTTACTGTATCTCTTTACATAAATATTATTTCTACTTAAAGGGTTAGTTCACCCAAAAATGAGCAGCTTGGATCACCAAATTTCAGCAGTTTGGCGGTTTGACACGCGATCCGAATCATGATTCGACTCACTGATTCATAACGCTTCGAAGCTTCATGAGGCCGTGTTTTGAAATCGTCATCACTATATAAGTCGTTATTTAGGGTTTTTTTGCGCACAAAAACTATTCTCGCCGATTCATAAAGTTATTTTAGAACCACTGTAGTGAGATGGACTTTGTAACGACGTCTTTAGTACCTTTTAAGGGTCTTGAGAGTGTAAAGTGCCATTGTGCCAATGGAGGCCTTTCAGAGGCATCAGATTCCAACTAAAATATCTTCATTTCTGTTCCGAAGACGAACGGAGGTCTTACGGGTGTCTAACGACATGAGGGTAAGTAATTAATGACAGAATTTTCATTTTTGGGTGAACTGACCCTTTAAAAACTATAATTTCGTTATTTTACTCACCCAACTAATTACTGGGTTTCCAATAGGTTACACGCACTTTTCACAATCCATTACGGAGCTGATCAATTTTGATTTTGCATATTGTTCTTTAAACGTTCTTTCGTGTAGTTCATACAACCACCTTACAATATTTCAATAACATAATTTATTTTGGGGCCTATGCTTTGCACAACAAAAAGTTAATTGTGCTGCTAATTATAAGTGAAATGTAAATCCAGAGTGTTGTTCCCGTTTTCTTGTTCTTGATTTGTTGTTCTTCTGTGCTATGTGTGTTATTAGAATCGCCATCATTCTTTCATTTGATTTGACATTATGGCTAAGGCAAATTGTCTTTAAAAGTAATAACCAGACAAGAGTTATTTGACGTTCGCTGAAGTCTGGGTTTATTAAACTGCCGCTTCAGCGCAGGAGCAAGAGTTGTGACAATGAGCACGATCTCATCAGACACTACAATAGGCTTGTATACTAATAATTCATTAATAAGGACTGTTTTCTTGTACAAAATTAAATATGAAATATTTTAAGTTAAATTCACAGTGTAAGACAAGAGGCTAACAATGTCAAGATCAGTAGGATTTTTGTGTGTAGCCTGCCTGACACAGTATTTTCACAGACTGTCACGTCTCTGGCATAGACTACAATATTTAAAATAGCATATATGGATTAGTTATATTCTCACTTTAATTTACAGCGCAATCCCTGCAGTGCAAAGTTTTTAGGTTAACTATAGAATAGACTAGGATTAGTGTGTGTCGCTCGCGCAAGAATCGCGAAAGGCACTCCATTGTGATGTCGGTCAGCCATCATCGGCACAACCCTAATGGAAGTAATCCAAGTATTCAGAATACATTTCTCAGATTGAGTAACGTAACGGAATACGATACAAATTACATTTTTGGGCATGTATTCTGTAACGAAATACATTTTGAAAGTATCCTTCCCAACACTGAAAGATAACCTTGTTCAGCTTCCCAAATAACCCAACAGTTTGTTTTTCCGGAGTTGTGCAAGTGTGTTTGTTTGTTCCCGGTCACGAGTCGAAACCACAGGCGGTGAGTGAAACTGCTTCAAATGTCTGTTTTGTTTTAAATCGGCGCATAAGTGCATATAATGAACAACACGAACGTATAGTGAATCTAAAGTTATCCAGTGATAATGCCATGATGTAGTCTGTGTGTGTGTGCGTGCTTGTGACTCTTTAGCTCCTCCCCACTGCACTCCTGCACGAGCTCGGGTGTTTTCGGAAAGAATCTGTACAGCTTTTATAAGTATGATAAAACTAAAAACTCTTTGTAGATATGAAGGATGCAAAACTACTCTATAGGTACTCAAGATTAACATGAGATTGGCAGAAACTGTGTGTTTTGTACACTTTAAAGTGCCCCTATGATGCTTTTTATTGTCTCCTAAAAGAAAGAATTTCATTGCATAATGCCAGCCTATGGTCTTCATGTCTACTTTGCTCTGCCTTCAAACACTGTAGTTGTATCTGAGGCATAGAAGAGATTGGTGTGTGTTGTCGACATGTCGAGAAGACGCTGTTTTCAGCGCTGCATATTTGATGCACTTCAAAAGATGAGGACTTGTGCTGGAATTGATACGGTAAAACCTACACCATTGTTCCTGTTCGTATCACTGTGTGCCAAGTGCTGAGGAAGATCCAGAGCTGAAATTTGGATATGGTCGCATTTCATTACTGACATGCGCTTTAAGCGGTAGACCAATCGAAACAGACTGGGCTGTCTAACCAATCAGAGTAGAGTAGACCAATCACATCAGACTGGGCTGTCTGACCAATCAGAGAAGAGCAGGTTAGCGGGAAAGAGGGGTTTAGAGAGACTGAATCTCTGAACAAACCGTTTTCAGACTCTTTGAGAAATTAGGTGATGTGCAATGTATATGAGAGAAAAAGTAAGTGTTTTTTGTCCTTGGATGCATGTAAATCTATTGTAGGAGACCTCCAATACAAAATTAGGAACTTTAAAATAGCGTAATAGGGGCACTTTGAAATACTGCAATCTTACTCCTAAATGACAATGATTCGCCTTTGTAAACCTTTAACAAGTATGATCACAGTGAGCATTAAAATCTGCATTGGCGCTGCCGCTGAGCCAGAGAGAGCAGTTTTCAAGTATAGGTATGGAACAGCTTCACAAACAATCTTTTCAATGACATGGTATCATTATTTCTGTTGCTATAATTCAAATCAAGTACTGGGATAAAAGTTTAGTTTGGATATGAACATTAATGTCTAAGGTAGTGATCAAAATAGGGCAAACCACCTTTAAAGTGCCCCTATTATGCTATTTTAAAGCTACACTGTAACTTTTTTAGTCTATTCTTAGCTAAAAACACTTAGTTCTTTCAAAAATATATGTGCTCATTAATGTATATTTACTTCTTTCAAGTAATAAAGTATTCTCGTAAGTTTATAATATGCCATTGAAAATACATAAGGTAATGGGATCTAACGGTGGTCGCCATGTTGCCCCACCATCTTGAAAGTACATTAGCCAAAGAGGGACATACCCGTAAATTCAAGCTTCGCCTTTCGCGTTTTAACCGGTTTTAACACTCGATGGCACTGTACAAAATTCCCTGCCTCGAGCATGTGCACGTCAACTTGTTCAGACTTGTCTGGTGCATGCGCAGAGAGTTTTCATCTCAGCAGCGTCCAGTAACAGAGTTATACAGAGTTTTCCTGGCTTGTTTATTCCTCAAAAGTCTGTTTTTCCTTGTGTGGTATTTCTGTGCGTTAATAACTCCATAAGTAATAATAGTTATTGTCATTGTAGATGTGTTTCAGAGTGTGTCATCACGTAATTCAGTTGATGTCACCTCAGAAGTATTTTTGTGTCAACATACAATAGCGTAATGCTCACCTATTTGAATAATCATTCAGTTATTTTGTTATCAACAATGTTTATTCGTTTATAGAAAATACTTGCTTGTAATGTATGTTGATGGAAATATGTATCAGGTCTGATCGGCATATTAACAATTGTTATACAGAGCGCACTGCAGTGCTAAAACTGCACACCCTTTTGTAACCGGACACCGCTTGTTAGCAGCAGCAGCGGCAGCTCCGCTCCTTATGCAGCTGCATTTAGTGCCTATATATGGTACAATAAGCTCTGGTTTACAGTTACATTATACAAATGTAACTTATAAGTATAGTTATACAGTTCTTAACTGTGTATCTTCTGTCATGTCATTATCATGTATATTTACCATCCTTATTTGTTCTCTCACAGAAACCACATTTATGTACATATCCACGCAAACCTGTTTATGCCTTGCAATTGGATGACTGAATAAACATTACTATCATCAAAGTTCACTCTGGATTAGCTGCAGTTCTTTCTAGCCGAATAATTAGGCCAGTTGAGTTCCAACGGTCCCACTGCGCACAGAATATCCCACAGGCACCGTGTTGAATGTGGACGAGGTCGTACTGGAAGCCATGTTAATCTTGGACTAAATCGGCCACCGTAGGAGTTGAAACGAAATCGGAATTGAGAGGAACAGAAACTAAAATTCACTGGATGGTCATATACCTTTTCACCGCTAGATGGGGGAAAATATCACACAGTGTAGCTTTAAAGTCTTCTAATTTTGTTTTGGAGTCTCCTACAACAGGTTTACACGCATCAAAGGTCAAAAAACACTTGCATTTTCTCATAATATACATTGCACATCACCACATTTTTCAATGATTCTCAAACGACTTGTCAGATGATTCAGCCCCTCCATTCCGAGAGCCTACTCTGTTCTGATTGACCAGATGGCCCAGTCTGTTGTTAACGCTTACGGCGCGTGTCAAAAACGAAACACCCATTACCATAACTGAACTTTAGCTCTGGAGGCTTCCTAAAGTTTAGCGATTGTACACACTGTAAAGACAAAAACGATCAAGTGTCAATTTGACCATATCAATCCGAGCGCGAGTCCGATGATGACGAAACGAACCTCCATCGCAAGGACAACTTGAGCAGGACGTTTCTCAGTGATGCTACTCAGTTTGAGGTACATTATGGGGTGTTGCAACTGTAATTCTTCACCATTAGCACTAATAAGTGTGTACGTTAGCCGAGCACTAACATGAATGACTGATATAACAAAGTTTGTAAAAGAAATCTTGCTCCATCCTTTATGGACTCAAAGTAATAAGAACGACTGACAATCTGCATTAATAGACACAGTTTTAGTTAATAGTGGCCCACCGCTGATGAGCAGAAGTATTTCAGTAAGACAGTAATAACGCGAGTTAGCCGTTGATCTACACAATACGTATTTTAAACAGCCGGTAGAAAATATATACATCAATAATCAATCATACTTATAGGTTGAGCAGTTGGTCCAAATAAACTGGGTACTGACCCATCTTTTAAGAGCAAGCATTTTGAAAATCCCGCATTGAAGGGCTAGTCCAGTTGTTCGCGGGCGGAAAACGTAGAACATAGGGGGGCATTATGCAAATGTGTTAGCTAGTGACATATAGCCGTAACTGATTTGAATTCCTGATGACTCGTTTAGGCGGTTCAGAGTCGATTCTTTCTTTTGGAAGACAGTAACTTTATTTATTGTGCACTTTCGATTTTGCAACTTTGCAGAACGTTTACATTCACAGACAGCTATATTACACACTGCATGAATATATATATTCGAAAAACCATAATAGGGGCACATTGAATCATTCATTCAAGAGATTCGTTCAAAAACGCTAATTCATCCAGTAATGAGTCATTGAATCATTTATTCAAACCATTTTTTTTTATTATTCATCCAAATTAATTAAATATTTTTAAATAGACTGCAGCGATTGACATTTTCTCAGAGCCTCTAGTAAATTGCATGCTATTTTGTTTAGTTGTCTATTCATAATCATGTGAGAATCGTGATCTCTATTTTAACAAAAAAATCATGCAACTCTAAGCGCTTCAGGATATCTTACCTTACGGCCTTCCACGCCGACTAAACCAACAGGACCGAGCAGACCGATGTCTCCCTACAAACAGACAACAAACATGAGGCACAAACTCTCAGATGCTGTTGTAACTCTTCTTGTGTGTCTGTGTGTTCCCAGCAGAAGAACATCTACCTTATATTCTAGGAAATAAATGCCCTTCAGTGGATTTTAGGTTCGACAAACATCCTTAATCTCATCAAGACCAATATTTTGGCCGTTACTAACTTGTGTAACAAGTGTATGTGTTTTCTCACTTTATCTCCTTTTGGTGCTTTTCCAGGAGAGAGTCCAGGGTCTCCTTTCTTCCCCTGAGAAAAAGAATAACAGAGAAACCAGTGACTGAGAGCGTTAACTCACAGAACTAGAGTTTCATAATCGTATGAAGAAAACGTCAGTGGTGTTTGTCCATGCAAAAGTCACTAAGGCGTTGCCAAGGCAGTTTTATCAGCTACCAGGCCCAGTCGCTTAGAAGAGTAACAGCACAACTCCGATCAAAACAAGCCAGTACTGTTTTGAGCTTTATACATTACAGTAATTAAGGGTTTATGTGTGCATGTACATGTGTGTGTCACAGACAGGAAGAGAGAGAGAACGTGGGAAGTTTAACTCCAGGCCGTTACACCTTAACCAAAAGTGTCTTCAAAGGCCGCTCGAAATAATTAAACACAGAAAGCAGAGACCGTGCAATCGCACAAACACACCCGCTGAGCCGCTCGGCTGTTTACCACCTTTGTTGCATTTACAGGGATAAAGGGAGCAGACCAATCACGCACCAGGACATCACACACACACTTAACTTGGAAGCATGTTTAGTGGTCTTGGTTTATAGCCCCTCTTTAATACTACAGCTATACTTCATCACACAAACTATGTTGTGAGAAAGACTTTCCACTACCTGCTGGGTTTCTCAAGTTCAAATAAATCAAAGTGCGTGTGTGTGTTTGACTGTCTGTGTTTCCAAAACCTTGTCCGCAGGGTTTTGCATGCAGCCCAATTGTACCAGCAGGCGGTGCGGTGATGAATATAACAGAAGGCTGAACAGAGGAAGATGAGCAGACCAGTACATGGGATCAGACTGCGGATTATCTGACGGTAAATGTGGCTGTGTTGGTTTTTACCTTCAACCCTGGATGGCCGGCTCGACCTGGCTTGCCGTGTGGTCCTGGGGGTCCCTGCAGGAAACGACATGCATATCAAGAATGAATAATTAAGCAAAACTGAAAAGCATTTAATAGTTCACCTACTGTAAAAAAAAGAAAACTGACCACAGTTTATGCAAATGGCTGCTATAGTGCCTAGCTAGACACTTTTGTGTTTATATACTTGCACACTTGAGTATGCTTTGGTTATTTTTCTGTTCCAGATACAGAGAATAGATCTTAGATGGTTTCTAGCAGTTTTTAACTTTGACCTTTCATGTGACCCTGACCTTGTTCTGATAGCTCTTCTTTTAAACGACTTCCCACTTGAGGTCAGAGGTCACAGTGAGGGTCAAGGTCAATGGGTGTTATTGGAAGGAAACAGTCCATAAGAAAGATACCATGCATGAAGACAAAAAAATAAAGCTGAATGAATGTGTGTGTGTTGGTGGGGCTGTTTGATATATTGTGTGTTGATGAAGTATCCGATATTATTCTGCTGATATAAAAAACAACTCTGTGTCAGACTCAAGAGAGTCAACAGAGGAAAGTCTCTGATCTGCACCCAGTCAAGCAATAAAATATGATTCTGTCGGCATCACAAACACTCAAACTGTTCATGGAAGTCCCTCAAAATTCCTTTGAAATAAAATGAATACTTTTACTCAGCAAGGATGCATTCAATTGATCAAAAGTGACAGTAAAGATGTTTCACAAAAAAAGTATATTTCAAATAAATGCTGTGTTTAACTTTCTATTCATCCAAAAAATCCTGAAAAAAATGTGGTTTCCACAATAATATGAAGCAGCTCAACTGCTTTCAATATTGATAATAATCATAAATGTTTCTTGAGCAGCAAATCCTCATATCAGAATGATTTCTGAAGGATCATGTGACACTGAAGACTGGGGTAATCATGCTGAAAATACAGCTTTGACCTCAGGAATAAATTACATTTTAACATTTTAACATTCATTTGAAATGATATTAATATTTCACAATATTACTGTTTTTTTAACTATATTTTTGATCTAATAAATGCAACCTTGGTGAGCAGAAGACACTTACTGACATCACGGACATCAAACTTAAAATCTTATAGATATCAAACTTTTGAAAGGTATATAGGAGTGTACTAAGAGGAGGCAAAGATTGAGGAGATTGCAAAGAAAGCGCAAATAATGTACGTTGACTTTACTGAAAGTCTTCTTTGTTCTAACAAGCAAACACACACACACACACACAAATAACATTTAACATGAAAAGGGTGCCGGCTGAACAAGGCCTAGCAGTCAGACTTTATAACACATGCTCCAAAATACTTCACACCAGCACAAACACACACAACAGAGAGTGACCTCACGGCGGTCCTTTGACGCATGGACACTACATGTTGACTACAGTTGCTAAAACAACACATCGCACCCACGTGATCCTGTCAACAAAGGTCAGAGTTCAAGCAAGGGTCTGTGGGTCTATGGCTCTCTGTGTTTGATTGTGCTACAAGATTCTTCACAAGCACTCTTTATACAAAGGGATAGAACACCCCCAACATTAAAAATGATCTATTATCTGTGTATTAAATATGTGAGATGAGCTACATGCCAAATTTTAATACCCAAAAATGAAAATTCTCTCATCATTTACTCTAATGTCATTCCAAACCCATAAGATTTGTGTTCATCTTTGAAACATAAATGAAGATATTTTCATGTTTTTTATTTTTGTATTCTGTCCCTCCATTGACAGAATGCAAAGTCTGTTCACCCAAAATTCTTACACTTCAAAACATCCATGAAATGAGCAGTTTAATCCAAGTCTTCTGAAGAGATATGATCGCTTTATATGATGAACAGATTGAATTTAATCTAAATATTGATCAGCGAACATAAACAGAAGCTCAACCGTACTTGCTTGACGCGCGAGAGTTTTGAAGTGTCGACGTCAGAGATTTGGCTGAATAGACTTTCAAAGGAGGGACAGAGTTCTCTCAGATTTCATTAAAAATATCTTCCTTTGTTTTATGCACGTGGGCTGAGTAAATTATGACAAAATGTTCATTTTTGGGTGAACTACCCCTTTAAAATCCCATGTATCCCATTAAAAACTAGGTGCAATTGTAGTTGTGACAAATGATAAAACAGACGGACACAAGTAAGAAAGTTCAAATGATTGAGTGTGTATGTGACAGACGGATCCGGAGGGGAGGTTTGTATATTATTCTGAGGTCAGATTGACCTGCTGACCAGACAAAACCCAGACACGCGCACTAAAAAGGACCAATAAAACACAAATACACTTGGGCGAACAGTGTGTGAGAGATTTTTTAAGGCACTGCATTTTACAAACTTCCTGTTTATATCTGAGGTCGAAGGTCAGAAGCTCTTTTAGTCTAACACACACACACATATGCACACTCACCCGAGGTCCTCTCGTCCCTGGCTGCCCTGGTTTCCCTGGAGGTCCCGGAATTCCCTACGAAACACAAGAGCGTACTTATGAATCAAACACAGACTCGCTGCATAGGTGTGCTATAGTGCTGCAAGGCCCGGTTTAAACTAAACACAGCAGAGGAAACAGGAAGTCATTTGAGGGAATTTCCTTTTTCTGATAATGAGCTATAGGCTTACAGAAGACCTGTAGATCCTGTATCCCACTGTGTGTGCGTGCGTGTGTATTATGTGCGTTTATGAAAAGATCCCTGTGGTCCTTTTCTGTAGCTTAGAAGGTCTGTACCAATCCCACAATCCTACAGTTCTCATATTGCGCAATTTTGCTGGTTTTGTGCCCCTATTCTGAGTATTACGAGTAGAATCTATCATCTATAAAACTGTCCATTTTAGTGAATCGGTACCAAACACTGATTCAATTATTTGTTTGGGGAAAATATTTATATTTATACAATTAAAAACATTTTATTAATATAAATTATTTATAAAATAAATATTCTAAAATATTTTTAAATATTTATATTTATAAAGTAAGCAATGTTTTATTGCTTATTATATATACACTAATATATATATATATAAACTTCTCTTTTATTTATTTACAAAATGTTTTATGAATATTTCTATTCATAAAATAATTAATATTTTATTTATTATTATTATTTTATTAATATAATATCCATCTATAAAATAAACAAAACAAAATGTTATTTCATAAAATAAATCATTAGTATTTTATTTATATAAACCATTTATAAATACAATTTTATAAATTATTTTATAAATATTTATTTTCATGAAATAATTAGTATTTTATTTATTATTATTGTATTTATATAAAACATTTATAAACACAATTTTATAAAATATTTTTTAAACATTTATTTTCATAAAATAATTAGTATTTTATTTATATAAACCATTTATAAAATAAATACAATTTTATATAATATTTTTTTTTATTACAATATTTTATTATTGATATAAATTATCTGTACAAAAAAAATATATATTTCTAAAATATTTTAGTAAAAAATATTTTAGTCTTCATAAGATTTTACCCAAACACATTTCTATCAAAATTAAAATGGTTAGCGATTGCTGTTTAATGTAGATTTGTACTGTATTTCAGTATTTTAGTTAAACATTTAGTTAAATGAAACATTCTTAATCTACTTGGAAACAATGACTATTTGGTCCAAAAGGTGGTTCCTCCTCCTGAATAAAACATACCCTTTTAAGCCATTTCAGAGCAATAACATGCTGTACGTATCAAATATCATCAAATGGCCAAAAACATCAGGATTTTTCCGGTAATCTCTCCCAGCTCTATCGCTCAACCAGTATCATATATATCAACATAGTTGTTGAAACAGAGGATCAGTTGGGTTCTCTCTCCTCAAGCCCACCTCCACCCCCAAGAGCAGTGCCACGCGGCACGGGATGAAAGACTTCCATTGAGCGCGGCTCTCACAGAAGATGAGTGTGTGAGCTTGTGTGTGTTTATGTTAAGAATCTCGGAGCTCCAGAACTATGGCTCTGTTGATGGAGGAGGGGGGATGGTGCTTTCTCACCCACATACATGTACACAGCCCCCCACCAACCGCTATGTACGTGCTCACGCACCGACAAAGTCCTGAATGAACACTGAGATACTCCCAAGATGCAACACTGCTTTCAAATAGTGCTGTTTGTGTTCAAAATAGCATACTACTCTAATTAAGTATGCACATTTCCTATGAAATACCGTATCCTACAATGCTATACACTCAACTTCCATTTCTAGTGTGCTGAATGAATATGAATTAATAGAAGCAACAGTACTTGATACATTTTAAGATACTTTTAGATGAAAAATGCAAAGGAGGAGCTCAAACGTTGGAAATTTTTGAAAAGTCAATCTTCTCGATTGAGATCGCGCAATCTTAATTTTTCATATAGGTTGCGGCATCCAGGAGAAGCACAAGTAACACTTTGATGAACAATACAACACACACATCTTCCCTCTCTGTTGTAAATGAACACAGTTTCTGCTCACGTGTGAGATTTGCTTCTGCACGTACGTCATAATGCGACAGGAAGCTCGCGCTCCAGAATGCCGTGAATGCGCTCAGGACCGTTGGCCGAGGCTATGGATTACAGGTAATAATGTTGTAAATAATGTTCAGTTTCTTGCACAGGCCGATCGTTTCGCTTCATAAAACCTCAATGTATCGTCAGGAGCCACGTGTATAAATGTAGTTTTGCCTGTAAGTTTTTTTGACTCTCAAAGTGACAGCCATTGACTTGCATTATATGAATCACAGAGGACCATGGTCTTAGCTAAAAAGCTTCTTTACGTTTCCACTGAAGAAAAAAATACACCTACATCTTGGATCGGAGAGTAAATTAACAGCAAATGTAAATTTTTGGGTGAACTAGACCTTTAACTAAAACTAAAACTATTAAAAACCTTTTTATTAACTGAAATAAAGTGTATATATATACATACACTGAACAAAATGATAAACGGGTAAACCCAGCCTGATCTGCCGGCGATTTGATTTCGCCCTGCAGCTCAGTCTGGAAACCTGTACATTCATTTCTACTGCTTCTGTTACACTTTTGCGGGAACCAATCACAGACTGGCTTATCCACCTGGCGCGCTATTGGCGGGTTTAACCATAGATATACATTATAAAGGCTAGAGTCTTACGGCGGAGTCTCTAACGTCATCACCGGCGGCCATCTTGTCACAGGCAAGCTTTCTGGCGGGCTCTGTGGTGCCTGATGTAAGGCGAGTGATCTGCGCGAACACAACTACTCTTATCTCGCTGAAATCCTGACGGATTTACAAACGGTTTGGTTTCTTACAAACGTTATTAACGTGGCTATAATTCTGAAGAATGTAGCAAGTTATGGTTATTTAAAAAGTGCATGCACCATTAAAACACAATGTTACGAGTGAGTGAGCTGACTGTGACAAGATGGCCGCCAGGTGCGGACGTTGACCTCCATTGGCCAGCAGCGCGGGGACGGGACATCTAGCCTTTATTATGTATATCTATGGGTTTAACGCGATGACGGATAGAGAAGCGATGTGTCGTTGCCCGTTGATCACGCCTCTTGTAGTCTGATTGGTGGAAGGACTATCCAATTGCGTAGAGAATCATTTAAATTATTCTCGTTGACCATGCCTCTTGTAGTCTGATTGGTTGTAGGACTATCCAATTGCGTAGAGAGTCATTTAAATTATTCTCGTTGACCACGCCTCTTGTAGTCTGATTGGTTGTAGGACTATCCAATTGCACAATAAAAGGCCACTCTAAAATTTGCAGTTTTACTGTATTTTGGGGGTCCGGGGGGGTCAGAAAACCAGTCAGTATCTGGTGTGACCACTACTTGCCTCACGCAGTGCAACACATCTCCTTCACATAGAGTTGATCAGGTTGTTAATTCACCTTTCGCCGCAAGTTTGATTAACAGGCGATCGGACCAATCACAGCGCAGAATCTGCCGTTTTGTCCGACAAAGCAGTCAGACTCAGGAGAGTTAGTAGATTAACGTTGGTGGACTTGAACTTGGAAAAATGGTGTGTACTGGCATCTTTCCGTGGTTGAAACAACATTTCTTTTAGTGTTCATTCATATTTATTTCGTGCTTATCAATGAACTACAAGGAAGAGATAATCAGTTCACGAGCAGCTTTAACTGAGGCGCTACAGCAAACATGACACATTAAAGAGCCACAAAACTTTTTAAAAAAATGACAATTTCAAAGTTGAGACTTTGTTTCATATCAAAAGTAACTTGCTCTGTCCTGTCTGTCTGCGTGTTGTCGGTATCCTCTTTGCTCCGCGATGTATTTTCTCTACATGAGAACTTGTGTGGCGTGAGAGCACCATGGCTTGTCGGACATAGCAACAGTAACTAAAGCGGGCGGGTCTTTGCGAACGGTCAATTGTGGCCTGTGGAATTATGGTCTTCAATTGCACCTAACATTTTTATATAGCAATAATTTCACATTTAATCTACAAATTAATGTCGAGACAACAAAAATTGTAGAAACAATTTTAAATATTTGTTTAATGGCATCTTTTTATGAAAGAAGGCCAGTATCACCGATACCATTACTGCTACTGATATCTCTATGAAACTGATTTTGTTTCTCAATTTCAACCATTATAGCCATTCAAAGCTCTCAATTTGAACAATTATTAGGCTTTAAAAATATAACAACTTTTAATTTAAAAGCTGCAGTCCGTAACTTTTTGCGCTCTAGCGGTTAATAACCAGAACTGCATGCGTCTTGCAGAAGAACAATGTAGCCGGAGCTACTTCTCTCTGTTTATGTCTATGGCGAGTCACGCAGGGACTGTGCTCCTCCGCAGCGGTTCCTACCAGTCCGGTCTGAAATAGTCCCAATATAAACAAGTGAACCATAATGATTCAGGGTAAGACAAAAACACGGTTTGGAAAATGGATTCATGTTGTACATTCTCATTATATCATTTTTGTAAATCTTGAACACAAAAAAAGTTACGATCAGCAGTTTTAAGTGAACTTCAAATCCATTATAATAAATGCCACATTTTACCTGCGCTTCACTATATCACGGCTCAGTTTTTTCTATTTGGCTCAGTCAGACCCATTCAGATTTTTACTTGACCCTGTGAAAATGCACAAAACGTTATTGTTTTCGTTGTTTTTGACTCATGTAACCTTGTAAACAGTGCTTTAAAGATGTTCAGGTAGGTATGAGTCGTGTGTGTGTGTCTGGTTCACTGACGGGCGCACCAGAACCGCATTGCATTCTCTTTTGTGTCTTATGGTTTAAAAGCATTTGCATGAATAAGAGCATGATCATATAATGTAACGCTAGCCAAAGGATGACGGAAAAATGGATGCTGTTATAATTTGCATTAAATATTTTTAACACATTAAACTAAAAAAAAATGAATCGCATGTGTTAACGCATTAATTTTGACAGCCCACATATATATATATATATATACATATATATATATATATATATATATATATATATATATATATATATATATATATATATATATATATATATATATATATATATATATATATATATATATATATATATATATATATATATATAAAATATAAAATATTAGATGAAAAACTTGCCTTGCCTTAGATGAAATGTTGCCTTGGCAGTTGAAGCACTAAAATTACTAACCGTATAAAAATACAAACTAAAGCAAAAAATAAATTCAACCTAAATATTAAAACTTAAAAGAAAAGACAAAAGTTAAAAAACTAAATTACAAAAAAAATGAAAACAAAAATATGCATATTAATAAAAACTACAATAGCATATAAATACTCAAATAAAACTGCAAAATATAGTAGTGACAAAAAAAAATTTGTAGACAGTAAAAAGTACATACTGCACAGTATTTAGTAAGCAGTAGCATTTCATTCTAAGCTCAAAGCTAGTTTGACGCTAGCAGTGTTTTGTACGGGTTGTTGTATATTTAAGTAGCGCTAAAGATAGTGGCTACAGCTCATTATCTTTGAGTAAAGTGTGTACTGCAGCTGTAAATAATTGCAGACTAAGAGCACGTGTGCATGTGTAATTGAGAGAATCGCCGGGCGTGTTCCTGGAGTTTTAGTAAAGTACCTGGAGTACGCGTCTTTATGGTGGATGATGGGAGCTTTTAGGTAATTATCCTGTGGTAATAACAGGGAACATTCTCTTGGGTGCTACACACACACATACCTGTGAGCCTCCGCCAAATTGCACATGCACACACAGTGTGACTGCCTAAGGGTCGGAGGTAACCACAGCGATGTGCAGACATAAACAGACACAAGTTAAATTGGGTCATTGTTCAAGATGTGGGCCATTTTGTCAAGTTTAGTCAGCTATTTAGGAAAATGCCCTGTAGAGGGTCTGAGCATGATGATGTCATCACAGACATCTCTTTGAACATCCTTGTTAACCTAAACTGTTCCCAAGAGATTTGCCCTACATTGCTTTCCCCCCCATGTCGTTCCTAGAAATGTTTCTGCATCTACAGGACCTTAAAGACGTCGATGTCCTACTGTTTAAATATGACTGACTCACATTTAACACAGGACTTGCAATAACTCACTTATCCTTATTTGTTTTTGGGTCATAGGTCAGGTGGTTCCTTTTGAAATTTAGTCTCTTAAACTCTTGGTTCAAGAGTTTTCAATTCATTTGATTGAAATCCCATGCCTAGTTTTCCGTGGATGGAACAGGATTCCGTGCTTGTAAAGGTCTGTGAGTGCCTGGGCGACTGATAAAATGTTGATCACTTCCCTGGACCTTTGACCCAGCTTTAAAAACACATTGCTCAACGGCTTTCAAACTGAACTACATGGGCTTTATCAACATCTCTGGACACATTTTGACGCTAAACTGATGCTGACGACCTAAAACTGCAAGCAATATTGAGCTGTTTACATCCTTTAGAAAGGATTTGAGCCACCTGGAAAATGGAGACCAGTGTACTTGTAACCAGTCCAAACCGATATAAAGCCACAAAAAAAATTTTTTTTGAACCACCATAAAAATAATTTTAGGGTGCAAACCTATACCTGGACAATCAAATATATGATGTTCGAAGATATAAAATATATGAATACACTGCTCTTCCAAAGTTTGGGGTGTTTTTTTATTTATTTATTTATGTCTTTTTAATTTAGAAATGAATACTTACATCCAGCAAATGCATTAAATTGATCAAAAGTGACAGTAAAGATATTTATAATGTTATAAAATATTTCAAACAGTGCTGTTCCTTTGAAATGTACAAAAATAGGACATTTTAAATAATAATATTTTAAAATATCACAATTTTACTGTATTTTACTGTATTCAAAGGCAGCCTTTGTGAGCATAAGCAAAAAAAAAAACATTTATAAAAGACAAAAACATTTATAAATCTCACTGACCCCAAACTTTTGAATGATAGTATACTCTATTTATATACATATACAGTTATTATTGCTGCAAGTAAAAAGGGCACCTCATTGATCAATATGCACACTGCCCCTTAAAATAATATTACACTGTCTTAACCTATATATTCTATGTTAAAGCTAGGGTGTGCATTTTAGGGCGTTTTCACACCTGAAAGTCCGCACCAAGGTCCGAACCGAAGTTCATGTTTTGATACTTTTTATACATTCGGATAGTTTTGGTTTGGTTTCACATTGCAATTATGTGAGCGGACTTTACATGACGCACTTGCGTCCACTCGTCATCATCTATGTGGGCGGCATCTGGACATTGATTGGTTTGTAAACGGACGTACGTCTGACGTCAGCGTCTTTGACAAGAATGAATGAACGGACGCATATCGTTGCCACTATTGAAAGGTGCGCATTGCTTGACTATTTTTTATTCATTACGTTTAAAAGGGGACATTTCAAGCTTTATATACACATATTTCTCATGTTTGTGAGGCAAGTAGCCTGCTGAGTTTTGGTTTATTTGAGACGCGCTCCAGTTCATGTGTAAAGCATGTGATCGTTCCCGCCATTATTGTCTGCTATAGACTATTTGCTTCTTATTTATTAAATCCAGGCAATTATCTGATTAAACGTTGCTTAAAATTAAGATACAATTTATACAAAACGAAATTCCCATTAAAGTAGAATCATACAATATTTAGTTCAAAATTATTTCTGACTTTCTGTCTTCTGACATATTGCGCATATTTTCACTTTTCATAATCAATGTAGCCTAGATTGAATTTAAAAATAACATTATAATATTTAAACATAAACAGGAACTTCCTGTAAATGGTCTGAAAGTCCGAACCATACAGAAAATGCTTTCACACTAGAAACGAACCGAACCTTTGTTCAGTTTGATCCGGACCGAGACTACCTCTATTCGTCGGACCAAATTTCATCTGTTTGGTCCGGACCGTGGTACGGGGGAGGTTTCACACCTGCAATTTTGATTCGGACCAAACTGAAAAGTCCGAAAATCCGGACCAAACAAGGTAGGTGTGAAAACGTCCTTAGACAGACCAGTAAAAGCAAGCTAGCTTTGAAAGCATGAGATCCCACCCTCCCTTCTGAGTGTCTCTAAGGCCACGCCTCCTTCAAAACACATGAACTTCCACAGCCAGAGCAGAGTCTGCAAAGCGTCACGAGACGAGAGACGGCGTTAAATTACATCATGTCTCAAAGCGCATAACATTACAATAATAATGAACTCAAACAACTTGGAGAGATCTGACTTGTACCACCTGACTGCTGCAGATTCATTTCGGAATTGATAGTGTTGACATCACTGATCTATATAAATGACTGGATTGCTCATCGCGTTCTAAACTGGCGGAGAAGCCACCGGAAGTGTTCGGGCGGCCATCTTACTATTCCCTACCAACAGAGGGCATCATTGAGGTACAGCCAAAACATTGACCTAAAATCACACGATTTGCAGCATCTCAGCCTCACAGGATTAGTTTTACGATATATGTATGCAAATTAATAGTTACTTCAGATGTTATCTGTAATGTTTATGGTCTTTTCAGAGAGGATGAGTCATATATTGAAATCGTTAATGTGGGTGTGACTACTGCACACTGCCGATATTTGTGATACACTGAAGTGTCTCATCCACCCGCCGAGCTGATGTTCTCTACTATAATGAATATGAACGTAACTTTTTAATAAGCAGGGGAAATTCCTGACTTTAAACAAATAACTATTTACATGCTTAGGACGTTTGTGTTGCGTACAGACTTCAAATATAAAAACACTGACTCGTTAGGCAATATTTTCTCAGTAAAACCATGTAATTTCCTATTGATTCAATAGAACGCGTGAGCTTACCAAGGAATACCAACATGGCGGTGCGAAGGCTTCACTTTTTATGACGTCATGAGCAATCCAGTCATTTATATAGATCAGTGGTTGCCGTAGGTTTGGTTTAGGAGGAACTGTCTGTCTACAACTCTGCATAGCCTCATGAAACGCTGATGATGTGTAATGTCTTAAACGGCTATAATCACGGCCAGCAATGGGACATTTACTCAGTCATTCTATGTGCATTGTGCCATGCTAGACAGCCCTGCTTGCAAGGAAATTTAATTGGTCAAAGATCTTGCTCCAGATTTAACATCAAATACATTCTCATTGGATGTTATTTTGCATTTTTGCTTTCAGTGCGGAACGACAAAACACTTGCTGTAGCCTTCTGACTTTTTATGAGAAAAGTAGGATTATGTGATGTGGAAAAAAAATTCCCTCCCTTCTATATATCTTTTTTTCTCACTATGGTCGGAATATATATGAATATTTATGTCTGCTTATGTGCCCATTTTTACCTACAAACTCAAATGTGACATATCAAGGCTTTATCGAACATAAGTTCTCATAAGAACAAACAAATGCAGCTCTCCTACCACTTTCCCAGGATCTCCTTTTTGTCCCGGCGATCCAACCAGAAGCGAAAAGTATGTCGGCTCCACCTCAAAGCTCTGGAAATCGTCGAAAGCTGGAAGAGTCACAGTTTGGACGGCAAACCTTGGAGTGCGTGGTGTGACGTAAGGCATTTTAGGTTTGTCAGGATTGACTTTGGGGGTTTCCAGAGTTTTTGGTGGTTTGTTTGGTGCAGCGGTGGTGAACGGAGTGGATTTGGGTGTTGGGAGGCTTTTTTTGGGTGAGGCGTTTGGGGCAAGGGTGGATTTTAGGGTTGGTAGTGTTGTGTAGGGTTTGGATTTGGGCGGGAGTGGCTTTTTGTTGGTTGGCGATGGTCTTTTGGAGGTGGTCGGTTCTGGTTTTAGAATGTTTTTTTGTTTCTTGTTAGGATTGATAGGCTGAGCACCAGTAGAAGTATTCTTCGTAGGGTTGATCTTGGTGGGCTTTGGCGCAAGAATTGGCTTCTTTACTGTGGGTTTTACAGCTGTTGGTTTGGAGGGTTTTGGTGGCGTAGTTTTGGATCCAGTTGTTTTTGAACTTCCAAGTTTGGACGAGGTTGGTCGAGCAATTGTGGGCTTTGGTTCAGAAGACTTTGTTGCGCTCAATTTTGGAGATGTCTTTCCTGGAGTGGGTTTGGATCCAGCTGGTTTTGTGGGGGTAAGCCAGACCGCAGGTTTTGAAGCAGTCGGCTTGGGTGTCCTGAGAGTAGGTTTGGGGGTGACAGAATTTAAATATCCCCAAGATAAAGGAGGTTCAAGTCCTGTTTGCATCAAGGAAAGCGGTGGAGGTGTGGTAGAGGAAGGCTTAGGTCGTACGCCATTGTTCATTCTCGTAGCAGACCCTACTGCACCATTTATGGATGTCCAAAGGAAATTAGTGGGAGTGAAAGTGAAAGTGCGATTAGGTGGTAATGTGTGGGCCAATAGTGGTGGGGCGTGTCGGGATGGGAGGGGAAGTAGAGCGGGAGGCGCTGGCCTGTAAGTGTCATTTTCTCTGCACTGCCTACGGATGGCGCTGCAATAATTCTGCTGGGCTTGTGCCGAGGGCACTACATCAAATTGACAAACCGCCCCCTCAAAGGGTACCGCACCCGGAAGCAAAGCGCTGTTGCCGCCCAAGCGGAATGTTCCACGAGGGTTCAGACGTTCCGGAAGTATGGGGAGTTTCTGTGTAACTCCACCGTTGCTCTCCGAGCAGGGAGAGTGTAGGGTCACTGATCGCCCGTTTAGAACGAAGGCTAGATGATGCCAGCGTCCGTCATGGAGGTTGTATGGGAAGACCGCGGCATTCCCATGGCCGGCGTGAAGCGTTAGCTTGCCGGGCGAAATTTCCAGCCCTAGCTGGATCCGAGTCCCAGATAGGACGGAGAAGAGATATGCTGAGTTTAAGCGGTGAGATCGGACGCTCAGGATAATAGTGCAGTTCCAGAAGAGTTCTGGTGGGAACACAGAGCGTGTCGCAGTGGTAACTCGTGCCCGTGTTGTGAGGATGACTCCAGAGTGGAGGGAGATGACACCAGCGGGAACGGCGCGAGAACCGAGCTCAGCACGCAGAGCCAACCGCTGCAACACGTCCACATCTGCAACACAAACCCAAACACATCTTAATACACACATATACATATTCACAGTTATACATATCATCTATTATATATATATATATATGATTATATTAGATTACACTTTATTGTCATTGTGCAGAAATGCAGTAAGCATAACCAGAAGTGCACAGAGCAATATTTATAAATATGTGTATACACCGATCAGGCATAACATTATGATGATATTGTTATATTCTAATATTGTGTTGGCCTCCCTTTTGCTGCCAAAACAGCCCTGACCCGTCGAGGCATGGATTCCACTAGACCCCTGAAGGTGTGCTGTGATCTCTGGCACCAAGATGTTAGGAGCAGATCCTTTAAGTCCTGTAAGTTGTGAGGTGGGGCCTCCATGGATCAGACTTGTTTGTTCAGCACATCCCACAGATGCTCGATTGGACTGAGATCTGAGGAATTTGGAGGCCAAGTCAACACCTCAAACTCGTGCTCCTCAAACCTAAACCGTTTTTGCTTTGTGGCAGGAGCATTATCTGCTGAAAGAGCCACAGCCACCAGGAAATACCGTTTCCATGAAAGGGTGTATATGGTCTGCAACAATGCTTAGATAGGTGGTACGTGTCAAAGTAACATCCACATAGATGGCAGGACCCAAGGTTTCCCACCAGAACATTGCCCAAAGCATCACTGCCTCCGCCAGCTTGCCTTCTTCCCGTAGTGCATTCCGGTGCCATGTGTTCCCCAGGTAAGCGACGCACACACCCATCCACGTGTTGTAAAAGAAAACGTGATTCATCAGACCACCTTCTTCCATTGCTCCGTGGTCCAGTTCTGATGCTCAGTTCTGTGGTGGACAGGGGTCAGCATGGGCACCCTGACTGGCCTGTGGCTATGCAGCCCCATACGCCAACAAACTCTGATGCACTGTGTAATCTGACACTTTTCTATCAGAACCAGCATTAACGTATTGAGCAATTTGAGCTCGCATGTTTGATCAGACTACACGGGCCAGCCTTCACTCCCTATGTGCATCAATGAGCCTTGGCCGTCCATGACCCTGTCGCCGGTTCGCCACTGTTCCTTCCTTGGAGCAATTTTGATAGAGACTGACCACTGCAGACCGGAAACAGGCCACAAGAGCTGCAGTTTTGGAGATGCTCTGACCCAGTCGTCTAGCCATCACAATTTGGCCGTTGTCAAACTCGCTCAAATCCTCACGCCCCTTTTTCCCTGCTTCTAACGCATCAACTTTGAGGGGAAAAAAATGTTCACTTGCTGCCTAATAAATCCCACCCATTAACAGGTGCCGTGATGAGGAGATGCTCAGTGTTTTTCATTCATATGGTCATAATGTTATGCCTGATCGGTGTATACACCACAGTATAAAATATTATTATGGTTCTATAAACTGTGCAAGGTTTGAGGCACAGAAAGTGGAGACCAGCTCAGTGCAACCGACAAGGAATACAAATCTGGAAGGATAGCATTTAGACAGCTAACACATATGAACACATAAAAGCCATAAAACTTTCATTCTGATTTCATTGCATCTTTAGGAGGTCCACGGCTCCCCATTACATCATTTTAATGTGCTAATTCAGTTTCGAGCCATGTGTGTTAAATTCCAGCAGGAAAACATCCTTTGAGGCTAAAAAAGAAGCAGCGAGTTAACAGCTGCGTGTCTGTATCGGATGCCAAAACTCTAGGGCTACAAGCTGGCTTTTGACAAGGAAAAGTTGCGAAGTTATCACAGTGAACTTGTGCGTGTGTGTGCTTCACTTGGGTCAGGGTTGGCTTCGCGAGGCCAGGACAGAGCCATGGGGACGTATGGGAACAGCACTAGAAACTACTTCATTCACACAATAGCACACTGTCTGAATGATGCGTAAATGAGCATCTGTTTGTGTTTCATGCCCATATCATGAATCAATAAGTCAGCAAAACTGTGAAGGACTATCAATGGTTTTGGCACTGGGCATGTTCCCGTGGTGCCATCAGCCAATCTGTGTTGTCATGAAGTCATTTTTAGATGGCCCAGAGTACATTCATCAATAAGACGAGAGCTATTTATTTCATTGCTTTGTAGTATTAAGAAATATTAGCATATTTAATCAAAAGTTCAAATTTTGCTGAGCTTGTCACAATGCATCTTGAAATTCTCCATGATACATGTGATGCTTCCTCATAATTTGGCCAAATTTTCGCCAAAACAAGCACCATGAAGACTTTCATCTGAGATCTGGAGAAAATTACAGTATATTTATTTATATATATATAGTAATTTAAAGTAGGTTAAGTCAGCTGATGAACTCGCTGAACTCTCATTGCTGTGAACGGATCTGTAGATGCATCATAACATTATTCCCAGGCCTTTTCATATGTTGAGTTCAGCATGAATCAGCAGTCAAGAGGGAACATGATGTCATGTTTAATATAAAAAAGACACACACACACACACACTCACACTCATTCATGTAAAAGGGTTATAGGACATGCTTAACTGAGGGAAAAGAACTGAGCAATGTTTGGCAGGAGAAAGGGTAAAAGTGGGGTAAGGAAACTCATACGTATGTGAAGGTTTGCGTTTCATGAATCAGGGTATAAAGTTTAATGTTGTAAAACTTTCCAAACTTAGTGGAAAGTGTAAGAACATGAAACTTTATTATTGTGCAATAATTCAGTGGCCTCAAAAATCTAGTTTTAACCACATTTCCCCCCCTAAATTTCCAATGCAATCCCACATATAATGTTGCATGTTTACATCTTTCACATCTTACCTTCAAAGAGTACTTGGGTGAATCCAAAAGAAGTACAATAAAGTAGAATACACAGAAGAAGAGCTCTCCTAGAGAAACACAGAGAGAAAGACACAGTTACTCATTTGAATTTCCACTATTATGCGGGTAGCTGCTGAGTTAGATGTTGAATCAGACCTTTACATAACAGAAGCCACTTGTCAAAACATCATCATTACAATGGAGGTACACATTTCAGGCTTCTTGCACTGGCCTCGACCCAAACAACTGGAACATTTTTACTGGCAAAACCATCTTTCCGGAGTGAACCATCAAACTGATGGATGATGCCGGCCGGTTAAATGTATTTCCATGTTTATAGTGAATGAAAACATTGTGTGTGTTTTTAGTTTCTTTTCTTTCGTTTGGAAATGGTCAAAACACGCATACAAATGTATACTTAAGAAGTACAGCAAGTCTCTTTAAGCCTAAGGCAAGTCATTTCACTCTGCGACCATCTTTGAAACGCCTTTCTGCCAGTTATTTCAGTCATCAGTCACGCAAGTATAGCTCCTATCTCTTTGAATGGGAAAACAGTAAATTCTCCAAAGCTTACAATTAAATTTCATATTTGAAATCACATGAAATCTGACAAAAACTGTCTCATATATTTTGTTTCTAAATGCTCATATACATGCCAAAAAAAGCATACATAGTCATATGAGTGCACTGTCTTTATATATCTAAAGTCTTTGAGTAAATTTAGTACAGAGCTTAATTACGGTTACACAACGTGGACAAAATTAAATGGATTTTCCGAGTGGAGCAAAATTAGCATAGGAATATGTAAGGACTGCAGCAATACTTATTATTTCATGTTATGAAATCCAATAAATGGTCAATTTTTAAAGCCTATAAAAACACTAAAAACTAAAACCAGTCATTTTAAAATGCTACAAGTGAATCTATGCATCACAACAATATAATGTGCATTACTGTTCAAAATATTTTGGGGAAATTAATCAATTTTGTTCAGCAAAGATGCATTAATAGATTTCCATTGCAAATACATGCTGTTCTTTTACATTTTCCATTCATCAAAACTGTATCATGTTTCCCACAAAAATATTATGCAGTAAAAATCTATCTTAAGGGGATAGTTCACCCAAAAATGAAAATTAGCCCGTGATTTACTCCCCCTCAAGCCATCCTAGGTGTATATGACATTCTTCTTTCAGACGAATACAATTTGAGTTTATTAAAATATGTCTTGGCTAATCCAAGCTTTATAATGGCAGTGAATGGCAACCCAAAATTTGAAGCCCAAAAAAGTGCATCTATCCATCATATAACTGCTCCTCATGGCTCCGGGGGGTTAATAAAGGCCTTCTGAAGTGAATTTATTGGTTTGTGTAAGAAAAATATCCATATTTAACACGTTATAATGTAAAATATCTAGCTTCGTAAGTTGAATACCGAAGGTGGTCCGCAGGAAGCTAGATGTTTTACGTTATTACTTCTTAAATATGGATATTTCTAAATATGGATACATCACTTCGCTTCAGATGGCCTTTATTAACCCCCGGAGCTGTGTGGAGCAGTTATATGATGGATAGATGCACTTTTTGAGCTTCAAATTTTGGGCTGCCATTCACTGCCATTATAAAGTTTGGAAGAGCCAGGACATTTTTTAATATAACTCAGATTTTATTCGTCTGAAAGAAGAATGTCATATACACCTAGAATGACTTGAGGGAGAGTAAATCATGGGCTAATTTTCATTTTTGGGTGAACTATCCCTTTAAACATTGATAATCATATGACTGAATAAGATCACATGACAATGAAGTCTGCTGAAAATTCAGCTTTGACATCAAAGGAATACATTTTATTTTAAATAGAAAAGTTATTTTAAATTGTAATAATATTTCACAATATTACAGTTTTAAAAAGTTATAAACTTTTTAATGGTTTTGTTTGATTTTTATTTTGAGATGTGGTAAATATTACATTTAACGGTGTTTAACTGAATGTCATATGACGGCAAAGATAATCAATATAATACCCCTCTAACATCGACTTACCTTAGCAAACCACACTAATACTACAGTGAAACTGTTAGACTTTATGTGTGACGATACCACAAAGGAACCTCAGATGTAGTTTTTTGCCAGACTGACCCAGTTGAACTTTGACCTTTGAACCCTAACCTCTGATTTCACAGGCACATGAAAGAGGAAGTGACCCACAGGGGAAGGATTTCAATTATGATTGGCAGGGTAGACGGAGCGCTCCAAACCCCCACTGTGTATGCGGACATGTTTGTGTGAGTGTGTGTGTGCCTTCTGACAGCTGCTTTAAACATTACCTGGTGACCACAAAACACACACACTTTTATCTATCACACACACACACACATGCAACGAGGCCCTAGACTCCCCCAGGATACCCGTACCTGAGTCAGGAAGTGAAGCGTCTCGCCACAGAGTTTCTCAGCCAATCAGAACAGGAGAAACACCGGCCAGTCTGACCTCACAGTTAGTAAGCCACCGCAAACAGATGAGTGAGAAACAGTGTGTGTGTGTGTGTGTCGCTGCTGAATGTGCTCTTTCTATTGTGTGTGTTCACTGCAGAGAATTACTCATGTATGTGTCAAGCATCTCCTGAGTCTCATAAACACTGTGTGAGTGAATATTTGTATATTGCAATAACAGAAATCATATCTATATGATTTAAAGTTTTGATTTTGAACGCATAGGAACGTGTTAAATTGAGCTGACAGACTCTCAGAGATGCTAAAACATCCAATAGCTGAAGTCAAAGCAGATTTAGAAGAGAAAGTGAATGAATACAGTCAGTGAGTAAAACCAGTTTGAGACATCCAAGGACATTTCTAGTTGGAAAATGTAATTAAAATAAATACTCATTATAATTAGCTTATATAAGGTCATTAGAAGTCAATGGTATGTCCTCATTTAAAGTAAAAGCGTGTGTGTAGTGTCAATAGCGTATTTAGCTCATGTTTCCCTTTTGCAGGCCTAGTTATTTAGTGAGTGGAATTTTCTCAATGGTAGCAACCACATGTACACACACACACACACTAACACACACTATGTACACAGACGACTAAAAAGAGCCATCCTTGCATACAACAACCCTTCTCTTTCTCTCTTACTTCAGTAATAGAAGAGTGGAAAATTCCTTCCGTTCGGCGCACAGTGATGGACATTGATGAGGAAGAACATGACCCCTGCTCTACAACACCATCCAATTCACTCCTTCATTTTAGCTGCAAAATAGCCTACAAGTTTGTGTAAAAATCTGGATGTACTAAGTGTATATGAAGGAAACAAGCACATATATCTCTCACTCAGAGAGGACCAAAATCATTATATTCCTGTCTGGTCTGGAGTTGGTGAAATGTAGGGCGCACCCTGGCGGACAGTGGCGGAAGGGCAAGGTATCCGGTTACAGGCCGCTCAGTTTAAAACGGAGCGCTCACCGGCGACAAAATAAAACAAACGAACAGCGGTAGAGAGCTCAGACCAGACCGCACAAGATGCACTAAAGCATAGGAACCATAAATATAATTATGAAACGGATAGTTGATTGTTCAATTCAGCGTTTCAGCAGTGCTAAAATATCAAATATGACAGGGAAACACCTGTTCACCAGCTACTGTAGCCTATATATCACTGCGCACCTCAGTTACACCTCAGGGACTACATCTTTTAGCGGAAGCGCCTCAATTGCTTAATAAAATAACTTTTATGCCAACCTGTGTCCTTATTGTGAAATGACGTCTGTAATTGAACAGCATCACCACACTACAATTTCTGTAGTGATTCAGATTCAAGTTAGCTGGAAGCTGTTCAAATGGTTAATTTCCAAGATTGACTAATGGATTTTTCCCTTAGTTTCGTTATTATTTATTCCTATGAACTAAAGGGACTTTTTTCCTGCTTTCCTGCCCCAAAATACGTGCAATGCATTTGGGTAGCAAGCTATCATATAATATGTGGTTTACTGGTTGTCAGAATGGTATTTATAACACACACACACCATAAACGATCACACATGACCAAAATAAGTCACAGAAAACACACTTTCTCATCACAGCTCTGAAATATGTAGGCCTAAATAAAACTCACAGAGTGTTTTATACCTGATTAAACATCTGCTTGTCTTGAACGCTAACAAACTTTAGGTTTGGTTCCTTGAATGTGAATTTATGACATAAACACGAGCGTTTTAATAGATTGTCGCATAAAACATTCCAGGGACGTTATAAATGGGAATGTTAACCTCTCAAGCTACAATTTCATTAGTCCTGCCCTACATCTAGTTGTTCTGTCAGCTATTCTAGACCTGAACAGGTTATTCATTCATTCATTCATTCGTCCACTCGCATCGCGGGCATCAGAGCCACAGTTGAGGGTGTGAGGAACGGAAGTCTTGTTTGTTTAGCGTCTCTGTGTGGTTTGACTGTGATGCTCAGTTGCAAATACACACGTACGCATACAAACATAAACGCACACTGAGCCTATTTTGAACGAACGTCTCCAAGAATGCCATGTTTCCACGAGCGCCAAGAATAGAACCTAGTGCGCAAGAGTATATCGGAAGCGAAGACAATCGATTCATCTTCATCTTGAGGCGAAATAAACTCTACACTGATGATGATACTGATTGGACAATAAAATAATAAAACAAAAACAAAACAAAGAAACTCGACAGATTATTAATATGACAACATGCAGAGTTAATTCAGGATAAGTGGGACATTTTCCCAGTCACCTCAATAACAGAGTCCCTAGATAAACATACATTATAAATTAGCCTACTGGAGTTTTTACTATGAATGAATGAATGAAGTGTTACCAGAAAAGCTATTTATATGTTTTAATATAAAGTAAAAAATATATATATTATTGGAATAAAATACAATTGAAAATCCATAAAGGACCTATAAAAGACAAAGACGAGAATGCGTTTTATGTAAACGGCCCCTTGGAGTTAGAAATGAACCCAAAGACCCGATCCACAGTCAAGAACACGCACTATGCCAATGCGCAAAAGTTTAAACTGACCTTGGAGTTCTTGGACCTCTTCAGAAACCTATGCTGCCTGCGCGTAATGATGGTCAAGAGCTGGCTCGTGCACATCTCTGCTGGTACACCTGGACCCTTTCAGTTAAAGATCGGGTTCTGTTCAGTTCTGAACGCCGGCCAAGCAACACAGGTAGAGCGGTGCGCGCGAACAAGCGCCCATTCACCCGGCACCAACACACACAAACCAGCGCGCCCTGCGCAAACATCCAGTCACCAAGCGCTCTTTGTCTCCGGCGTTACCGGGGAACGGAGGTGCCCGACCTGCATGACTGACCCGTTAAGTAGGTACCTGATATGAGGTAAAAGTGAAACTTACTTTGCCACCAGACGAGAGGTTCTGCGGACTCTCCTTCGGGTCGCTAAATTCATTTGTATTCATTTGTCCCGGCAGTCAAAATCCTGATCCGTTAATCTGCGTGACTGCGTCGCTGCCCGAGAGCGCGAGCCGTCGTCTCATGCATCGGATAAACCGTTGTGCGGAATGAGCACGATCTCCCACCGGTCTGCTGCGCGCGACACCACCATAAATCCCTCCCGTGGAGCGACGGGAATAATCCGCGGGCGATTCTGTCCGGTCCTGCCCGGGTGCTGTAGGCATTTATGCCGGGTTGGCAACAGCTACAGCAGCTACTGGATGTTTGGTGCTTGGGGGGTTTGAGGAGTCAGGAGTGGAAGTTTCATCCTTTTTCCTTTTTTAAATAGCAGTTTGGAGAGCAGCTGTGGCGAGCGCCGGGTGTCGGGTTACACGGCAGCCGTACACAACGCCCCTTGTGGGAGGGCACACCGGGGCACCTCAGCCCCTGCCAAGGTTAGGTTACCAATGGGCTTTTCTCACTTCAAGATGTAAACCCAGGGTCAATTTTAAGGCAGGATTAAAGCTGGATTTTCTTTTTCCAGGTTTTGTATTTCATAATAGTTTTACTGGTAAGACATTTTTTATGCACTGGCCAATTTAAGCTTTTCATAGTGTGTTGTTTCAGACTAGTGGAAAGAAAGCATCTAAAATACAGTTAAGTGTTCATTTTATTGTTCTTTATCCATCTGCACCGTTAGATCTCAATTACAGTACATCTTTAAAGGCCATTTTCACTATTGTCATGTCTTTCATAATTATTAATTTTGCAACATTAAATTTTTCCCTGAGCAATAATAGTGGAATATTAAATGGCTGTTTTGTGTCTATAAATTGATTAAAAAAAATAAACCAACTCTGACAAATGTTCAATGGAGTAAAAAGAAATGACAAATAGCCCCAGTCTCCTTTATTTATGTTTTTAAAAAGATTTGACAAATGCAGCATGCAAAAGACTTGACTCTTAAAATGTTGCCACGTAAATCCACTAATAAATAATATTATTTCTTCCCTCCAGTTAACATATTTGCAGACATGGTTTTACATTTAGAAGTCAACATGAAATAAAATGTACTAATACAAGTTCCTGGTATTTGTATTCTTCTTTAAGTTGTGATTTTCCATTGATGTCCCCTGATTCTCCCCATCACCCACCTGCAACAGAAGCACTTTTCCCCATCCGATCAATAGTTGATGGATAAAATCAAGTCTCAGCCCTACGAAATTCTGGAAGTGTCAGAAGTTTTGAGGTGCAGTCCTGCAGTGTGACTTCTCTTATGACAACCGTCAAAAACAAAAAAACAAAAGGATCGCAGGACCTGATGACGCAATTAGTGAGACAACAACAAACGACCACTTTCTGCACATACACGTCTTTGTTTGTATTGGCTGAATAGATCTTCTACGCGGCTGCTGCTGCTGCTGCTGCTGCTGCTGCTGTTATTGCTGCTGGTTATTGCTGCTGCTGCTCATTGCTGCTGTAGGTTATCGCTGCTGCTGTAGATTATTGCTGCTGCTGCTTATTGCTACTGTAGGTTATTGCTGCTGCTGGTTATCGCTGCTGCTGGTTGTTATTGCTGCTGCTGCTGGTTATTGCTGCTGCTGCTGCTTATTGCTGCTGTAGGTTATTGCTGCTGCTGCTGCTTATTGCTGCTGTAGGTTATTGCTGCTGCTGCTGCTGCTGCTTATTGCTGCTGTAGGTTATTGCTGCTGCTATAGGTTATTACTGTTGCTGCTTATTGCTGCTGTAGGTTATTGCTGCTGCTGTAGATTATTGCTGCTGCTGCTTATTGCTACTGTAGGTTATTGCTGCTGCTGCTTATTGCTACTGTAGGTTATTGCTGCTGTAGGTTATTGCTGCTGCTGCTTATTGCTACTGTAGGTTATTGCTGCTGCTGCTGCTTATTGCTGCTGTAGGTTATTGCTGCTGCTGCTTATTGCTACTGTAGGTTATTGCTGCTGTAGGTTATTGCTGCTGCTGCTTATTGCTGCTGTAGGTTATTGCTGCCGCTATAGGTTATTACTGCTGCTGCTTATTGCTGCTGTAGGTTATTGCTGCTGCTATTGTTGCTACTATAGGTTATTGCTGCTGCTGCTTATTGCTGCTGTAGGTTATTGCTGCTGCTATTGTTGCTGCTATAGGTTATTGCTGCTGCTATTGCTGCTGTAGGTTATTGCTGCTGCTGCTTATTTCTGCTGTAGGTTTTTGCTGCTGCTGCTGCTTATTGCTGCTGTAGGTTATTGCTGCTGCTGCTATTGCTGCTGCTATAGGTTATTTGCTGCTGCTGCTGCTATAGGTTATTGCTGCTGCTGCTGCTGCTATAGGTTATTGCTGCTGCTGCTGCTTATTGCTGCTGTAGGTTATTGCTGCTGCTGTTATAGGTTATTGCTGCTGCTGCTGCTGCTGCTGCTGCTGCTATAGGTTATTACTGTTGTTGCTGCTGCTGTTATTACTGCTGCTGGTGTTATTACTGTTGCTGCTGTTTTTGCTGCTGCTGTTATTACTGCTGCTGCCGTTGGTTATTACTGCTGCTGCTGTTATTACTGCTGCTGTTTTTGCTGCTGCTGCTGTTATTACTGTCGCTGCTGTTATTACTGCTGCTGCAGTTTTTGCTGCTGCTGTTGGTTATTACTGCTGCTGTTATTGCTGCTGCTGCTGTTATTACTGTTGCTGCTGCTGTTATTACTACTGCTGCTGCTTTTATTGATGCTGCTGTTAGTTATTACTGCTACTGTTGGTTATTACTGCTGCTGTTATTGCTGCTGCTGCTGCTGCTGTTATTACTGCTGCTGCTATTTTTGATGCTGCTGTTATTGCTGCTGCTGCTATTATTATTGCTGCTTCTGTTAGTTATTACTGCTGCTGTTATTGCTGCTGCTGCTGCTGTTATTATTGCTGCTGCTGTTAGTTATTACTGCTGCTGTTGGTTATTACTGCTGCTGTTATTGCTGCTGCTGCTGTTATTACTGCTGCTGCTGTTGTTGATGCTGCTGCTGCAGTTATTATTGCTGCTGCTGCTGTTAGTTATTACTGTTGCTGCTGTTTTTGCTGCTGCTGCTGTTTTTGCTGCTGCTGTTATTGCTGCTGCTGTTGGTTATTACTGCTGCTGTTATTGCTGCTGCTGCTGTTATTACTGTTGCTGCTGCTGTTATTACTGCTGCTGCTTTTATTGATGCTGCTGCTGTTAGTTATTACTGCTGCTGTTGGTTATTACTGCTGCTGTTATTGCTGCTGCTGCTGTTATTACTGCTGCTGCTGTTATTGATGCTGCTGCTGTTAGTTATTACTGCTGCTGTTGGTTATTACTGCTGCTGTTATTACTGCTGCTGCTGTTATTATTGCTGCTGCTGTTATTATTGCTGCTGCTGTTAGTTATTACTGCTGCTGTTATTGCTGCTGCTGTTTTTGCTGCTGTTGCTGTTATTGCTGCTGCTGTTTTTGCTGCTGCTGCTGCTGCTGTTATTGCTGCTGTTTTTGCTGCTGTTGCTGTTATTGCTGCTGTTGTTTTTGCTGCTGCTTCTGTTATTACTGTTGCTGCTGTTATTGCTGCTGTTGCTGTTGGGTATTACTGCTGCTGTTGGTTATTGCTGCTGTTACTACTGTAGGTTTTTGCTGCTGCTGTTTATTGTTGCTGTTGGTTGTTGCTGTTGGTTATTGCTGCTGTTACCACTGTAGGTTGTTGCTGTTGGTTATTGCTGCTGTTACTACTGTAGGTTGTTGCTGTTGGTTATTGCTGCTGTTACCACTGTAGGTTGTTGCTGTTGGTTATTGCTGCTGTTACTACTGTAGGTTGTTGCTGTTGGTTATTGCTGGTGGTGGTGATTATTGCTGCTGCTGTTGCTGTTACTACTGTTGGTTATTGCTGCTGTTGTTATTGCTGTTGTTGTTGGAATCAATATCGTATCGAATCGTGATGAACCATCCGATTTACACACTTAGTGCCATCTAGAGTTTTATGACAGACCTTTATATCGTACAGTGTGAACCCAGCTTTATACTACTGAAGGATTATGTTGTTTCTGACTCTAAACCTTTAGGATAGCAATGCTAACTTCTGGAGCAGGGCTTTATAACATATAGGATTAAAGAACACACTTAAATGTAGAGGTTCTTTACCGGCATCGATGGTCCCATTAAGAACCTTTAACATCCATTAAACTTTTCCACTGTACAAAAGGTTCTTTAGATTATTAAAATGTTCTTCACACTAATTCGCTTTAACGGTTCACTAAATGTTCTCTTGGGAAACCAAAATGGTTCTTACATGGCATCACGACCAAAACCGGACCCACTTTATATTAGGTGGCCTTAACTACTATGTACTAACATTTAAATTAGTAATTTGATATAATGCACTTATTGTGTAAATACATGTTTTAACATTGTACTTAAATTTAAGTACCTGCATGTAATTACATATAAAAAAAGTGTTTTGCAATACAATATGAACACAAAAGTACATTGTACTTATTTGTTGATGCAAGTACACAGTAGCTAAGGCCACCTAATATAAAGTGAGACCAAAACACTTTTTTAGACCTTGAAGTTTCTTGCTTAACCTTTTGAAAAACATTCAAAGAGTCTGATGTCCTGGCTGATACCTGCAGAACTCTGAAACGTGCTCTGTGCTAAATGATTTAAGCATGAAGAAAAACATTTTAAGCATTTTGAGTTTCTCTATGGCTTGTTCAGAGAAACAGGCCTAAAAAGTTACTGCGTAAAGCATTTCCTCTAATTATGTGCATTTTGGATGCATAACCTCTGCTTAAACCTGACAATTTGCCATGGATATTCAGCCGCGGGAATTTAACTCACTGTAAAGATACAGATTCTGATCTAAATATGGGCCACACGCCCACGCCCAGGCCGGCACACGTCCCGCCCTGTATACGCAAGTGTATTTAAGTATACATTTCTACTGTACCACACATGCACTGTTGGCCATCAGCAAGAGTGTGTTTTTCTCTCCATCAATCACTTGACATTCTTTCATCTTCATGCTTGATGTCAGCATCAGTTAGCGTTTGGTTGTGTAAGTCACTAATAGATCACGCAAACACAGAAAACAGGCAGAGATGAGGCCACACACCTGGATACGGTCATTACACAGGCTTTAAAACGTAGGGTTTTGCACAGATTTACAGTAGGATAGAGGCTCAACATGGATCACATTAATCCGGAGACATGAAATCAGTGTGACTGGGTATAAAATATAGCAACATAAAACACCAAAGCAGAACACAGTTAAGTCAACATGAAATCAAATTTGAGTTATTAGTACACGTTCCTTGGCCTATCATTAGTGCGAGGTATTTCAAAGTAAAACATTTTTGTACTTGTAATCTTTTATCAAAATATATATATATTATAAAACCAATGAATGAAAAACCTCAGGCTCAGTTTCATCCAAAGCAGAGGAAACAGAGATTACTTTACTGAAATGAAGCATGAATTAACTGATTTGGCTTCTTTCCCGTGTGTTTGTCCAATCTGTCATTTTTGTGGCACGAGTGTTGCTTTTGTATTCAAACATCATCTGTTATTCATCTACCAGAGAATGTTAAGAACACGTCCACAAACCAGACTAATTTGTCCTGCTAATCCTCCTTATGAACTAATCCATCATCTCACACGAGCCATTTCTCAGAGCTCTGGCTCTATAGAACCTAACATGTCCCCTTTAATAAATTGCCAATAACTAATATTGTGCTTGTACAATATTAACAATAATAATAAACTTGTAACTGCCGTCTCATTCTAAGCATAAAATCAACCTGTAGTCCATCTACACACCCTCTGCCTCAGGCTAGACACACTATGAAAGCAGATAGAACTCCAAGATACTTACTTAGGCTGTGTCCGAAATCTTAAAAATTCTGCCTTCGGAGGATGCACTGCAAGGTAGGAAGGCATCAGGGCATGTCCGAATGCAATTTTAGCTTCCCACAATCCTGTGCGTTCCATTGCGTGACAGTTAAAGGTAGGGAAGGCAATTTTCATATCAGCTGGTGATTTATAGTGTTGCCATTGAAACGCATAAATTTGAGTCACAAACCGCTTCAAGTAAAACGTCATGGGTTTCCATCTCTTCCAAATCAGAGTAGTAATGGCGTGAACGCAGCATAAGATCGTTGTTTTGGTTCACGAGGAACTGTAAAAGGAGGCTGCTTTTTCGGTTGCGGCGCTCGGAGGTATGGATATACAAACACTCACCTAAAGGATTATTAGGAACACCTGTTATATTTCTCATTAATGCAATTATCTAATCAACCAATCACATGGCAGTTGCTTCAATGCATTTAGGGGTGTGGTCCTGGTCAAGACAATCTCCTGAACTCCAAACTGAATGTCAGAATGGGAAAGAAAGGTGATTTAAGCAATTTTGAGCGTGGCATGGTTGTTGGTGCCAGACGGGCCGATCTGAGTATTTCACAATCTGCTCAGTTACTGGGATTTTCACGCACAACCATTTCTAGGGTTTACAAAGAATGGTGTGAAAAGGGAAAAACATCCAGTATGCGGCAGTCCTGTGGGCGAAAATGCCTTGTTGATGCTAGAGGTCAGAGGAGAATGGGCCGACTGATTCAAGCTGATAGAAGAGCAACTTTGACTGAAATAACCACTCGTTACAACCGAGGTATGCAGCAAAGCATTTGTGAAGCCACAACACACACAACCTTGAGGCGGATGGGCTACAACAGCAGAAGACCCCACCGGGTACCACTCATCTCCACTACAAATAGGAAAAAGAGGCTACAATTTGCACGAGCTCACCAAAATTGGACAGTTGAAGACTGGAAAAATGTTGCCTGGTCTGATGAGTCTCGATTTTCTGTTGAGACATTCAGATGGTAGAGTCAGAATTTGGCGTAAACAGAATGAGAACATGGATCAATCATGCCTTGTTACCACTGTGCAGGCTGGTGGTGGTGGTGTAATGGTGTGGGGGATGTTTTCTTGGCACACTTTAGGCCCCTTAGTGCCAATTGGGCATCGTTTAAATGCCACGGCCTACCTGAGCATTGTTTCTGACCATGTCCATCCCTTTATGACCACCATGTACCGATCCTCTGATGGCTACTTCCAGCAGGATAATGCACCATGTCACAAAGCTCGAATCATTTCAAATTGGTTTCTTGAACATGACAATGAGTTCACTGGACTAAAATGGCCCCCACAGTCACCAGATCTCAACCCAATAGAGCATCTTTGGGATGTGGTGGAACGGGAGCTTCGTGCCCTGGATGTGCATCCCACAAATCTCCATCAACTGCAAGATGCTATCCTATCAATATGGGCCAACATTTCTAAAAGACTGGTTTCAGCACCTTGTTGAATCAATGCCACGTAGAATTAAGGCAGTTCTGAAGGCAAAAGTGGGTTAAACACAGTATTAGTGTGGTGTTCCTAATAATCCTTTAGGTGAGTGTATGTTGACAGGCAGGTAGGACATTGCACTGTTGCATTCAGAACGAATGCAATGATTGGACGAACATGTTATGGTCCTACACTTTCTACAGACAATATATTTGCATATAAATATATTTAGATCACTTAACTTAGGGCGGCAGTGGCTCAGTGGTTCATGTAGGTTGTCTACAAACCAGAAGGTTGGTGGTTCGATCCCGGTTCCACCTGACAAAGTGTCGAGGTGTCCATGAGCAAGACACCTAACCCCAGCTGCTCCCGACGAGCTGGATGGCGCCTTGCATGGCTGACACCGCCGTCGGTGTGTGAATGGGTGAATGTGAGGCAATGTGTAAAGCGCTTTGGATGGCCATTGGTCTGTTAAAAGCGCTATATAAATGCAGTCCATTTACCATTTAACTTAGGTTTCTGGAACAAATCACCTACCCTGCCTTTGGGCTAATAAATTAACATGGCGTTGTGGTTGTGGTTGTGGTAGTTGTGGTTGGTGGTCAGTTTGTGTGTAAATGTGTTTTTGACCAACATTTTCCACTTTTGATGTAATTTCTAGCGAGAAATTACTATTGTAGTAATTCAATATTTGCTTAGTTTTCACCAAGGCTCTCTCTATTTTGCTGTAGATCATTAAACCATTGCGCTGCCTCAGAAGTCTGTCTGAAATCAGTTTTCGTGGCGCAAACGCCTACAAAGTCACTGCCTGATAGAGCAGCGAGGCAACAAGTCAGCCGCCAAAGCTTTCGGATACAACCTTAGTGTCTCTAAATTGTGTGCTTAACACTTTAGTTCCTCCTCCTGTGTTTCAGTCCGGGTTTGATTCAGGGTTGCACTAAAATTACAGCTTAACTTGTGTGTATCATCATATGTGTGTGTGTGTGTTAGTGTACCACCCAGACTGCTTTGATTATGCTCATGCTGGCCCAAAGCTTTAATTACAGTCCAAACCAAATGATCCCAACACTCCACAAATAACCCAGCCAGACCAGATCAAACGCTCACAGAGCTCACACACCATCATTAAGCAGGACACGCCCCTAAGTCTGCCGTGCCACGCCTTGAACCAATCGCAGAGCGGCTCGAACCGATCTACAGGGCCTGCTGCATTCGAAGAAAACATCAAATAGCTCATAATACTCACTGACTTACAAAGGATGGAAAGTCTTTTCCACAAATGACCAAATAATGATCCATACTCAGCAAAAAGCCACCTCAAATGGCTCTAAATTCGACCATTTCAAGTGTTTTGAAACCTTTGAAAATTCTATTTGTGCAAAAACAAAGTTAATTACAGCAAGAGAGAGAAATAATTAATAGTTAGTGGTGTTTGTCCATGCAAAATAGTAGCTTGCCTTAGTAAATAGCACTAATGAGTTAGTTAACGAATGGTGGCAGAAGCTTGTTGACCGCAGCTTTGGTCAGTTATCTCTTCACAATGGATTTGTGTGTATACTGTTTTATCAGCTGTTCTGTGTTTCAGTGCTGACCACAGATCATCAGGATAATAGTGGTATAAATTATATAAATTGGTCTGGCAGATGCTTTCCTACTATTCTTATTGCAGCGAACACAAATAGATCATTCAGTGGTTTCAGTAGCAGCTCCTCCTGTGGATTAATGGCTTGATTAAAGCACACAGCAAAATCAATGAGTGCCAAAATGAACATGGAGCTGGAATGATCTCATTAATCTAAAAGCCTCTCTGAAGAGTTCATAGTTATCAGTGTACACTCTCAGAAAAAAAGGTACAGTGGAGGTACAATTTTGTACATTGGGAAACAAAACGTATAACTGTACCTTTAAAGATACACAATTGGTCCTTAGGGTACAATTATACCATTGTTTTCCTCTACTTAGAGCAGGGGTAGGTACGTTTGGTCCTAGAGAGCCGCTGTCCTGCAGAGTTTGGCTCCAACCCTGAAAGACATCTATAAAAGCTCTTATTGAGAATTAACAGAAGTTTAGATGTTTTATTGAAAATATTCAGATCATTATGGTGATCAGTGTTTCATTTAGTTGGGCAGTTTGACTCTTGGCTTTTATGTGAGTTTGTGATTTTTGTTACAGTGTTAACAAAACACATAATCTGTTCAAATCAAAAGAAACCATAAACAAAAATAAAAAGAAAAAATAAACTACAAATATTAATAAATAATATTCACCAACAACACTTTCTTGCCACAGATCAGACTTTCTGAATTTTGATTTTTAATATATTCTAGGGGGAAAAATGTTTAGACGCACACAGATATCAAGAATCAGCACATGAACCTCAACAATTGTGACATACTTAATGCTGTAATGCATGCTGGGAGCCATGAGTTTTATACTGTGGTGGCTTAGGAAGGTTGGAGCTAAACTCTGCAGGACATCAGCTCTCTAGGACTGAACTTGTCTACCCCTGACTTAGAAGTACAAAAATATACCTTTAAGGGTACCACCCCAGTGACAGCCACTTTTTTCACACAATTTTGTAGATCTTTTATTTTTTTTATTTTTTGAGAGCGTAGGGGATATGAACTTCAATATCAATAATTCACTGTCTTAGTAAATGACTAGTTAGCTTTTATGCATTGGTCTAAAATTATATATCTAGTACAGAGAAAGTCCCCAAATGGGACAGAAAAATTAATCAACAAAATAGTTTCTCCAAGACTGTAGTGAGATGAAATAGAGACTCTCCTGAGATAAAGACTCCAGTAATCTCACATGTATCTCTTCTAGAGTGTCAGAAGAGATCCCAAAAGTGTCCCAGAATGTGCCAGGATTTGTTACGACATCAACGCCTGCGATCAGAACTCAAAGCCAATTAGAATCTCAATGTGAAACATGTTTCAAACAATCTGAGCTGCAGTCGACATTTAAGTTTATAGATCTATAGTATTACTGTTTGACAACTATTGTTTCATTTACTTCTATTTTTTATTTCATTTGATATATTTTCATCTATTATATATATTTTCATTGCAGTTTCTAGGGTGTTCTGGTTGCGAAAGCGTTGCTAAGTTATTCTGAGAGTTTCTTAAGTGCGTTGCTATGCAGTCTCTAGGGTGTTTTGGCTGGTTGTCAAAGCATTGCTATGCAGTTGCTAAGTTATTCTGAGAGTTTCTTAAGGGTGTTGCTATGCAGTCTCTAGGGTGTTCTGGCTTGTTGCCAAAGCGTTGCTATGCAGTCGCTAAGACAGTCTGAGAGCTTTTTTTAGTGCATTGCTGTGCAATTTCTAGGGTGTTCTGGCTAGTTGCCAAAGCGTTGCTATGCAGTTGCTAAGAGAGTCTGAGAGATTTTTTTAGTGTGTTGCTATGCAGTCTCTAGGGTGTTCTGGCTGGTTGCCAAAGCGTTGCTATTCAGTTGCCAAGACAGTCTGAAAGATTTTTTTTAGTGTGTTGCTGTGCAGTTTCTAGGGTGTTCTGGCTGGTTGCTAAAGCGTTGCTATGCAGTTGCAAAACAGTCTGAGAGATTTTTTTAGTGTGTTGCTGTGCAGTTTCTAGGGTGTTCTGGCTGGTTGCCAAAGCGTTGCTATGCAGTTGCTAAGACAGTCTGAGAGATTTTTTTTAGTGTGTTGCTGTGCAGTTTCTAGGGTGTTCTTGCTGGTTGCCAAAGCGTTGCTATGCAGTTGCTAAGACAGTCTGAGAGTTTTTTTTAGTGTGTTGCTGTGCAGTTTCTAGGGTGTTCTGGCTGGTTGCCAAAGCGTTGCTATGCAGTTGCTAAGACAGTCTGAGAGATTTTTTTAGTGTGTTGCTGTGCAGTTTCTAGGGTGTTCTTGCTGGTTGCCAAAGCGTTGCTATGCAGTTGCTAAGACAGTCTGAGAGATTTTTTTAATGTGTTGCTTTGCAGTTTCTAGGGTGATCTGGCTGGTTGCCAAAGCGTTGCTATGCAATTGCTAAGGTGTTCTGAGAGGTTTTTAGTGCGTTGCTGTGCAGTTTCTAGGCTAGGGTGCTCTGGTTGGTTGCCAAAGCGTTGCTATGCAGTTGCTAAGACAGTCTGAGAGATTTTTTTAGTGTGTTGCTGTGCAGTTTCTAGGGTGTTCAGGCTGGTTGCCAAAGCATTGCTATGCAGTTGCTAAGACAGTCTGAGAGCTTTTTAATTGTGTTGCTTTGCAGTTTGTAGGGTGATCTGGCTGGTTGCCAAAGCGTTGCTATGCAATTGCTAAGGTGTTCTGAGAGGTTTTTAGTGCGTTGCTGTGCAGTTTCTAGGCTAGGGTGCTCTGGTTGGTTGCCAAAGCGTTGCTATGCAGTTGCTAGAGTCATGAAAGTAAATTCATCAGGGGTGAAAAAGGTGACTAAGACGTGAAAAAAATATTCTCATTACATAACTTTAAAAACCATACAAATCATACAAATTACCTAATTTGGATTCAAACCAATGATTTCTACCAAAAGGTGACAAGTTTGGTTTTCTTGTCGGCCCAAGTCAAGATTTTCTTTTCATTATTAACCAGACATAAAATATTTAAGGTGTCATCCATAGCAAAAATCATAAAATGAGAAATAGTATTACTTTAGCAAACACCATTAATAAAAATGAAAACACTGAAGAAGAAAGGGAAAGGAAAAGGGGCATATAAAAAGGCTTTAAAAAAGGGAGGAAAGCGAAAGCAAAAGAAAGTAGTGTTCCAGATTAGATAGCAGGGCCTCCACCCTTAACATTGGTTTCTAGTGTTTAAGAGAGAGAGACACACACATACAAACATGTGCAGAAACACCACAAAAGAACACAATTTCACTCCTAAAGCACACGCTACACCCCTCCCTGACAAACACACACATATAGATGTTTCCATGCTGCAATCCATAAGCGCTGTCTAAAAATCATCATATTTATATATATATACACACACACACACACTTAACCATATACATGCACATACACCCACAGGCATTTGCTAGTGTGGCGCTCGAAACCAAAGTGTGGTCGCGTGTACAGCAATAATCACCAACCTGCTCTCTCATATCTACACCAGAATAACCTACACACATGATTTACTCTGTCCTAACAGCACTAGAATAACCAAGACACACATAACACACATGCACTGCAGACATGTAATGGTGTACTCAATCTTATTTCTATGAATAAAGTCAGTGCGAACACACAAGTATAAACACTGTCCTATATTTTGAGCTGAAGGCGGAAATGCAAGCCTCGCGGTAATGTGATCTCACAGCATAATGAGACTTATGATTATTGTAATCATACTGTTATGTGGTAAACAGAGCAAAAGCACCATCTAAACGCAGCCCAGAAAGATGGGTGTTCACAGATTCATGTGTTTGTGTTCGTTCATGTGCTATTTCACTATATTTTTAGTTTTATTGCTCAGAAGATGCACATTTCTTAACTCATGAGAGTTTTCGGTAACACTTTAGATTAGGGTCCAATTTTTTCTATTAACTATAGTTGTGTATTAGGACCAAGCCTGCAGCACTCCTCTCAGAAACTGAAGCATACGCCCCCTGGTGGTTGGTCCCAGTATAGCTCATAAACCCGACCCTCCATGTATTACATTGGACGCGAGACAAACTAAACAATTAAATTACACTTCAAATAACTGTTTCCTAAAGTTGGTTTCTGTCATTTTAGGCAGTTTTTATCACAATGATTTTTCTATTTGTTCATTTTTTAAATAAGTTTAGTTTTAGTTAGTTATTAGATGCTATAAAAACGGGGGTGTGACGTCATGATTGACAGCTGAGATTGACGGCTTCTCTGAGTGAAGTTGTCACTGAGGCACTAATGGACTTTTTTCAGGATTTTTGGGAGGAGATTGGAGCTTTAGCTTCAATTTCTACATTTCCATAACTGTTTATTTCACACCAACATAATGAACTTTTCTGCATCTGTGAGAGTGTGGGCGGGCTTTTGATATCGCGGCTCTACTTCCTGCTCTCTACCGTACAGATTCCGGTCCCGAGATTACTACTGCGCAGACTCGGCCCCAAATCTGCGCCGTGTGTGGGCCTCCGGAGGCTTCAACTCTCGTCAGCGGAAGCCAATGAAGTTGCATCGTCCATATTTTTTACGGTCTATGATTAGGACGCATATTACTAGGATATTGGCTTTTTGCAACATGTCCTCCAACCAATACGCCCATATAGTTCGTTTGTCACTTCCCTGAAATACGACCCATAGGAGCGTTTACTAAAGTTGCGCCCCTATCGACAACAGGACACTTTCATTTTAATGCTTTGTTTTCCTTTTACTTACGTCATATTTCGGGTTTTGCGTGGCTCAATTGATAGAGCATTGCAAAATACAACATCATGTGATCACGCAATCGTGTGTTCGATCCCAGGGAACGCATGTGCTCATAAAGTGTATATACACTGTACATCACTGGGTAGGTTTAGGGGTGGCTGGGATGTGTGTATTGTTAATAAAAAAAGATTTTCGCTGAATGGAAATTTGACAAATGGTGGTAAAAAGTCCAACATTGCATTTAAATGAACACGCATTTTGATTTGAAATGTCAGTCATACGTCTGGCTTTTTAGTAGTTCTTATAAAGCACATATTAATACCTTAATCTCCATCCTTTAATCCTACCCAATACCTAAACTTAACAACTACCTTACTAACTATTCATAAGCAGTTGTTAGAAGTTTATTGAGGCAAAAGTCATAGATATAATAGTTTGTTAATACAGACAAAGTGACACGCGTCTTAATCTGAAAACCACGCCCACTGGGGGGGGGGGGGCAATCAAACCGTCTCCATTGACTTTGTATTGCGTGAAGCGCCTCCTTGTCATTTTTGACTTATAACAAAAAAGAGGAACAATGTATAAAAGCTGATATGTGACAAGGTGTACAGCAAACAAGCTAAAAAACTCAAAATCAAAAACTCAGAAGTTTTTATAAGCTTTTGACCCCAAAAAAACAAGCGTTTAAGGACAAAAAAGTGGATACAGGCAATTGAGACAGAGCGCGACATGTTACACTGAGAACTACGCCCACTAGAGGGGAACGTAATCAGTGACAGGAAATATAATATATAAAACTGACATTTGGATATTTGACTTAACAGCAACAAAATGTTTACAGCACACATAGGCATACGGAGTTGGGTGGCCATACGTCCGGATTTTGGCCGGACAGTCCGGATTTTAAGCCCTCTGTCCTGTGCAGCCTCAAGCCGGACACTCATTTGTCCTCCTTTTTGGAGTTGCGCTTAAAAGTTGCTAAAAAAACCACACTCTAGAATCTTTATTGGGAAGCAGCAGCACAGCGTCTAATGCCGTAAGATCTCTGGTCAAACAAATGATTGGCTGAAAGCGGTGTCAAATAAATATCTGATATATCATTGGTTAAAAACGTAAACAAGCCTCCATGACGTGCTGGCGTTAACATGCTGAAACGTCAGACCTCTTTTAGTCCGGAATGGACAAAAGAGCACAAATTTATATCAAAAAGCAGTAGAGACGCTTTTCATGGATTTGGCACTGTGCCAGATTATTTGTTTATTTATGTATTTCTGTTATTTCCAGAAATGTTTTCAGGCACTGCGCACTTTGCAAGACAGGTTCATCTCAGTGGTCAGTTTTTGAAACAGACATCACATTGTCTTGAATAAATACAAACACTTTTTTTGCCTCTAACACATAGGTCTCCTTCAAGATATATCATAGATCAAAGGGTCTGGCAATGAATAGAGCAGGCTATTTCAGAATCACTGTATCATGATACCATCGATATGATGGACAAAATTGTATTGAAGTTGCGAGTACACCAGAGTCCTATGCAATTATTCTTGCTTCACTAAATGCAGCAAAGTGTCCTCCTTTTTGGTGTAATGGAAATGGCCACCCTGATACTGAGTGTCAGGATCCCAAAATGTACCCATTCTTCCTGCTGAAACTTCACGTCTTATTGCCTGTATCCACTTTTGTCTCCTTAAATGCTCGTTTTTTGGGTCGACAGCTTATAAAAACGTATTTCTGTGTTTTTTTAGCTTGTTTGCTGTACACCCTGTCACATATCAGTCCGAAATGACAAGGAGGCGCTTCACGCAATACAAAGTCAATGGAGAGCGTTGGATTGTCGGACTAAGGTAGTGCAAATTTGTCCTTTGTGTTTCTCCTCAGTTAGGTCAAAAGTCCCAGAAAGAAATAAAATTAGACAAGACTTTGATGAGAAATATCGGAGCTCATTTTGAGATCTTGCAACTGTGGCATTCAATGTGAGACATTGTTGCTTTTGAAACTCTAGATGTGAGATTATGTAAAGTTGTAGGAAACGTCCTATGCTGTCTAGGAGAAACAATGGTGATATTATTTTTCTTTGTGAGTTTTCTTGGGTCTATGGGTGTGTGTGTGTGTGTGTGTGTGTGTGTGTGTGTGTGTGTGTGTGTGTGTGTCTGTCACATAGCAATTTAATGTTTTTTCTTAGTAGACAAACAAACACAAACTAGCATTTAACAGTATGCGTTCCAGTATGGACAAAAATAAGTGTGTCTGAGAGAGACAGACATAATTAGAAATAAAAGAACCGACATTATCACTGAAGTGCACACGTCCACATTTTATATTGCAGTTAGATCAAAGAAACACACAAATTATTACGTGCTTATGAATGTAAAAGCTCACCTGCGCAGATATACGTGTGTGTTTGCACGTAGGCCTGTGTGTATGCACTTTACATGCTGAAATTTGCTTTCACTCGACTGCGAGAGAGGATCATAGGATGCTGTGAAATGCTGTGAAATTCCGCCTGTTAAACACACACATAGTATACATTTTCTGAAACAAATGCAAGTGGTGTTTGCATGTGCAATGCATGTCTATGGGAATTTCTGTTTGGAGTCTTTTCTTACTTTAAAAAAAAAAACATTAAATTGATCAAAAGTGACAGTGAAGACATTTATAATGATACAAAATACACTATATTGCCAAAAGTTTTGGGACACCTGCCTTTACATGCACATGAACTTTAATGAGATCCCATTGTTAATCCGTAGGGTTTAATATGGAGTTGGCCCACCCTTTGCAGCTATAACAGCTTCAACTCTTCTGGGAAGGCTTTCCACAAGGTTTAGGAGTGTGTTTATGGGAATTTGTGAGATCAGGCACTGATGTTGGACGAGAAGGCCTGGCTCACAGTCTCTGCTCTAAATCATCCCAAAGGTGTTCTATCGGGTTGAGCTCAGGCCAGTCAAGTTCCTCCACACCAAACTCAACCATGTCTTAGGCCACGTGTCCACCAAAGCAATTTTAGCCGGCCGAAAACGGCAGGCACTCTGCTGACAATGTCTCACTGTGGGCGCTTGAGAGCGTTTTGGCAGCGCAGCGTTTTTTTCAGTTGAGACTCTTTGCTTGTTATGATACGGAATATCTGCGGAAGTGTTACTAGTATCTTATTTCACAAATAGTTTGTTTCTGTATTGATTCTAATAAAAAAATGCAGATACAATGCAAAGTATGTGCTCTGGCTCTTGTTTTAAATTATTTTGTTCCGTTATTATACTGCTTGACGTTGTACCTGCAGAATGTGGCGGTTGGTCGGTGTTGTATTTGTCCCGCCCCTCCTCCACTGTGATTGGATGGCTGGGTGAAAAGTGACAGCGATGAGCGCTGCATTTTACTCAAAGTTGAACATTCTTCAACTCTCTGCGACCAGTTAAAAATGCTAAACGCTCAGCGCTTGAGCGTTAAATGCCTGCTCAGCATCTCATTTACGCTCATGGCGTTCTAGTGCACCCATTGAAAACAATTGAATACACCAGCCAGCCGCGTGAAAAAACGCTTTGGTGGACACACAGCCTTATGGACCTTGCTTTGTGCTCTGGTGCGCAGTCATGTTGGAACAGGAAGGGGCCATTGGGGCATGAAATTGTCCAAAATGTCTTGGTATACTGAAGCATTAAGAGTTCCTTTCACTGGAACTAAGAGGCCAAGCCCAACCTCTGAAAAACAACCCTACACCATAAACCCCCCTCCACCAAACTTTACACTTGGCACAATGCAGTCAGACAAGCACCGTTCTCCAGGCAACCGCTAAATCCAAACTCGACAGACAGAGAAGTGTGATGGGTCACTCCAGAGAACAAATCTCCACTTCTCTAGAGTCCAGTGGCGGCGTGTTTTACCCCACTGCAACCCACGCTTTGCATCGCACTTGATGGTGTAAGGCTTGGCTGAGCTGCTCAGCCATGGAAACCCATTCCATGAAGCTCTACACACTGTTCTTGAGCTAATCTGAAGGCCACACGTATTTTGGAGGTCTGTAGCTATTGACTCTGCAGAAAGTTGGTGACTTCTGCGCCTCAGCATGCGCTGACCCCGCTCTGTGATTTTACGTGGCTGAGTTGCTGTTGTTCCCAATTGCTTCCACTTTGTTATCACACCACTAACAGTTGAGCGTGGAATATTTAGTAGTGAGGAAATTTCACGAATGGACTTATTGCACAGGTGGCAACCGATCACGGTTACCACGCTTGATTTCACTGAACTCCTGAGAGCGACCCATTCTTTCACAAATGTTTGTAGAAGCATCTTTATACACCTGTGGCCGTGGAAGTGATTGGAACACCTGAATTCAATGATTTGGTGGGGTCCCAATACTTTTGGCAATATAGTGTATTTCTATTTCAAATAATACTGTTCTTTTGAACTTTCTATTCATCAACGAATCATGAAAATCAGAATTTTCACAAAAATATTAATTAGCCTAACAGTTTACAACTGATAATAAAATGATGCTGAAAATTCAGCATTGCATCAGAGGAATAAATTACATTTTAAAATTGTCGTTTTAAATTGTAAAACTATTTCAAAATATGTCCGTTTTTACTGTATTTTTGGCCCAAAAAATGCAGCCTTGGTGAGACTTTTTTCAAAAATCAAGCTTTTTTAAGATTAACGTACGTGCTGAAATTGAATTGGATATGATCATTTTCCTGAATAAGCACCCAGAATAAATCGACTAGATACACTGACTAACATCCATCCAATCTCTTGATTTTATTGTTGCTGAATTACAGACTTCATGTTTGGTCTAAACTGGAAGTTTTAAAGCAGCCCAGCTTAAGGGCCAGATCAGAGACATTCTCCACTATAAACTCCTTGTTTTAGGTCACACATAACAGCTTTTTAAATGCTCAGGCACCAGATAATAAAACGTTTAACACTGTACGCAGGAAAGATGAGAGAATTCTCAGACCGGCATGAGCGTAGTCTCTCATTTAGAGATCTTCACATGCTTTAAACTTCTATATGTTCATTTACTATGCTGTAAAAACAGCCACAGTGAGGCATGCTGGGAAGCGTGACGTGCAAGAGGCGGAGCTTCATGAAGTCCAGTCACGCTAATCTCTCAGCACCAACACATACACACACAATAAAGAAACACCATACACACAACCACACATGCATCTTTTTGAAGGCATGCTGTATCCCATAATGCAATGCGCTATAGACTTTGCCAGTTTGACAACTGTATTGGAAGCATTATATTCTTGACACATTATTTGCTTGGACTGCCGTTAGTTAAGACATTTTACACTAAATTGGAGCGCATAGGCAAAATAAGTAATTATTTATTCATGAGATGATGACTGAATGCCACTTGCTGAATTAAAAATGCAAATGCAGCAATATTGAGGTTTGAAACACTCGCAGTGTACACTGAATTTATGAATTAAACATGAATTTTAGAAATAGAAAGCAGTATGCCAGTGATTTCTGACTCCGTAATGGCGCTTTACTCATTTCTGCAGCTGGTTTCTTTTCCTGCCGTGGATGGAAGTATTCAAGAGGCACTTTTGAATATTCATGAACACACACAGTAAACATTTTCTCTGCAAATAGGAACATTTCTATCCAGTGTAAAACTGAACGATTGGCAAATGCAATTACATGACGGGCCACTAGGGGGATTCATCCCATTTTAACTAATAATA
>NC_137107.1:43893208-43969239 GCF_949357685.1 Gobio gobio
TTTTTATTAAATTAGCCTAATGTAATTCATTTTGGGGGTTTTTGCCATAGTCGACCGAACGTCCTGTTCACCATTTTGATTTTCTTTAAAATCTTACTTTTTCTGACCTAAAATTTGACTCAGATCATCTTCAGCCATGCTGGCAAAAAGTTATGGATTTCGTGTTGATAGCCAAAAAAACTTTTTCGTATACAGCATCAACAAAGTTTCAAAAAACTCTGATCACACCACATCAAATTGGTCACAGCGCCACCGATTGGTCATTGTTTTTAGTCATAGTATTGACTGTATTTTTTTGGTTTTATTGTATTTGACCTAAAATCATCTCAATATGTTGCAGTTGGTCTGATGCTCCCAGCCATGATGGTGGCATGACTTATCCTGCTTTCTTTGTGCTTATGTTTGCATAGCTATGTTTATTATTATTATTCTTTTATAATTATATTGATATACACTGAAAAAACAGGAAAACATATTGTCCAATTTACTTAATCATATTATTTGTGATCTATGCAACAAAATTGTGTTTCTCTTCTAAACATGATTTCTTTGCTTTCGATTAATGTAATTCTCTAAAATGTGCAGTCTACTAGATTCAATTATTTTGGGTGAATGTGAACCAATTAAGTACTCGAAAATGATTTTTGCTGAAACTGTAGTTCCCAGCATGCTTTGCTTGGGACTTGACGACTAGAGTAAAATTGTTGAAATTAAGTGTTATTTTATGTGTTATTGGGCAAAATGAGAAAAGGGGGAGACTTTATATTGTTTATTAGTGTTTAATGTTTAATTATGTTGGAATTATTATAACCATTTAAATTACACTGGGTTACCATAGTGGAGAAGAGCGGAGAAATTGCTTAGGCTGTGGACTGATACAGCACATGTCATTAAAGAGCATTTCATACTTAGCACTTGGCATGTTCATTATGTGATATTGCTGGCTAATAGAATGAAAGCTAGTTAGTACAGCATTATAGATCAGTCAAGTGACAACAAAAATATACAAAAATTAAATTAAATTTGTTTTTTTGTGAGGGTCTCAAGCCCCCTGTGCACACCTCTGTTGATAGGGAGCCATATTTAAATAATTGTGAGACTACTTAAGTCAGTTCCTTAAAAATTACTTGATTCTATGATGTTGAAATTATGTGAACAAATTATGTTTGATTAACTTCATTGATTCATGTGGAACCGATGTACATGATTAAATCATGTAAATCCAACACACCTTTTTTTTCAGTGTATAAATCACATCATTTTTGGCCAAATTGTGCAGAAGCGCAGCATCAAAAAATGTTATCAAAAGAAAAAAATTATTATATCTTGCAACCCTAAATTACAGCCACTGGGTATGCCAATTCTTGAGGCGAATTATTCAGTCACATTATTTTTCTTTCTATAAATGTATTAAATACATTTATTTCATCACAATAAATATAAAAAAATAGCATTTTCTTTCATCATGCTCACTTAAATTTGATGATTTATAAACTACTCATTGTAGCTCATGCTTTGTGGTAACTGTAATAATGCTTACAGTATATCGAGTGCCATACGAGGCAGATCTGTGTGTAGCGGACGGGAAACTAGACTGAGCTCTGGAGCTGCAGTGCAGCAATGCAGGAAGGAGGTGCAGATTTTGCATGGTGAATTGAAAGGAGGCCTTTAGGTTGGTCAAACCTAGCAGTCTCTCCGCTGGCATTAGACTAGCACAGCTGGTCAGTATGCAGCTAAGAGGAATGTTTACCCATTCCATATATTTACACAGGAAATTAAGTACCTAAGGCCTTCGTATCCAGCAGCATACATTCACTCACAAACACATACATGTGCTGCGTCTCATGTCGGCTGCAGATATTCTGCTTGTATGCAGCTCATGTTTTCTTGTGGTTTGGCGAAATGTTTCATGCCAGGTCTCTGTGCCATCCTCCTACGCTTTGGGCAAAAACTGGGCATGAATGGACACACAGCAGACATGCAAATATTATATTTGTATACACATATTAAAATGAAGTCAAACTTGTAAACAAGAAATAACCACTTTGTTTGCAGAAGGCTGTATTCAATGTGTGCGCGAGTGTGTCTGTGGAACAGCAGTCACGGCCCATATTTGGATTATGAAGAAAGGTGTTTCAGACTGAGATGCTTAGCCTGTGTAATTATCATAGCTTGTGTTTATGCGTGTGTGTTTAAGCTGGTTATACTTTGGGGATCATTTTGCTGAAAAATTTCCCCAGAAGGTTGCTAAATATAAGCTCCATTTAGGAAAAAGGTTCAAATAAAACCTAAATAAAACTGGATTTTCACATTTTATGAAGAATGTGATTGGTGCCTAACTGCAGAACTTGATGCCAGGGTGTTGTGGCTGATCACTGGGGTGTTGTAAAGAAGTTGCTAGGGTGTTGTAAACAAGCCAACATTCATGTACCGATTTTTTGTAGCACAAACCGTTACTAATTACCATAGACCATAAAAAAGATGGACGACGCCCCTTCACACTCTTCCATTGTTACAAAGTGAAGCCATCAAAGTCCGAATATGGCGCTGACATCTTGTGCTGATTTGGGAGCTGCGTCTGCGCAGTAGAGAGCAGGAAGTGGAGCCGCGATATCAAAAAACCCCGCCCACCCTCCTGCAGTATCTGTTAGAACAGTTTACTGCAGAACAGCTCAATATGTCGGTGTGAAATAAATAGTTAGTAATTTTGAAATTAAAGCTAAAGCTCCAATCTCCTCCCGAAAACCCAGAAAAAAGTCAGTTGGTGCCTCAGTGGCTACTTTGCTCAGAGAAGCCGTCAAACTCAGCTGTCATAATGTCATACCCCCGATTTTATACTAAAACCAAACGTATGTTTTTCTTACGTCCTATTAGAATACATGGAGGGGGCGGGGTTTATGAGCTATACTGGGACCAACCACCTGGGAGCGATCGAAAAGTTTTGGCTTCACTTTTCAGGACGTGTGCGACATACTTGCTCACTGAGGTTTAAAGGGATAGTTCACCCAATTTTTTTTATTCTGTCAACATTTACTCACCCTCATGTCGTTCCAAACCAGTAAGACTTCCGTTCATCTTCGGAAGACAAATTAAGATCTTTTAGATGAAATCTGAGATCTTTCTGTCCCTCCATTAACAGCTACGGAACTACCACTTTGAGACTCGCTTATATGATTTTAGCTAACATAAACAGAAATTCAAATGTGCTGCGTAACACGAGAATGAACCTCATTGGTTCTTGCTGAAGCTCAAACGTGATGCGTAACACGAGAATGAACCTCATTGGTTCTTGCTGAAGCTCAAACGTGATGATGCGTAACACAAGAATGAACCTCATTGGTTCTTGCTGAAGCTCAAACGTGATGCGTAACACGAGAATGAACCTCATTGGTTCTTGCTGAAGCTCAAACGTGATGCGTAACACGAGAATGAACCTCATTGGTTCTTGTGGAAACTCAAACGTGATGCGTAACACGAGAATGAACCTCATTGGTTCTTGCTGAAGCTCAAATGTGCTGCGTAACACGAGAATGAACCTCATTGGTTCTTGCTGAAGCTCAAACGTGCTGCGTAACACGAGAATGAACCTCATTGGTTCTTGCGGAAACTCAAACGTGATGCGTAACACGAGAATGAACCTCATTGGTTCTTGCTGAAGCTCAAACGTGCTGCGTAACACGAGAATGAACCTCACTGGTTCTTGCTGAAGCTCAAACGTGATGCGTAACACAAGAATGAACCTCATTGGTTCTCGCGTAAGCTCAAACGTGATACGTAACACAAGAATGAACCTCATTGGTTCTCGCGGAAGCTCAAACGTGATGCGTAACACAAGAATGAACCTCATTGGTTCTTGCTGAAGCTCAAACGTGATGCGTAACACGAGAATAAACCTCATTGGTTCTTGCTGAAGCTCAAACGTGACGCGTAACACGAGAATGAACCTCATTGGTTCTTGCTGAAGCTCAAACGTGATGCGTAACACGAGAATGAACCTCATTGGTTCTTGCTGAAGCTCAAACGTGATGCGTAACACGAGAATGAACCTCATTGGTTCTTGCTGAAGCTCAAACGTGATGCGTAACACGAGAATGAACCTCATTGGTTCTTGCTGAAGCTCAAACGTGATGCGTAACACGAGAATGAACCTCATTGGTTCTTGCTGAAGCTCAAACGTGATGCGTAACACGAGAATGAACCTCATTGGTTCTTGCTGAAGCTCAAACGTGATGCGTAACACAAGAATGAACCTCATTGGTTCTTGCTGAAGCTCAAACGTGATGCGTAACACGAGAATGAACCTCATTGGTTCTTGCAGAAGCTCAAACGTGATGCGTAACACGAGAATGAACCTCATTGGTTCTTGCTGAAGCTCAAACGTGCTGCGTAACACGAGAATGAACCTCATTGGTTCTCGCAGAAACTCAAACGTGATGCGTAACACAAGAATGAACCTCATTGGTTCTCGCGTAAGCTCAAACGTGATACGTAACACAAGAATGAACCTCATTGGTTCTCGCGGAAGCTCAAACGTGACGCGTAACACAAGAATGAACCTCATTGGTTCTCGCTGAAGCTCAAACGTGACGCGTAACACGAGAATGAACCTCATTGGTTCTTGCTGAAGCTCAAACGTGACGCGTAACACGAGAATGAACCTCATTGGTTCTTGCTGAAGCTCAAACGTGACGCGTAACACGAGAATGAACCTCATTGGTTCTTGCTGAAGCTCAAACGTGATGCGTAACACGAGAATGAACCTCATTGGTTCTTGCTGAAGCTCAAACGTGACGCGTAACACGAGAATGAACCTCATTGGTTCTTGCTGAAGCTCAAACGTGATGCGTAACACGAGAATGAACCTCATTGGTTCTTGCAGAAGCTCAAACGTGATGCGTAACACGAGAATGAACCTCATTGGTTCTTGCTGAAGCTCAAACGTGATGCGTAACACGAGAATGAACCTCATTGGTTCTTGCTGAAGCTCAAACGTGATGCGTAACACGAGAATGAACCTCATTGGTTCTTGCTGAAGCTCAAACGTGATGCGTAACACGAGAATGAACCTCATTGGTTCTTGCTGAAGCTCAAACGTGATGCGTAACACAAGAATGAACCTCATTGGTTCTTGCAGAAGCTCAAACGTGATGCGTAACACGAGAATTAACCTCATTGGTTCTTGCTGAAGCTCAAACGTGACGCGTAACACAAGAATGAACCTCATTGGTTCTTGCTGAAGCTCAAACGTGCTGCGTAACACAAGAATGAACCTCATTGGTTCTTGCAGAAGCTCAAACGTGATGCGTAACACGAGAATTAACCTCATTGGTTCTTGCTGAAGCTCAAACGTGCTGCGTAACACGAGAATGAACCTCATTGGTTCTTGCTGAAGCTCAAACGTGATGCGTAACACGAGAATGAACCTCATTGGTTCTTGCTGAAGCTCAAACGTGATGATGCGTAACACAAGAATGAACCTCATTGGTTCTTGCTGAAGCTCAAACGTGATGCGTAACACGAGAATGAACCTCATTGGTTCTTGCTGAAGCTCAAACGAGATGCGTAACACGAGAATGAACCTCATTGGTTCTTGCTGAAGCTCAAACGTGATGCGTAACACGAGAATGAACCTCATTGGTTCTTGCTGAAGCTCAAACGTGATGCGTAACACGAGAATGAACCTCATTGGTTCTTGCTGAAGCTCAAACGTGATGCGTAACACAAGAATGAACCTCATTGGTTCTTGCTGAAGCTCAAACGTGATGCGTAACACGAGAATGATAAATCAAACATAAATATTTCTTATTCTGAAAATTTCTTATTCTTATTTTAGAGTAAAGGTTTATCTATACCTTTTTATTTAACTTTATCTGACGCAATAGAAATCAATGTTATGTTCTTATTTACAAAGTTAGGTATTTATGTGTGCGTAAGCAGTTTTGATGGGCTCATGCTCACTTCTTACACCACTCTCCTCTTCCTCTCTATATATCCCCCTTTCCTCTGATCTCTCTCTGGTCTCCTTCTGCATGTTCTTATTCTCTTCTAACTCGCTTGTTAGTATGTCAGACAATTCCATGATTATCTCGCTGTCTCCAGTGCAGCGACTGCTGTGTGATTGTGGCTGCTGGAGTCTGTAAAAAGCAACAGCAAACCATTAGCTGTGCCTCAGAAATCTCTTAAGTACAGACTGAGATGGGCAGAGAGAGAGACAGACAGAATCAGAGACAGGAATGAGCTGGGTGGGGGGTGAAGAAACAGAGAAAGTTGACCTCGTATACATTTAAGAGCCTGCACTCCTCCTTTGGTTGTTTGTCATAAAAAGAAGCGATTGTCATTCACACAGAGGAATGTGAATGAGGCAAACACACACACACCCATTGCACATAAAAGATAATGATGGATTAGTGTCTGACCTTTAGGAATACATGCTGAACAGAATCTGCTTTCTCGCACACATGCATAAACACATACTTTGAAAAATGCTTAAAGTACTTGTGCTTGGAGTCAATTATTTTATATGTGATAACGCAATGAAACATGCCAAACAAGACAAGAGAGAACCAACTAAATATTAATAACTGATGATGTTGTAGTCACTGTACCGTATGCTTTTTCCTGTGAGCTTTTTGTTTTTCTATGCTTTTTTTCTTGCGTAGTAAAATAAAAACTGTAGCTGTAGTTTATCCCATTTTCTTGCAAATCATTTTGTCAGATACATATCTCAGCCAAGTTTAGTGTTTTGTTCTTCCCCCATATTTAAAATATAAATATTTCACTTATTTTATTAGTGAACTACACAAATTCATTTTCCTTGAAATGACACTATAATAAGACAATCTGTTTTTGTGATTGTATGGTTCTGAATGAACATGGCTTGGTTTTATAGAGTTTGCGATGTGATTGACACCTTCATGAACTCTAATGAATTATATTGAGCTGTATGTGTAATGCAGTTTTTTATGATGTTAATTGGTTACAGACATCTTTGATGTTGTATGAAACAACAGATAATCACTGCATTTAGACTAAATCTGTGCAACAGATTATTTCACTTTCACTGCCAAGTGCCACTTATATGATTAATGCCAAACATGAAAAGCTTTCTTTATCACAAACATACAGTCCCAAACCCTACTGATCAGTCATTAAATCAATATCCTGCCATCATTTACTCACATTCATGTCCTTCCAATAAAACTTCCACACTATATTCAAAGATATTTAGGTTATTATTCACTGCAGATGTATATCACCCTTCACTCTATTTCTCACTTCTGCATAATCAAACATAAGATGTCATTTACATTTCATTCCTTCGTTTACACTAAAATGAACCTCATTGGTTCTTGCTGAAGCTCAAACGTGATGCGTAACACGAGAATGAACCTCATTGGTTCTTGCTGAAGCTCAAACGTGATGCGTAACACGAGAATGAACCTCATTGGTTCTTGCTGAAGCTCAAACGTGATGCGTAACACGAGAATGAACCTCATTGGTTCTTGCTGAAGCTCAAACGTGATGCGTAACACGAGAATGAACCTCATTGGTTCTTGCCCGCCAAGCGAACATGCTTGAGCTTCCATTTACCACAACTAATGTGCGAGATGAATGTTTATATGTGAATGGAAGCCTAAATTAAATCTGTTCATCATATAAAGCAAAACATGTCCTTCAGAAAATTTAGACTAAACCACTAAATTCATATGGATTAGTTTTACGATCTCTTTATGAACTTTTTGAAGGGTCAATGTTGCGTAGCTGTTAATGGAGGGACAGAAAGCTCTCATTTCATCAAAATTATATTAATTTGTGTTTTGACGATGAATCAAAGTCATACAGGTTTGTAAATACATGAAAGTGAGTAATTAATGACAGAAGTTTCATTTTTGTGTGAACTAACCCTTTAAATCAACTTAAATTGTGAAAAATTTGTCCTGTTCCTCACACAGAGATATCATATGATTTCAGAAGACTTAAAGGGTTAGTTCACCCAAAAATGAAAATTCTGTCATTAATTACTTACCCTCATGTCGTTCGACACCCGTAAGACCTCCGTTCATCTTCGGAACACAAATTAAGATATTTTAGTTGAAATCCGATGGCTCTGAAAGGCCTCCATTGGCACAATGCACTTTACACTCTCAAGACCCATAAAAGGTACAAAAGACGTCGTTACAAAGTCCATCTCACTACAGTGGTTCTGCAATAACTTTATAAAGTGACGAGAATAGTTTTTGTGCAAAAAAAAAAAACTAAATAACGTCTTGTATAGTGATGACCGATTTCAAAACACAGCATCATGAAGCTTCGAAGAGTTATGAATCAGTGAGTCGATTCAGCGGTTTGAATCGCCAAAGTCACGTGATTTCAGCAGTTTGACACGCGATTCGAATCATGATTCGACTCACTGATTCATAACGCTTCGAAGCTTCATGATGCCGTGTTTTGAAATCGGTCATCACTATATAATTCGTTATTTAGGGTTTTTTTGCGCGCAAAAACTATTCTCGTCGCTTTATAGTTATTGTAGAACCACTGTAGTGAGATGGACTTTGTAATGACGTCTTTTGTACCTTTTATGGGTCTTGAGAGTGTAAAGTGCATTGTGCCAATGGAGGCCTTTCAGAGCCATCAGATTTCAACTAAAATATCTTCATTTGTGTTCTGAAGATGAACGGAGGTCTTACGGGTGTCGAACGACATGAGGGTAAGTCATTAATGACAGAATTTTCATTTTTGGGTGAACTAACCCTTTAAAGGATTAGTTCACTTTTAAATAAACGTTTGCTGATAATTTACTCACCCCCATGTCATCCAAGATGTCCATGTCTTTCTTTCTGCAGTCGAAAAGAAATTAAGCTTTTGGATGAAAACAGTCCAGGGTTTTTCTTCATATAATGGACTTCAATGGGCTCCAAACGGTTCAAGGTCCAAATGACAGTTTCAGTGCAGATTCAAAGGGCTTTAAACGATACCAGACGATGAATAAGGGTCTTATCTAGCGAAACGATCAGTTTCTGCGAGAAACCGAGCAGTATTTATGCTATTATTTTACCTCTTAACAGACGAACGCGATCGTCTCTGAGCTCCGCCATAACTTCCGGCAAGCGAGGTCAAATTAGATCGTGGTCATAGATATATCGATAGTAGATGCCTCATTCTACTGATCCGTGCAGTCGCTAATGAGGCATCTACGTATACATCTATGACCACAATCTAATTTGACCTCACTTGCCGGAAGTTATGGCGGAGCTCAGAGACGATCGCGTTCCTCTGGTAAAATAATAGCATAAATACTGCTCGGTTTCTTGCAGAAACTGATCGTTTCGCTAGATAAGACCCTTATTCATCGTCTGGTATCGTTTAAAGCCCTTTGAATCTGCACTGAAACTGTCATTTGCACCTTGAACCGTTTGGAGCCCATTGAAGTCCATTATATGAAGAAAAACCCTGGACTGTTTTCATCCAAAAGCTTAATTTCTTTTCGACTGTAGAAAGAAAGACATGGACATCTTGGATGACATGGGGGTGAGTAAATTATCAGCAAACGTTTATTTAAAAGTGAACTAACCCTTTAAGGCCTAGCATACAAGTTGACTATTTCTATGGCAGATTTTTGCTATTTTGGGTCACAATATCCCTTTGTTGTATGGAATAGAGCAGCATGAAGAGTTTTGAATTTGTCCGTAATACAAATTTTGAACTACATGAGGGTAAATAAAGGATTTTTGGTTGGCCAATCCCAAATTATTGCTGCGTGCAACAAAGTCAGGACTTTCAAAACTAGTTGTAAAAGTAACTACAAAATATATAATAACTGCACATGTAAATTTGTCCTAAACATCTTGTTGCAGTCTGTCTTCATACCTGCATGTGTCCTGCTCTTTTCCTCTTTCTCCTCTAATACTTCAGCCTTCAGTCTCTCTTTCTCTCTCTCAGTCAGGTGAATGATGTCTCTGTGGTTGCCACAGTTTGCCCACAGTTCCACAATCTCCGAAATCCCTGGCTTGGAGAAAAAAAAATATAGGATGTGTTATGTCTATGAGGATTCATTCACCCTCAGTCAACACGGTGACAGCTGTAATCTAACACACCTACACATCTTTCTTTCACAGGACAAGCACAAATAATCAAATAAAAACTATGTGAATGGGGAGAGTGAGTACTAACTGCCCCCTCTGGCCAAAAGGTGTAAATGCATTTTATGAAAATTAGTTCAGTCCGGTGTAGAATATGGTCATCATCACACAATAATAAAACACACTTGCACAAAAATCTTTTAACCTTGTCAAACCCCAGCTAAACACTCTTTTTTTTCATCAGCCTTATAAAACAAACACTTTAGCAGCACCATGGTGCAGAGATAGTATCAGACACATGATAATACTATGGTACTGAATGATTGCCATATTCATATGTGGTATTTACATGGCTCTCCAAAGTACCATGATTATGCAAAATTTTGTATAAATATTAAATGGCAGACATTCAACAAAAAAGAAAAGGAAAAAAAAGCACACTGCATTACCAAAGGAATATGTCGAGGAAAAAATTGTACTGTCAATACAAAAAAGAGCAAAGATTACTATGGTACATATACAAAAAAAAAACAGTGTTACCAAAGTACATGGTCAAAAATAAAACATAATATTACTATGGGACATATTCAACAAAAAAGCATGGAATTATGTAAAAATAAATAATAACAACAACAACATGGGATTATCTTAATACACGCAATTAAAAAACCCAGAGTATTGCCAAAAAAACTCATATTAGCATGGTGAATAAAAATAGGCTATACACACTGAACAAAATTATAAACGCAACACTTTTGTTTTTGCCCCCATTTTTCATGAGCTGAACCCAAAGATCTAAGACTTTTTCTACACAAAAGGCCTATTTCTCTCAAATATTGTTCACAAATCTGTCTAAATCTGTGTTAGTGAGCACTTCTCCTTTGCCGAGATAATCCATCCACCTCACAGGTGTGGCATATCAAGATGCTAATTAGACAGCATGATTATTGCACAGGTGTGCCTTAGGCTGGCCACAATAAAAGGCCACTCCTAAAATGTGCCGTTTTACTGTATTGGGGGGGTCGAAACCCAGTCAGTATCTGGTGCGACCACCATCTCCTTCGCATAGAGTTGGTCAGGTTGTTGATTGTGGCCTGTGTAATGTTGGTCCACTCCTCTTTAATGGCTGTGCGAAGCTGCTGGATATTGGCAGGAACTGGAACACGCTGTCATATACGCCGATCCAGAGCATCCCAAACGTGCTCAATGGGTGACATGTCCGGTGAGTATGCAGGCCATGCAAGAACTGGGATGTTTTCAGCTTCCATGAATTGTGTACAGATCCTTGCAACAGTTCCTTCAGCTCATGAAAAATGTAGGCAAAAACAAAAGTGTTGCGTTTATAATTTTGTTCAGTGTATGTGTCAGGTTTGGGGTGGAGAAATGGGCAAACAGAAACAACCCAGAGGGGGAAGACTCCACTCGACACTCGACTCGGAGCAAGGAAACACAAAGCAAAGCTAAGCCCATACGACGGGTAACAAATGATGACGATCCAGCACAGGACTGAAAACACAAGGAGAATAAATAGGGAAGCAAACAAAAGAGGGTAACGACGGAAGACAGGTGGAGCGAATGAACCAATAATCAGATAACAAGATGGGCGGGGTTAGACAATGGACAGGAGAGCACATGGCACAAGGAAACATGTGACAAGCCATGTGCTCACACCAAACATGACAAACACAGAGGCTTGTTCGACTTGATACAACGATGCGCAGACCGATCGGCGGCTGACTTGAAGCAGTGCATGCCGGTTAGAAATGTTGTCCGACTTGAGACAGCGCCGACGCCACGTGACAGTGACATATGTCAACAAAGTGCCGCGAGAGCGATTCGAGAGCAGTCGAACAAGGCTTATGCAGATGATAGCGTTCGACACATGCGCAGTAAAACATTTTCTATGCTCCACCAGACATCGGAGGGCAGCACTGAGTCCTGTCATCAACCGGACATTCGCTGGGCGTGATCGGAGAAGAACTGTAGTGCATCCACCATTGCAACATAGTTTGGAAGAAACAGCGAAGAATCAAAAATGTTCTCTTTTTTTTTAAGCGTGTTGTTTTTAAACCGGTCTTTTCACACTCTTCTTTGACAGCTGAACACTGTGCTCAATACTGTGCGTATTGCCACCTAGTGGACTCTTCTGTACTGCTGGCGCATGCGCTGTTCCACGCGGACTGGTCTCGAAATTTGGGCTGTGCGCGGACGGGGTGTGCAAGTATACCCGGCCTTAAAACAGCCGATGCAGTTTCTCCAGTGCTGCGTTCCAGTTCATTTTTCTTATGCCCTTCACTCGTTAACTTCCCTACGTCTCGTTCACTCGGATGTGCGTCATTGCTTACGTTGCATGAGTGCTCACTACTGGAGGAACATTTGCAATCGACTGAACAGGAACGTCCAAAGCCCTTGATCACTCTGAATCCACTATGGAGTTGATTTATTATTTATTTTTTTCCTTTACAAAATTGTTTAATGCAGCATTCTATATGTATATAGGTGTGTTTGGGTTGTTTTAAATGTTCATAGAGTTGTTTGTGGTGGGGTAAATTAAACGCGATATGCGGTGACGTCACAATCATGTTGCATTGTGGTATATGAAGCTGCCTGAAGTGTACATATGAAGTAAAAATCGAGGGAGCAAGGGTCTGTCCATATAAACTTCCCTTGTCCACTTCACGAAGTGAAACGCACTTCAAAATGGCGGAATCCCCGAGGGGAAGTGCTTAGGGAAGTTCGCAAGTGTGAGTGGAACGCAGCACAGAGCGGCTGCACGGACTCTGATGAAGACACAGCTGTTCCACGATTGGCCAGATTCACTGCATCACAGCGATCACGTGTGTTTCGTGTTTATTCCTTCAGCTCCACTAATGCGCATAAATCTGTTTTTTAAAACAGTAAAACCTCCTTTCATGTAGTCGCAATGTTATATTGTAATGTTTATCAAAATAAAACTGATAAAAACGTAGACCCCACTTCATTGATAGTCAGTGTAGGCTTATATGTTGAACATTTTACAAACACACATAAAGTATTACATGACAATAATGTCTCTGAAACATCCGTGTATTGACAAATATTGCATTTATTTCACTTCAGCTGTGATAAAGTATGCAAACACAACGCGATAAAATAAATGCAATATTTGTCAATACACGGATGTTTCAGAGACATTATTGTCACGTAATACTTTATGCTCTGCTTAATATAGCGTCACTGCGGGAAGCAGAAAGTGTCCGACTTCACGTCTACGTTTGCAGCTACTCTCGCCGATCGGTTACATCCAGCCGCAGCCGATGTCGAACACACCTTAGCACATGGCTAGCAAAGACAAATTACAAGCCATGTGCTCACACAAAGACAAGACAAACACAGGAGTGTCAGGGCTCTGACACAAAACCAAGAAAAAACTAGACCGAAGTGACAGAACCCTGACAATATGGCACTACTGTGATGCAAAACATATTAATTATACATTATTAATATACTATTATAGTATAAGTTTTGGTAATTTGAAATTTAAAATGTGCTTTTGTCATTTCTATTCGTTTTTTAATATTTCTATATAAACTTGAATTTTTATTTCAGTTTTATTTATTTTAGTACTCCAGTTTAAACCCATGTTATTTCAATAAGTTTCCAGGGCCACATTTCTCATTTTTGTATTTTAAAGTTTTAGTTCTAGTTTTAGTTAACAATAACATCACAAAAAAAACATAGTATTACCATGGTACATTAAATAAACCATAATATTAAGATGGATCGAGTTCAAAAAGCCATGGTAACAGTATGGTGCAGCTTTGCGGTATTTTTGTTAGTGCATTACTGTATTTTTATCTGTGGTCTTTGGGCCGAACCGTGTCAGGTGTTACTAGGAAAAATAAACTCCGCAAAATGAACTAGTCCTCCCACAAATCCACAAATACTGAATCAGCTTTCATAAATTCAATCAAACCTCGAAAATATCCCTCCTGTTACGCACTGGCAGCTGCTCTGAGAGAGAAATGGAGGAGCAGAGCTGAATAGAAGGAGGGAGGGAGGCGTAATTGTAGGCTGTGAGATGTATATTTTGCTGGGTGCGTATGTAGTAATTATGTTTATATATATGCATGTCTCCTCTGTACTCCTGCTATATTACTGACCGCTCACTCCCGCCTCCAGATGACCATCGCTACGGAAACAACCACACGCTTCCCTTTAAAACCCTAATGAGAGACTACAGCCACAGAGAGAGAGAGAGAGAGAGAGAGAGAGAGAGAGAGAGAGAGAGAGAGAGAGAGAGAGAGAGAGAGAGTAGTAGTAGTGGTAGAAGTAACGTTGCATTACCAGAGCTTTTTGGATGTGGTACCATAGTAATACCATGTCTTTGGACACTACCTTGATAGGTAATACCATGTTTTTTTGGACAAGGTGCCATGGTAATTGTTCAGAATTATGGTAAAGTCTATATCAAAGTACCATGGTATTACCAATTACTCTTTGAAGTAACGTACAGTACCATTTAAGTGATTTACATTTGTTCCACACAAAGCACCACGATAATAATGTGGTATTTACTGAAGTACCTTATAATACAAATGAAATAACACGGTATATGAATATGGTAATCAAAATGTACTATGGTAGCATTTCGCCTGCTTCTAAGACGCTTTCTTTCAGTTGATTTCTAATTCATGGCATGTAGAATTGCTCTTTTCATTAAACTCATTGAATGAAGCTTTTCATGTGGATCTATAGTCATTCCTCTCTGTGACCGAACACACGTGAAAAACTGAGTGTGTTTCTTATTCTTAACACTCGTTCACTTCATATATGTGTATATGTATGTGTGGTTTACCGACGGGAAACTCCTCTGCAGAGAAAAGTGCCACTGTGCTCACTTACATAACACTGCGTGTGTGTGTGTGTGTGCTCGTGCGTGTGTGTGTGGACCTGATGTTTCCTCTACTATTGATTAATGCGAAATATTTCTAAGATGTGAAGTGCTATGTGTACGTTTATTTGTCCTCAATCTCTAACATCTGGTCATATTCTGACCCACATTCACTCAATGACATCAATATGTCCCTTTATCGGAAACATAAAACATGTGTGATTGTGAACTGAGTGTGTCAATCGATCTACCACAGTTTCTTCTCTCTCAGATAGAAGTGTGATTCATTTCAGAGAATCAAATGGTTCTGGTGGTTCATTTCAAAGAAATGGTTCAGAACATAAACTCACAGAGTCATCTGAATCAATCAATAGTCTTCATAAAATCTATCTATCTATCTATCTATCTATCTATCTATCTATCTATGTATCTATGTATCTATCTATCTATCTATCTATCTATCTATCTATCTATCTATCTATCTATCTGTCTATCTGTCTATCTATCTATCTATCTATCTATCTATCTATCTATCTATCTATCTATCTATCTATCTATCTATCTATCTATCTATCTATCAAAGTTTGATTCATTTGAGTCATTTGAATCAATCAGTATTGTTCAAGGACACTACAGTAAGTAAATAATGACAGAATTGATATTTTTGGGTGAATTATTTCTTAAAAACATTTAATTAAATTCATTAAATTCATGTTTTTAATCAGTATTTAATGTATTTTGTCTGATCTGCGCGGTCCAAAACCTGCAGCAACAAGTGCTTGATCAATCTGAATGAACAAATAAACATTCATGAATCTAAACTCATTTAGGAGGGAAAAATAATTGCCTGTTAAACCGAATAGGCAGACACTTTTTCTCTTCGCCGTACGGCAGGAAACACAAATCAAGCTCACACAACATGCCAAACCAACACAAAAACACAGCCGGTCAAACATCGACAAATAAAGCTGACCAGTGAGAGAAACACAAATAAAACGGGCCAATCGGAGAAGCGTAAATACAGATTGAGCCGTGACACAGTGCGCCTCAGTCTGTGAGCCCAAAATAACTGCCCGTCCCGGAGCAAGAAATGAGTCCACCCAAAAGAGACCGACAAACACACACACGAGTGCTGTGTAGAGGTTCACAACGGGCGACTATGACTCCACAGAGAGGAAATGGAAGATGAGAAGCTGGTGTATAGGCTCTAAGGGCACTTCAACATGTCAGGACATCCCATACGAAAGAAACATCACAAGGGAGATCTCCTTAATGTCTCAGTTCTCTCTCATTGACAATAATGAGATCAAACGGAGCACAAAGACTCTTCAGATCTCAACTCAACGTCTACAATCAAAAGTCAATATGAACTCAAACATTTATCATCACATCATATGTATATTTTTGGAGCTCAACACTCTTACAATTGTCTCGATTTAGCCTATTTACACTAAAGTTTAATTTTGATATCAGATCTTTTCTTTTCTGCTCACCAAGGCTGCATTTATTAGATCAAACATACAGTAAAAACAGTGATATTATGAAATATTATATTAATATATGTTCAAATGTAATTTATTCCTGTGATCCAAGCTGCATTTTCAGCATCATTACTCCAGTCTTCAGTGACACATGATCCTTCAATCATTCTAATATGAGGATTTGATTCTCAAGAAACATTTATGATAGGGATGCACCCATATGATTTATTGGGGCCGATACCGATTTTAACAAACAATTATTGACCAATACCGATTCCGATACCGATATTTGTCACTTGCCCTCTTATTTGAAATTTTGTCATTAAAATTGAGTGTTTTGATCATGTTTTAAATCAGCAAAGTAAAAAAAAAAAACATTACATTAACTTATAGCCTACTAGCTAGTTTATTGGTTGCATTATCAAATCATTTCTAATGAACATAGACTGGATCCTTTTAACATTCAGTAGGCCATATAAATTATATATATAAAAAACGGAAAAAAACGTTAAGTCAAGAGTAGTGAGCGATTTATTCTTTTGTAGTTAGATAAACATTAAAACACAGACAGCAGCGCAGCAGGAATATTACAATCTTGGATTATGCAGCAGACACACAGCTCAGTGTTTCACGCAGTTCATTAATAATCCATAGGTTTGTTATATCTGCCTTTCTCATTCTATAGCCGATATGCCGATTGTTGTAAATTGATCAAAAATCGGCCGATAAATATCGGTGGCCGATACATCGGTGCATCCCTAATTTATGATTATTATCAATGTTGAAAAAAGTTGTGCTGCTTCATATTTTTGTGGAAATTACCTTTATTTTTTTATTCTGTGGTGGAAACAAGCTTCCATACTTCTCACCAAGGCTGTGTTTATGATCAAATATACAGGAAAACGTTGATATTGTGAAATATTAATACAATTTAAAATAATTATTTTCTTTTTGAATATCTTTCAAAATGTAATTTATTCCTGTGATCAAAGCTGAATTTTCAGCATCATTACTCCAGTCTTCAGTGTCACACGATCCTTCAGAAATCATTATAATATGAGGATTTGCTGCTCAAGAAACATTTATGATTATCATCAATGTTAAAAAATATTTTTGTGGAAACCGTGATACTTTTTTGGGATTATTTGATGAATAGAAAGTTCAAAAGAACAGTATTTATTTAAAATAATATAAATGGTTTGTAACATTATATATGTCTTTAATGTCTCTTTTGATCAATTGAATGCATCCTTGATGAATACAAATTTATATATATATATTATTTTAGGACAAACGTCTGAGACAAAGCTGACATTTGGATGAAATGTAACACCATCAAGTCATCTGTTCAGCCTACTAAGTATTTGGTTTGTTATTTTAAAGTTTAAACAACTTAGTGTGTGTTTAGTGAAACATATACTATCCAAAAACTGTTAAAACGAATCAACGAATGCCTAATCGAGTCATTATGGTAATGATAGTATGCCCGTACACTGAAATGACGCTACAGCTGTAATCCAAAAGAAATGAGACGTGAACAATGCCAACTATTTTAGTTCTATTACCATAATGTGTGTGTGTGTGTGTGTGTGTGTCACTGGGACTGTAATGTCTTTCAGAAAAGAAGGTGGGTCTCTTTACTGTTTTATTTTTGCTCTTGGATTGAGGTTAAACTGGTGTGTATCTGTGTGTGTAGGATCTCATTTTACCTCAGAGGAACAGGGAGGCTATTGATGACCTGCTCTGAAACACTCTCAGAAGTGAAGGTCTATTTAGGCAGAACTATTTGTGTGTGTGTGTGTGTGTGTGTGTGTGTGTGTGTGTGTGTGTGTGTGTGTGTGTGTGTGTGTGTGTGTGTGTGTGTGTGTGTGTGTGTGTGTGTGTGTGTGTGTGTGTGTGTGTGTGTGTGTGTTCTGAATGTGTTTGTGTGTTTATATGGGTGTGTATGTGTACTTTCTCCTGTGTGATCCTCTGATAGTGAAATCACACACAAGCAGCTGAAGTTTTAACACACGGGCGTCGAAAGAAAAAAGGATTTCTATATTCTACAAGAATGCATGAGGACAGAAAAAGACGGAAAGCTCCACTGAATGCGCTTTGATGGTGGACATACAGACTCTTTGTAAAGGCTGAGAGTGAAGCTCATCAGTAAGGCCATTGATTTAAGTCTCTTCCACAAACACGGTTGAGATGGTTTGATCCGTGTGTGTAAACAGGAGTATCCCACCCATAATTAATGCTCAGTCAGGAGGTCACATGCAGACGCACAAATACAGCTTGTATGGACACACACGGCAAGCCTCTCTGCTGCTACAGCACTCAGAGGTCAATCTTTGACTCGGGTCAGTAAGGAATCACCTAATCACAACCCATAATAATCTAGAAACCATATAGAAATGTGTTAAAAACTCTTACACAATGACCAACACCTATCTATCTATCTGTATGTCTGTCTATCTCTCTCTCTATCTAAATCTACATCTAGATGTTCAATCATCTAGACTGGAGTAATGATGCTGAAAATTCAGCTTTTTATCACAGGAATAAATTACATTTTAATATATATTTACATAGAAAGCAGTTATTTTAAATTGGACTAATATTTCACTGTTTTACTGTATTTTTGATCAAATAAAGCAGCCTTGGTGAGCAGAAGAGACTTCTTTCAAAAACATAAAAAAAATCTTACAGTGCCCAAACCTTTTGAACGGTAGTGTATGTGTATATATGGGCATCTTAAGACATTTTCTCGGATGGGCACTTGCACGGCTGGCATTAAATGGAGTTGCCAGTGTGGAATAATCCGGAATGATCCCTGAAGTTATCCACTGGCACTCCGCCTACATTCCCACTGCCTAACAGGGATTACTGCTCAATAGCCAGCGCACACATTCACAGAGTCCACAAACACTAATGTGAAAGAGACACACAAATACACACTGCCAAAGGAAAAACAAACACATTCACACACACACACTCCAGTCCCAACACCAGCAACATATGATGATGTTCTGCTATCGGAAACCAGCTTAATCAACTATAAATAAACTTTTATTAGAGCTTTCACAACACTAACACTGTATGGTTCCAGATTATACTATATGGTGCTTTTTGTAGGTGTATACATTTTTTTGACATGGTCTATGGCAATAATGTGGTATATAAATATGGAAACCAATCAGTCCCATAGTATATATATGAAAGCACCATGGTATTATCACTTACCATCACAGTAAGGTACATTTGCTGACACAAAGAGTGGAAACCCGCAGTTAATTATGATCAATTAATGAAAATAAAGGATAGAAAACAAGCCCCAATGGCGTCATCTAGCGGCCGGTAAACGGACATGCAGAGTCTCCTCACAATCAAACTCATATTTAGTGCTGGAGATGGTGTTTATATTGAAAATAAGGTACGAAGACACTTCACAGACGCCAGTAAAGAAAACGAATAAAAGCTGTGTAGATGTACAAACACATTTGTATACAGTATAATAAAATACAGAGCGTTTATACCAGGCACGTGCAGAGGGGGGGGCTTTGGGTGCTCGAGCCCCTGCCCTTTTTCAAAATGAATCAAAAGTGCCCCTCTCAGACAAATATCAATGATAATATCGTGGTCAATAAAACTAAATAAATGTGATTATTATAACATGACATTGATGACAATGTATACAATAGTAACGAACGGCTCAAAAGTCGGACAATTTCTGTTGAGGCATTGCCATAACGCGTTGCTATGGGTTGCGTGCGTTTTGATTGACAGCTGATTTTCCTCTGTTCGGAAGCGGCTCTCGAGCCAAATATGGTCCTTTCAGAGAGTATGTGGCCTCGCGGGAAAAAAAAGTAAACCAATATTTTTTTTTCATCCATAATCAGAGCTAATGTGTTGATTTAATTACAAATCTATATATTATATATTTTAAAGTATTACACAATTCACCAATGCGCGTTTGTCATGTATATACACCAACCAATCGTGATCTGGCAAAGCAAGTTCAAATTCATGTGAAGTGGAGCGGTAATTTTCTGTTCTTATTCATAAATCGGTTGAAAATTACATGGACAGACGAACTAACGTTTCGGGCTTTCGGTACGGTGCGTGCGTGTACAGAACGGTTATGAATGCAATCTATAACAGTTAACAGTCGGCTTGTTTAAAGCGCGGAACACACTTAAATCCGAGTTCCCACACGAACATATTAAGTATTCAGTCCATTTTATCACGAAATTCAAACGATAAATGCCTTTTTAACGCTCTATTATGTGACGTGACAGAGAGACGCGTATCAGTTCAACTTCAAGCGGCAGCGCGCGAGTGAACGCGATCATCTCTTCCTAAAGAAATGAATATCTAAAGGTATGTTGAGGATACATTACAACTTATTGAAACGTATCATATGTTGTGTAATCGCTCCATCGGTGTTTCAACCGCGGAAAGACAATAAAACAGCTTGTAAACAAAAAATGTCATGTAGAATCACATTTACCTCAGAAGTCATTCAGTGTCCACAGCTGTGAGTTCACTAGAGAGATTAACTCTTTCACTGAATACATGCACTATATTAGCCTATATATTCATTATATTAGCCTATATATATTCATTATATTCCACTTAGCCTGTTAGTGATGTCTTGTTTATTTAATGTATGTTTAAATAAACCTGTCATGAAAATTACAGCCACTAAATGATTATATTTCAACAACGAATTGGAGAAAAAAAAAAAATTTGATTTAGATATTAATGCAAAAACTGCCTTATGTGAAGCTTATGAGTGTTGATTTTTATATCTAAAAATAAATAGCAAATGAATTTAGGCTAATAGTTTGGGCTCTGTTGTTAATCTTTAATAGCAATATGTAAGGGCTCCCTATATAGTTTACAGCATTATCTTTAAGAAACTTTTAGTTATAACTGAATTAATTTAAGGACAGACACAAATTTTTTTTTCATTAAACCACTGTTGAATAAAAATTAATAAAAAGCAATTTTGTAAAACTGCTGTACCGAATCCGTAGCAAACCGTGACTTCAAAACCGAGGTACGTACCGAACCGTCAGTTTTGTGTACCGTTACACCCCTAATATATATATATATTTACATATTGCCCCTTTTTTACATTTGAGCCCCTGCCTCTGAAGAACTCTCTGCACGGCCCTGGTTTATACGTTACCTGAACCATAGATTTGACCTGAACGCCCACCTGTGGGAACTGGCACGTGACTCCACAAATATGAACGTATCAAAAACTTAATGTGTAAAAAACATTAACAACTAGAAACACACCTTTACATGGAGTTGGTTTAACGTTCCATGACAAACTAACGTACTTTAACGTGCATTTACAAATCGTCCATCCTTTACACGGCTGTCATGTTATCCGTGGTTTCCGCCTAAAATACCAGTTAACACTACTTTAAAATGTGAAGGGGGAAAATATTATATTATATTATATTATATTATATTATATTATATTATATTATATTATATTATATTATATTACGGTCATTTTGTAAGGATTTATATCTCCTTCAGATTGCCAGTCCTGCGAAAAACGTTATGCAAATGAGCACAGGATCATGTTTCCCGCCCCCTCGGTCATGTGACGCAAACATTTGAGCATGATGGCGGCGCCTATACAGAGTCTGCTGAATGAAATCTGTGCATCAGAAGACCCTATCGAGGAGCTCAAGAGCCTCCGGACGGCCGTTTTATCGACGCCCGTGAGCGGTTTAAGGCAGGCGGTGTCTGGAGCCCGACTGGAGATCATATTCGCGCTTTTAAACACAAATGACAAGTGAGTATTGATAGTGCTGAGTCAACAGGCACAATAAAGCTACTGACTGCACACTAATACCTATATAAATGAACAGTCTGAGTCGTTCTATATATATATATATATATATATATATATATATATATATATATATATATATATACACATATACACATATACACATATACACATATACACATATACACATACACACACACATACATACATACATACATACATACATACATACATACATACATACATACACACACACATATACATACACATATATAATTACATACATACACAAAGACAGACAGACAAATACTAACACACACACACACACATATATATTAAGTAATGGATCATGAAGTCTACATAATATTGCAACTTAATTAGATTTTAGCCGCTTTAAGGATTGAAATAAAATGTTCAAATTATTTTTAAATGCCACAAAACTTGAAGCAACGTTTACATTTACTGTAGATCTGCATGTGTTGAATCAAAAAAATAAAATGTACTTATAATCCATATATTATTACTCAAAATTATGTCCAGAAAATGTCATGTAAAACTAAATTCGGACTGTTTTGGGTGCAGAGAGCAGATCGAGGTGTGTGTGGAAATCCTGAGCCGTGTTCTGCAGGCTTTAGAACCCGTCCAGCTGGTTCAGAACTACAAGACGGCGCTCCAGAGTGGACTGAACCATCCGGACGACACGGTCAAAGTGCTCACCCTCACACAGGTCAGTGGCACAGGTCCGCAACACAGTGCAATAGGTCACACTCACTTTTTTAGCTGCCTTTCCCCATTCATTTTTCTCATAGGTGTTTTAAAAAAGTCTTAAAGGGCGGGTCTAATGCTATTCCATGCATTCTGACTTATTTACACTGTTTAAGAGTTGGATTCTCATGCTAAACATGGCCAACATTTAAAAAAAAATTAGTTGGACGTATAACCATAATGAGTATTTCTATGCCAAATACACTCCTTCCAGATTCAAACAAGTTTCAGAAAGTTTTTTTCGAGTGTGGCCATGTGTTACGTCAAAATGGGTGGAATTCCTTGTATGGGCGCTTCTCCAGGAAGAGGTTACAAAAGCTGTCGCCAGTGCTTTGTTTTTAGACCACGAAATCAACAATGTCACTAAAGAAGAGTGTGTTTCTGGTTGAAGGAAAGATAATCTTGTTCAGTTTCCCAAATAACCCAGCGTTAAGGAAACATTGATGCAGTTTGTTTTTCCGGAGTTGTGCAAGTGTGTGTGTTTGTTCCCGGTCACGAGTCGAAACCGCAAGCGGTGAGTGAAACGGCATCAAATGTCTGTGTTTTGTCGGTTTGTGTTGAAAACACGAACGTATAGTGAAGCTAAAGTTATCCAGGAAGGGATAATGCCACGTGTGTGTGTGTGTGTGTGTGTGTGTGTGTGTGTGTGTGTGTGTGTGTGTGTGTGTGTGTGTGTGTGTGTGTGTGTGTGTGTGTGTGTGTGTGTGTGTGTGTGTGTGTGTGTGTGTGTGTGTGTGTGTGTGTGTGTGTGTGTGTGTGTGTGTGTGTGTGTGTGTGTGTGTGTGTGTGTGTGTGTCTCTTTAGCTCCGCCCACTGCACTCCTTCACTCCGGCTGTGTGTAAAGGGAGAAGGGGACATTAAAAACATACATTTTAACATTCAATTTTGATGTTAAATCCACTATTGTTTTATATTCTTTAAAGTATTTAATGCGATTTACAGAAAATGAAGAGTAATCCATTACTTTACTTTATCATGGGAAAAGTAATTAAATTACATATTAGATTACTTGGTAATTAATTACACCCAACACTGGGAACAAGGGAAATAACTACAGTCTCATGAAGCATTGTAAACAGCATAATTGATATATTTAATATATTGATATTGATGTATTAAAACAATATATTTTAAGTTTATTGCAAAATATGCATATCAATATATTTTGAGAGAGTAAGGAGACCGCCTCAATTATGTCATTTGCTGGATCTAAAGAGCTCTTTTGATGCGTTTTGCTTGTCGCAACTTTCTGATTGGTGGAATTTTCATCATGGGTAATGTAGTTTTTCACCATGAATTCCACTGTTAAACACAAAATGATGCTAGCTTCAATGGAAGCAAATAGCATCGATTATTGTTAAAAATCAGTTTCCCTATGGAGAAAATGAAGGGTATTGTTATTTGCGGTATTGCAAAATCATGGGTTATGTCATTTTTCACCAGGAACTCTGCTGTTAAACTCTAATATTTAAAAAATAAGTTGACAAAATGCAAGCTGATGTTTTCCACAAAGGCATAAACCATTGATTAACAAGCTCATAGCTCACAGTCTGTCTTTAAAAGTTATTATTCAGAATCAATTCCCCTGTGGGGTAAATGAATGGGATTTTTACTGCTGCCCTCTAATATACAGGTTTACTCTTTCATTTCATTCATCCATCCGTTGTGTGTCTGTGTCCACAGATCGGCCGTGTGGCTGGTCAAGCTGATGGAGTGACCCAGATGCTGAACAGCGCAGAAATCCTGTGTGATGTGATTCAGTGCATCAGCGCTGAACGCATCGCTGTGGCCAAACAGGTACTGAGACCCGCAATGCAACATCTCAACAGCAAAAAGAAAACAGTCAAAACATTATGTTGAAGTGGGTTTTTGTCCCTTTATTTGTGTTTCTTTTGTTTTTGTTAGGCGATAGCTGCCCTTAGTAAACTCAGCAACACGAAGGCGGGGCTTGATGCTTTGTTCCGATCTGATTTGCTGAACAAGCTCAAGGATGTGATGCTCACCAGTGACATCATCAGATACAGAGTTTATGAGGTGCGTGGTAATCGACGGATGAAGGAGGGAACTTTATGAGAGATTTGAGCTTAAAGGAGTAGTTCAAACTTGTTCAAAACCTGTATGAGTTTCTTCTGCTGAACACAAAAGAAGATATTTTAAAGAATGTTGGTAACCAGACAGTTGATTTGTCCCCATTGACTTCCATAGTAGGAAACAAATCCTATGGAAGTCAATGGGGACCATCCACTGTCTGGTTACCAACATTCTTTAAAATATCTTGTTTTCTGTTCAGCAGAAGAAACTCTTATAGGTTTTGAACAAGTTGAGGGAGAGTAAATGATGACCGAATTTTCATTTGAGGGTGAACTATTCCTTTAATTGTGTAAATGTGTGTCCAGTTGATCGTGGAAGTGTCCACGGTGTCTCCAGTGTCTCTGGGTTACTGCGCCAACAGCAGTTTAATCTCACAGCTGCTGGAGGAACTGACCGGAGATGATGTTTTGGTCAGGTAATGATCACACACACACACACACACACACACACACACAATGCAATATAAGACACATGTATGCCTGCCTGCAAATATAAATATATCTCTTTTCTCTTTCCAGAGTAACTGCTATAGAGATGGTGACCAATCTGGCTCAGAGTCAACATGGCCGTCAGTATCTGGCACAGCAAGGCATCATGGATAAAATCTCCAACATGATAATCTCCGCAGAATCCGACGCCTTCTCAAGCCTTTACCTTCCAGGTGTGTGTGTGTGTGAATGTGATCGTCTAATTCAGACAGCTGTGGAAAAACCTGGAATAATCCGGGAATTTTTATTTGATTTCCAGGTCTATAAATCTTAAGAAGCCATGATTGTTTATATTCAGATTGCTGAAAACGTAACTATTTATTTATAAATCCTTATAGAGTAATCATTGGAAATGTCATGGAATTTGACCAGTAAAAATTTAAAATTTTGTTGTTGTTATTATTAATATTGTTTGTGTTTTTGCAAACATGTTATAAATGCATTTTTTTTAAATATTATTCATCATTATTAAATCCTAATATTATTAGAAATGGTATGTAAATTGTAAGTTTTTTGTAGTTTATTTACTGTAAATGCAAAAAGATTACATTATTATTTACATATTTTACAGCATTTTAAATATAGACCATTTATATTCAGCAATTTACATAACATTTCTAATAATATAAGGATTTAAACAGTGTAATATTTAAATATTTATTATAAAATTATGTATTTTGGGGCTGCATAGCTGCAGACCAGTCAGGGTGCCCATGACCCCTGTCCACTGCCGAATCATGTTTTCTTTTACAACACGTGGATGCCCGGGTGTGTGTGCGTCGCTTACCTGGAGAACACATGGCACCAGGATGCACTACGGGAAGAAGGCAAGCCGGCGGAGGCAGTTCGGGGTCCTTGGGTCCTGCCATCCATGTGGATGTTACTTTGACACGTACCACCCACCTAAGCATTGTTACAGACCATATATACCCTTTCATGGAAACGGTATTCCCTGGTGGCTGTGGCTCTTTCAGCAGATAATGCGCCCTGACACAAAGCAAAAATGGTTCAGGAATGGTTTGAGGAGCACGAGTTTGAGGTGTTGACTTGCCTCCAAATTCCCCAGATCTCAATCCAATCGAGCATCTGTGGGATGTGCTGAACAAACAAGTCCAATCCATGAAGGCCCCACCTCGCAACTTACAGGACTTAAAGGATCTGTTGCTAACATCTTGGTGCCAGAGATCACAGCACACCTTCAGGGTCTAGTGGAATCCATGCCTCGACGGGTCAGGGCTGTTTTGGCAGCAAATGGAGGACCAACACAATATTAGGTCATAATGTAATGCCTGATTGGTGTGTGTGTATATATATATATATATATATCACGCACATAATTATATAAACACAAACATTTATGTTAGATGTGATTAATCACGATTAATCTATTTGACAGCACTAAAATAAACAATTTATGTTCAGACATTTATATTTAACTTTTTTCAGTGATTACTGTATAAATAATAATAATAATAAAACCTAAGAAAAAGAAGAATATGCACATGTTTTATTATTGTTTTTGTTTTAGGGCTGGTGAAGTTCTTTGGCAATCTGGCGATCATGGATAGCCCTCAGCAGGTCTGCGAGAAGTACCCAGTATTCCTTGAGGTAGTCTTCTCCACGGCGATGAACCTTGACCCCACACTGACTCCTGTTGCCCTGGACACGCTTGGAGTGCTCGGCGGTACCGTGGAGGGTAAACAGGTCCTGCATAAAACAGGTGCGTTAGTGAACGCATCCACAGAAGAGCCATTCAAAGCGAGTCATGGTTATGTTTCAGATCACACAATAAGTTACAAAATGAGCCACTTCAGCTTGTGATTCTTATTAAGTGGGGGTCGTTTTTTAGGATTCTTTACCTAACTTAAGTCTCCGAGATCCTGACACCTTGCACTTCTGAAGACTCCAGGTAGTTTGCAGTTCTAGAAAATGGTGGCGCTGGCGACTAAAGATGGTTTCACACTTAATTCTTCACCTTAATTCTTAATTATTTTGCTGTTAACATGTTTTTTTCTTCACCACCTGTTTTTGTCTGACCCTGCTGACCCAATGAGCATGTTTTTTTTATTTAGTACTGTCCTGAATAAGATATTTGACATAAAAAATGTTTACATATAGTCCACAAGACAAAAAAAACAGCTGAATTTATTGAAATAACCCTGTTCAAAAGTTTATGAACCATTGATTCTCAATCCTGTGTGTCGTTCCCTGATGACCCACGGCTGTTTTTTGTTGTTGTGTGATGCTTGTTCTTGAGTCTCTTGTTTGTCCTGAGCAGTTAAACTGACCAATGTTCTTCAGAAAAATCCTCCAGGTCCTGCACATTCTTCAGTTTTCCAGCATCTTTTGCACATTTGAACCCTCTCCAGCAGAGACTGTATGATTTCGAGGTCCATCTTTTCACACTGAAGTTATTGAGGGACTCAAAAACAACTATTGAAAAACGGTTCAAAGTTCACTGAAGCTTCAGAAGGAAACATGACGCATTAGAGCTGGGGGGTGAAAACTTACTGAATTTGAAGATCAAGGTAAATTGTACAAGTTGTACATTGTACAAGTAGTTGTGTTTGAGTCCCTCATTTGTCCTCAGTGTGAAAAGATGGATCTCAAAATTACACAGTCTCTGCTGGAGAGGATTCAAATGTGCAAAAGATGCTGGAAAACTGAAGGATGTGCAGGACCTGGAGGATTTTTCTGAAGAACGCTGGTCAGTTTAACTGCTCAGGACAAACAAGAGACTCAAGAACAACCATCAAACAAAAACTAAATAAACTAAAAAAAAAAGATATTATGTAAAATATTTTATCCAGGACAGCACTAAATAAAAAAAAACATGTATTTTGTATGATCTCTCTTATTTAGTTCAAATTATTCACATTTTCACAGATTCTGGTGGTTCACATACTTTTTCTTGCCACTGTAATTAAGTGTTATCTAAGAGAAAATTGCTTTCATATGTAAGTGAAAGGGACATAAACTCTTTAGAATTGAATTAAACCGAATCAGAATTGACTTGAGTAGCTTTGGATAAAAGTGTCTGCTAAATGCATAAATGTAAAGTTTGCGAATCAGAATCTGTAAATCTGCACTGATACCCAGCCCTACTAGTAACAGTGACGTGTTGTCTATCACAGGTGAGAAGTTCATATCGGTGTTGAAGAGAATCAGTAAAGTGGCTTTCGAAGGAGCCACTGAACTCCGAGTCAGATGTTTGGAGGCTCTGGCGCAGCTGCTCACGTTACCTGTAAGTGTGTGTGGGTGTGTTTCCTCGTAGGAGCAGGATTTGTGTTCAAGTGTTCCTGCGAAGCATTTTGGTCTGAAATATTTGTGGTTTGTGTAGGTGGAGCAGCAGACGGATGACCTGTTGCTGTTGACCGAGTCGTGGTTTAACTGTCTGAGCTCTCAGCCGATGGCGATGATACGGAACATAAGCACGCAGCCCTTCCCAGAGCTCCACTGCAGCGCACTACGAATCTTCACGGTGAGTTGTTCCAAATGACGCACTATGTACTATATACTCAACTGTGTAGTGTATACATTGTAAAAGGTTCTTTTTTGTCATTCAACATCGGAATCTGAAGCCCCTCCCCCTTTGTGTATAATTAAAGCTGTGACTTTGTGCATGAAGTGCTTTTTTACTTAATTAAAGGGATAGTTCACCCAAAAATGAAAATTAGCTCATGATTTACTCACTCTCAAGTCATTGATCTATTTTGGGCCGCCATGTTTCTACAGTAGCCCTAAATGGACAAACTGCTCTACAGAGTGCTAACTACTCTCTGCTGTCTCAGACAATGTCATCTTTGTCCTGTGTTGGCCACCGTAGCTTCTCTATGTGCTTCAAAAGGGACGGGGAGTGGTGCAATTCGCAACCTCACCGCTAGATGTTGCTAAAATGTACACACTGCACCTTTAAGTGGAAGTTGCTCTAGTCTTTTCTTCCCTATTGTGATGAATATCTGAGTGAAACGACTTCACGAACAAGAACAAATGTAGGGCGGGATTTGATTTTGTCCATGGGGAATAGATTGGATGGTTGTGGTTTGCTATTGGTGGATCTCATGTGAGTGACAGGTTTCCCCGGCCTAACGCCATCGGAGAAGAGATGTCACTGCAAGAGGGAGGGAACATTTTTTTGATTAAAGACTATGAGGGTACATGAATAAAAAAAAGATGTGCATGGATAAGTCATTTATAATAAACACTACAATATTCCATAAACAAGGCTTGTCAAATTAGATTTCATGGCAGCTTTAAGCATGCCAACCATGAAAAGTGTGTCTGTTGCTACATGAAAATATCTGCGTGTTTGACAAATATTGCACCTAATCCACTTCATGTGTGCTAAAGTACAGCAGAAAGGGTCCAACTTCACATCACCGTTTTCAAGACCTCCCAGACTGCCAGCAACAGATCTCACCTTTAGTGTGTGTGTGTGTGTGTGTGTGTGTGGTGATCTCTTGAAATGCATGCTTACGTTGTTCTCCCCACTGTTTTGCGTTCAGGCCATCGGCTGTCAGCCGTGGGGTCAGCAGCTGATGATGGACACGCCAGGATTCGTGGAGTGGGTGATGGATCGCTCTGTGGGGACGGGAAAAGAAGTCAAGGATTGTAAGTTTGAGCTGGTGGGGGCGTTGTTGAGCTCCTCGAGCGCTCAGCAGATCTTTGGAGCACACAATTACTTGAAGCTAAGAACCTACCTGAACGAGGGACCCTATTACCTCACTGCCGTGTCTACAGTCACCACAGAGGGAGCCGACTGACACACACACACACACACACTTTCATACTTCAGTAAGAGTAACATTTTTTTCCCTAATGTCAAAGGTTTGTTTGTCGAGAGCAGATAAAATGTGACCAAAAGCTCTTAGCAGCTTCTCATAGAGCACTTAACACACACAGCTGTTCAACTCTTTATACTTCTAGATGTTGAATTTAGTTTGGATTGTAATTTGTTGTGCCAATAAAAAGAACATTTGAGTGGTTTATTGCTGATATGTTTTGATGTATGTATTTTTATATACTAGTATTCAGCAAGGGTGCAATACACTGACAGTAATGACATTTATAATGTTGCAAAAGATTCTATTTCTAATAAATGCTGTTTTTGTGAACTTCAAAAATCCTGAAAAAAATGTATCATGGTCTCCACAAAAACTGTTTTCGACATTGATTATAATCATAAATGTTTCTTGAGCAGCAAATCCTCATATTAGAATGATTTCTGAAGGATCATGTGACACTGATGACTGGGGTAATGATGCTGAAAATGCAGCTTTGATCACATGAATACATTACATGTGATCATATATTCACATAGAAAACAGGTCTTAAAAATTGTAATATTTCACAATTGTACTGTTTTTACTGTAGTTTTTCAAATAGATGCAGCCTTGGTGAGCATAAAAGAATTTCAAAAACATTTCAAAGTTTGGTGGTGTTGATAATTTTTGTTGTTTTAAACACAAACTTGCCTCCACAATATTAGGCATTTATACAAGGATTTATTCTGACGGAGGTTTTTTTGTTTGTGGAGCGTTTTATCGTCCTCCAAATGCAAATTGTAAGTTTGATTGCTTCGAAACGTAATAGAACAACTCTTTTCAAAAAGACACATGTTTGAGCAATCATTCATGTCCGTTTTGGACTCCAAAATGAAGTATGTGCTTTGGCCAATCTACCATTCAACCCAGAAGAGAGCAATATTGAGTTATTATGAAGTGATAAAACTAGCTTGAGCTCCACTGTTAAAGAATACGCATTTATCCGCCAGATGTGACTGAAGACGGCTTAAAAGATGCAGAGGATCAAGGATTCAGGGTTGAGTTTTACTGGTGTTGCACACACATGCAATTTTTACAGCCTCACAGAGGTAAATGTACAAAATAACATTACAAATACAAACCAAAAAGGTATTCTTTCACACATTCATAAAATCATACAATCTCTTTAGAGGCACATTGGTGACGTGTACAGGGAAGTGGCACTCTGGAAGATGGGAATGTTCCATTTCAAAGCTTTCCAGTGATTTGAGAAGAGCTGAGGGTGGATCTCAATCAGTGATCATGAAAACAATATCCTGCTATTTTCTAGAACAGTCTGAGCAATGCATACGGTCCGAATGCAGAGTGTTTGATTGGCCAGGTAAAAGTGAAGGTGTAAATTCAGTTACTCCTTCAACACTCACCTGCTCCAACTGTTCCTGAGACAACGCTTAAATAAAATAAAAAAAACAGCTGCCGTTGAGATGAAGGCTGGTTCTTCCAGTTCACTTCAGTGGGAAAACGTATCAAATATCAGTATTACCCGACATACTCTCAAAATCTATCTTAAAGGGATAGTTCACCCAAAAATGAAAATTAGCCCATGATTTAGTCATCCTAGGTGTATATGACATTTTTCTTTCAGACGAACACACTCAGAGTTATATTAAAAAAGTCCTGGCTAATCCAAGCTTTATAATGGCATTGACTCGATGGTTCGTTTTTGAAGTCCATAAAAGTGCATCTATCCATCATATAACTGCTCCACACGGCTCTGAGGGGTTAATAAATGATAATAATAATCATTTGTTACATTTATATAGCGCTTTTCTAGGCACTCAAAGTGCTTTACATGGAAGGGGGGAATTTCCTCAACCACCACCAATGTGCAGCACCACCTGGATGATGCGACGGCAGCCATATTGTGCCAGAACGCCCATCACACACACCAGCTGATTGGTGGAGAGGAGACAGAGTGATGAAGCCAATCAGGATAGGGGGATGATTAGGAGGCCATGATGGACAGAGGCCAATGGGCAAATTTGGCCAGGATGCCGGGGTTACACCCCTACTCTTTTTCCGAAGGACATCCTGGGATTTTTAATGACCACAGAGAGTCATGACCTCGGTTTAACGTCTCATCTGAAGGACGAATAAAGGCCTTCTGAAGTGAAGCAATGCATTTGTGTCAGAAAAATAGCTAACTTCCGGCGGATTGCCGTACGCATCGATTTACGATGAAAGAGTAACCCTTGAACCCTTGACGCATGCATATTGACGAACGCAGAATCGCTGAGGATAGAGCAAAACGTACCGCTGACCACCGGAAGTGAGCTATTTTCGTCTATAAAGTTTTGAATATGTATATTATTCTCACACAAACTCCCCACTTCGCTTCAGAAGGCCTTTATTAACCCCCCGGAGCCATGTGGAGCAGTTATACGATGGATAGATGCACTTTTATGGACTTCAAAAACAACCCATAGTCATATACACCTAGGATGACTTGAGGGTGAGTAAATCACAGGCTAATTTTCATTTTTGGGTGATCTATCCCTTTAAGGACCAATAATCAGTTGCCTGCGTTCACATTGTTCGCATGTAAAAAAAGTCCACTGTCTATTACACTTAATAGTGTGGCGATGCATGAAGCACCATTACACAGAAGTCACTTTCAAACGCGGCAAATCAGAGCGGAGAAATGCTACATTCCACGTCGCCTAGATACGCATGACTGGATTTCACTAGGAATATCCACTTAAGTCAACTTAAAAATGGTTCACTTATAGTTGCGCATTAAAACTGGCTGGAAAACCATAAAGGGATAGTTCAGCCAAAAAGCAAAACAGTGTCATTATTCGCTCACCCTCATGTTGATCCAAACATTTTGAATTAAAAAAACCCTCTTTTATACAGGTTTGGAATAACATGACGGCAAGTAAATAATGACAGGACTGTTGACGTGAGAATGTGATGTAATGAATAGTCTTTACTAATACTGACTTGACCATTGATTGGTTGATTAGATGTCAATACTTTGGATAGATCACACGCTTTATCCTCCCGTCTGCTTTGTTCTTATCCAGCCATTTCCCACAAATGAATATGGTCGTCACACCGTTGGCAGTGTTTGTAATCTCGATCCTGCTCAGGAGCCAACCGGGACTGAGTCCGGAGTTATCGTGCTCCACACACACTCGGAGCAGGTCGCCCATGTCCAGCAGTTGTAGAATGAACCGGTTCGTCTGGCCGCGCTCAAACAGGTTCCGGAACTTCTGGCAGAGCTGCCTCCGGCCGGAGTCGCCGTTGGAGCCGAAGATGGTGATGAAGACGTTGGCGTCGGTGCCTGCGCCCTTCTCGTCGCCGGTGATAACGATGGCCTCGTATTTCACAGGTACGAGGCTTTGAGCCTTGCTGGTGAAGCTCTCAATGAACTTTTTGCACTCGAATGTCTGGAACTCGTCTCGCTTTGAGGAGAGAGGGATGGCGACGTCACATCGGAAGATGTACCTGAGTGAAAAAACAAAGGACAGGTTAGGGATGGTAAAGAGCATGCATTTACTTAAAGGTCCCATGGCATGAAATTGTCATTTTATGAGGTTTTTCAACATTAATATGAGTTCCCCTAGCCTGAATATTGTCCCCAAGTGGATAAAAATGTTGATCGGTGTAAACCCGAGTTCTGGCTGTCTTTCTCTGCCTTTGAGAAAATGACAGGCCAGACGAGCCAATCCTGAAGTCTCCTGGTTTGACGTCCAAGCAGGAACGGTTACCTCCCTTTCCTCCGCCCAGAGAATCTGGCACGCCCATGCAAACGCTCGAGAGATCATTGCTTGTGAACGAGTGAATGCTGGCAGTTTCTCAGTGTTTGGATGTACAAATGAAAACAGAAGTCTTTTTTCAGTTCCTTCTGATCTGTGATCAGTGATTTCTGATGTGTAGCTAATTATTTATTATTCGTGCACACACTGCGGCTTCTCTCTCTCCCGACAGAGCGGTGTTTTCGTGTTTTCTATCTTGTGAGTCAGTGTTTTTGTACGTCCTCGTCGCGTCTATCGGTTCTAAAATGTGCATACAGTCATGAGTTTCTGCTCAACATCTGCAGAATAACATCTTTAGAGATAAACCTCACACACGCCGAAGCTCGGGCTGCACTGGCCGGTCAGCCTCCAACATCCCCGACCCCCAGTACTGCATCTGGCCCACAGCGGAGGCACCAAACGCGGCGCGAGATTAAGCAGAAGGGGGGTAAGCGTGAGGGTATCTGGGCTAGCCAGCCTAGCCCCACAATAAACTGGATTACATTCGATTACTGCTGTTGTGTCTTTGTTTGCGCTGTGTACTCAACGCACGTCACTGACGCTTTTATTTTATTTTAAAAATAATGCTATTATCAACACTTACTTTTAACTCGTTCATCTCGACAGCTGTAATGGTACTTTGCATGTGTTACAAAGTTGGTAATAATGATGAAGACGGACTCGGCGTGGGACTCGTGTTTATTCAGAACTCTCAGATACAAACACAATAAACTCGCGCTGACTGACAGCGCTCTCATAACTCAGTAGTTACTATAAATAACTTTGTTAGCAATCGCTGAGCTCAGTCTCTGGTACATTAGTGCTGTCCGGTTCGCGAACGATCTTTCTTTTGAACCGGTTCTTTTTAGTGAACCGAATCAGTTCACCAAATCGGACTGAATCCAGTCAGCGCTGATCCATAATTTACTAAAGTTACTAACTTTCTGACATGAGTGACAGTCCCTCCGACTAGAAATAGACTAATAACCTGAAGTATATGCTGTAACTACAACAGTTCAGACATGCTGAGAACTGATGTGAAGTGAACTCAGGTCCATCCGTCTCTCTGGCAGCAGCTCGTGCCTGCTCGTGCCTCGTAGACCTCGTTAAACCACGCCCCCTCCGCTCATTTAAAATGCAAAGATGTCAGCCAATCACAACAGTGGGCGTTTTTACTGAAGTCTCACAGCAGACACGCCTCTGCTGGCGACCAAGATGGCGGCGCGAGTAGATCGCGAGGCTCAGCGTCTCTCCAGATTCTGCAATTTTGCGGTATTTTTCTTGTTCATCTCGGGTCTGTTCGTACAGAACAGTTGTGCTTTTACATCGTACACCCGTTGTGAGCTTTTGGATATTGGTTTGCGAATTTCCGACAGTTTTATGGACAATCTTCAACTCCTTCCTGAGATCGCTAGGACGCCCGAGGCGATGCGCTCTGCCCGGCCGGGCGGAAGTGCTAGAAGGCGGCGCTGTGATCGTAAACAAAGGCGGGGTAAGCGTGGAGGTCTAAGAGCTAAGCTAAGGCTAACTCCTTACCGGCTCTCTTTACCCAGCATTTTCCTTGCCAATGTACGATCGCTAGTGAACAAAATGGAGGAGATTCGACTCAGCATTACACACAGTAAGAAACTTTTGAACTGTAACGTCCTAATCTTCACTGAAACCTGGTTAAACAGCGGAATACCGGACACCGCTATTGAGCTAGCGGGACGCCACACACTCCGGGCGGATAGAACACTAGATGGCTCCGGGAAGAGCAGAGGGGGTGGATTGTGCATTTATATTAACAAAGCTTGGTGCACAAACTCTGCTATTGTTGGGAGTCATTGTTCAGCTAACCTGGAGTTTCTCATGGTTAAATGTAGACCGTTTTATCTACCGCGGGAGTTCACCTCCACTATTATCACTGCAGCCTATATTCCCCCGGATGCTGATGCCAAGCTTGCTATGAAAGAACTTCACGCAGCCATCAGTAAACAACAGACTGATCACCCGGAAGCTGCGTTTATTGTTGCAGGTGACTTTAATCATTCAAACCTAAAGTCAGTGCTACCCAAGTTTCACCAGCATGTTTCCTGCCACACCAGAGGAAACAAAACCTTAGACCATGTTTACACAAACATGGCTGGCGCTTACGTTGCGACACCCCTCCCCCACCTGGGACAGTCAGACCACCTCTCTTTGTTTCTATCACCCAAATATTCACCCCTCATCAACCGTGTGAAGCCATCAGTAAAGACCATCAAGGTGTGGCCTGCGGGGGCAGACTCCACACTCCAGGAAAGGTTTCTAAACACAGACTGGAGTATGTTTGCTTCTCAAGCCACCAGTGGCGCTCACACGGACATTGACTCATTCACTTCCTCTGTATTGGATCATATCAATACCACCATCGACAGTGTTACAACCCAGAAACAGATCACCACATACCCTAATCAGAAGCCTTGGATGAACAGGGAAGTTCGACTCCTGCTGAAGTCACGCAATACTGCCTTCAGATCAGGAGATGCACAAGCCTACAGTACATCCAGAGCTAACCTGAAGAGGGGCATCAAAAAGGCCAAGCACTGCTACAAGCTAAAGATAGAGGGTCACTTTTCCAACTCTGACCCTCGACGCATGTGGCAGGGCATCCAGGCCATCAGTGACTACAAACCCACCCACTCCACCCCCGCAGCCACTGATGTCAACTTCCTGAACGAGCTAAATTACTTTTATGCTCGTTTTGAAAGAGACAACAGAGAAACTGGCACCAAGCTCAAACCCTCAGCTGACCACCCACCAATCACACTCTCCTCCACAGATGTCTGCAAGGCACTGAGCCGGATCAGCGCACACAAGGCTGCTGGACCAGACAACATCCCTGGTCGTGTGCTCAGGGCATGTGCGGAGCAGCTCGCTGGGGTTTTTACAGACATTTTCAACCTGTCTCTTGCCCAAGCAGCTGTACCGACATGCTTTAAACGCACTTCCATTGTGCCAGTGCCGAAACACTCTAACCCGAGGTGCCCTAATGACTACCGCCCTGTAGCACTCACACCCATCGTCATGAAGTGCTTTGAGCGGCTGGTCCTGGAACACCTAAAAGACTCTATACCATCCACATTGGACTCACACCAGTTTGCCTACCGCAGCAATAGGAGCACAGAGGATGCCGTTTCCATGGCACTGCACTCTCTGCTCACCCATCTGGACCATAAGAACACGTATGCACGCATGCTGTTTGTTGACTTCAGCTCAGCATTCAACACTGTCATCCCATCCAAGTTAATAGCCAAACTTGGAGACCTGGGCATCAACACTTCAATGTGTAACTGGATTTTGGACTTCCTAACTGACAGACCCCAGAATGTTCGTTCAGGATTCACCTGCTCCACATCCATCACACTCAACACTGGTGTACCACAGGGCTGTGTGCTAAGTCCGTTTCTCTACTCCCTCTTCACCGCCGACTGCAAGCCTGTGTATGGATCTAATTCCATCGTCAAGTTTGCGGACGACACTACGGTGATTGGGCTCATCAGCAACAACGATGAGACTGCCTATAGGGAGGAGATCCAGCACCTGGCCACATGGTGCGCTGATAATAACCTGCTCCTCAACACCACCAAAACGAAGGAGCTCATCGTGGACTTCAGGAAGGAGTCAAGAGGCACACACGACACCATCCACATCAATGGAATGGCTGTTGAACGTGTCTCCAGTTTCAAGTTCCTGGGGATCCACATCTCGGCGGACATGTCGTGGACGACCAACACCTCCAGCCTGGTCAAGAAGGCTCACCAGCGCCTCTTCTTCCTGAGGACACTGAGGAAGAATCAGCTCTCCTCGGCCATCCTGGTGAACTTCTACCGCTGCGCAATAGAAAGCATCCTGACCAACTGTGTGGCAGTGTGGTATGGGAGCTGCTCTGTTGCGGAGCGCAAGGCACTGCAGCGGGTGGTGAAAACTGCCCAGCGCATCACAGGGACTCCACTGCCTGCCATCGAACACATCCAGAGGAAACGCTGCCTGCATCGAGCTCGCAGCATCCTCAAGGACTCCTCTCACCCAGCCCACAGACTGTTTTCTCTCCTGCCCTCCGGCAGGCGTTTCAGGATCCACCGGACCAGGACCAGCAGACTAAAGAACAGTTTTTTCCCCAGAGCTGTCTCTTTATTGAACTCAAACCCCCGTTGATCCACTTCCCTCATAAACTGATAACTCTCCTACCTCACATCTTCCTTCACTTTGTTATTTGCACTACCGACTGTTTATCACAGTAACAACTGTTTACATATGCATCTTGCACTGCCATATCTTAACTGGATTATGCTCATTTGCACTGCCGACTGTATTTATAGTACCAATGTTTACATTTGCATTTTGCACTGTACTTCTAACTGTAATATGCAACCACTTTCCACTGCACTTTACACTTTTTTTTTTTCCGGATAGCTCTGTCCATAATTTATTGCACTACCCTAATCCACTGCTATTCCTCATATTAGCCTAGCATATTATTGTATACCTCTATCTGTAAATTCTGTTTATAGTAATAGCCATCTGTATATTGTATTCATAGTACATATTCACCTGTAAATTCTGTTTATAGTAATAGCCATCTGTATATTTATTCACTGTACATATTCACCTGTAAATTCAGTTCTGTTTATAGTAATAACGTCTCTCTATTTATACATATTTATACATATTCAGTACATATCCATGTCCTGCACTTACGCATCCATTGTATATCCTGCACTTGCTGCTATTGCACTTCTGGTTAGACCTAAACTGCATTTCGTTGCCTTGTACTTGTACTTGTGTAATGACAATAAAGTTGAATCTAATCTAATCTAATCTCTTGAAGCAGGGTATATAGAAAAAATGCCTTTTATTTCTAAATTATGACATTTTATGATGTAAAAGTCATACTAACAATATAAGTACACCTCAGGAAACATTATAAAATAATAGAAAATGCCATGCCATGGGACACTAATCTTAAAGGGATAGTTCACCCAAAAAAAGAACATTTCCCCATGATTTACTCACCTTAAAGGGAAAAAAAGGCTCATTTTCCAACTCCCCTAGAGTTAAACAGTTGAGTTTTAACATTTTCAAATCCATTCAGCCGATTTTCGGGTCTGGCGGTAGCACTGTTAGCATAGCTTAGCATAGGTCATTAAATCTGATTAGACCGTTAGCATCTCGCTCAAAAAATGACCAAAGAGTTTTGATATTTTTCCTATTTAAAACTTGACTCTTCTGTAGTTACATCGTGTACTAAGACCGACGGAAAATGAAAAGTTGTGATTTTCTAGACAGATATGGCTAGGAACTATTCTCTCATTCCTGCGTAATGATCAAGGAACTTTGTGCCGTACCATGAGTGCAGCGGCGCAATGATATTACACAGCTCCTGAAAATAGGCTAACTTCCGTCAACATAACCAACGTGACAACCTGCTTGCACAGAGAGCGCTGGGGACTATTTTCAGGCGCTGGGTAATATCATTGCGCCGCTGTACTCATGGAAACTCTTTAGTCATTTTTGAGTGAGATGCTAACGGTCTAATCAGATTCAATGATCTATGCTAAGCTATGCTAAAAGTGCTACCGCCAGACTCGAAAATCGGCTGAATGGATTCGAAAACGGTAAAACTCAACTGTTTAACTCTAGGTGAGTTGGAAAATGATTTTTTTCAAAAAATACTATTTTCAAAAAAAGTGGAGTGTTCCTTTAAGATCAGTGTTCACTCACTTGTTGCCTAGCTCCATCTCTGTGACAACAACCTCCTCCACAATCCAGGAGGCTTCAACTTTGACTTTCTTGCCATCTTTAGGGATGTGTCCCAGACAGATACTGACAATGTCTCCCAATTCCTTGGAGGAGAACTCAAATCGGTCCGTAGAGCCCCTGAAATCACACACAGAGCATAACGCATGTTACCCGATGAAGAAATAATAGCACCTGAGCAACAAATGTATAAGATAGAATCATTGGAGTCCTCCATGCGGAGGGGTAATTTGAACAAAATCAAAAAATAAAACAAGATTTAAGGGAAGAAAGACAAAACATTTGTAAAGTCATTCTGTCATGACAACTCTAGCAGTGTTGTGCATGGTAATGGGTATGATAATGTTGATATATTTGTCAAAATATGGAAACTTTGGAGACATTTTGAGTACCATCAGCGTGATGGGACGGGTTTGAGGAGAGGGGAGTGGGCGGTGGGGGGTGTAAGACAGATAAATTGGTTGTGAAGAAAACAATGCAGACATATTTTTTAATAATTAATCATGTTGTGATGTAAAACACTGTCAATTAAATATGATTGAGATTCATTGAGATATGATCAATGAGAATAAAACCAAAGTTTGTGTTCAGGATTTCCATTTTGGGAGATATATATATATATACTGTATGTATATATATACTGTATGTATATATATATATACTGTATGTATATATATACTGTATGTATATATATATATATACTGTATGTATATATATACTGTATGTATATATATATATATATATATATATATATATATATATATATATATATATATATATATATATATATATATATATATATATATATATATAATACAAAAACAATTCTGCAGTGGTGATTTGGGTCCTGCCATATATTCCTGGCATTACAGTATTTTGCACTTAGCCTGGTCCTACCAGACTCTCGTACATTTCATTTGTTCAGAGAGGCGGGTACTCTGTTGAATTTTAAAACTATTTGATCTGCCAAGAGCCACTCTGGATCTGCCATAACCAATCGCTAAGCGGCAACCTCCCGCAGTTTCTCTTGAAGCCAATACGGAAGTGACTTAAACTGCAATTCATCGACTGGCCACTAGGCTCTGGAAGGGAGCAGAATCTCATTGAGCTCCATGTTAAAATGCCCAACTTTACAGCAGAAGAACACATGTTTAATGCCTGGGACAAATTGTGGTTTTGGTCTATACGGCTAATTTTGCCCTTCATGACAACTGTGAGGGGGTGAATTTTGTAAACTCATTCGTTTACATTATATAAAGCTTTAAAGTTCTGCATAATTAAGGGCGTGGCCACTTTGAGTGACAGGTGGATTGCTGTTTGTCTGCTGTCTGTAAGTCATCAAGTCACCTCAGCTCCGCCCCCGTCCCGCCTTTTTGCCCATTTTCTGTTATCCAGGAGAGACACGCGATGACGCGTTGCCAAGATGGCTACTTTACGCTTCAAAACTGCTCTTCAGAAACCTGTGGGTGACGTCACGGACACTACGTCCATATTTTTTTACAGTCTATGGTCGTGATGTATGTCATGCGCGGTTCGCCTCTGTTTTTCACATGGAAATCCGTAAAAATAACTGCAGATTGTACATGCCACCTCAGTGATAAAACCTAAAACTTGTGCATTCGGATTGTGATTTATTCACAGTTTTGTGATCGGGAACGCGCTGCTCACGTGGTCCGTAACATGTCTGTATTCTGTAAATAAAATGTCATATGCTTGGTATGATAAGAATATATTGCTCTTGTCAATACTTGCCACTTGCCAGCATTTACAGAAATACAAGTCTAGAAATGCATCCAAATTACAGCGAAGCGCAACCACACAGTGCTCTGCAGCTTACGACCCCACGAGAAACAATTACTGTCCGAATAGGGCTTCAGCCAACTCCTTCACCACTAACGGAGCGATCTGGAAAATCAAACTTTTCCCGAACCCTGTAGGGAGGAGGACCACAACATCATGGCCACCAACAAAACTCAGCAAAGATTGTTCTTGCTCCGGCTTTAACGTCTGGATATATTCGGCAGCGGTGCCACAACGGAATGAATGGCTTCACAACTCAAACTACCGCACGACATAAACGTCATCGCTCTCAGACACTCCCTCTGCTCGCTGATTGGACCGGTAAAAATTTGTTCTGAGAAAACCTAAGAATATACCGCAGTCCCAGACGGAGTACTGAAGGAAAATGAAAATTGAGGAAGTACATAGGAGGGCGGAGCCAGGCTACTTTGCACTCCCCATAACGTCACCTAGGTGGAGACCTACCGTGAAAAACGCTTCTTCTTGGCCGAGTACTCCATCACAAATTCTTTGGATCGTCCCTTCTTCCCTTCTAGAACGATCCAGGCGTTCTCTTTGGTTTCAGCATCATCTGTATCTGCCGTCTTGACCAGAATCTCATATTCTATACGAGGCAGAAGTCTGGGGTCAGTAAGACTTTTTAATGTTTTCAAAAGAAGCCTCTTCTGCTATATTACATTTCAAATCTCGTAAATATGTCAAATTCTAGAGGTAAAAATGGATTGAAAATGGTCCAGTTGTTTAAAACGGATCAAACTGTTTTTTAGCCAGATTTGTATGGAGATACATAGAAGAATGTCTCACTGGTTTTTTCGTCAAAATCCACACCATCATTGTTGCCACATGCCAGCTCTCTCATTATCTGTCCATCATCCTCTTTCTTGGCCAGCCAGCGGTCACACTGGAAACGATACTTCTTCCCCGTGATGTCATCATGCACATCCACATACTCCAGGTGCCAACCAGGAGCCAGACCTGCCAACACACACACACACACACACACACACACACACACACTTGTGTTAAGCATATAAACCAGTAAAGGTTTTATGACAGATCTGGCTAATTTGATTGACTCATTGGTGTTGTGCTGAGCGCTCCGATTGGCTCACCTGAGTTGTCATGCCAAATGCGCACTTTTGAGAGCTCGCCCAAGCTGAGGATGTCTAGGAAACGGAATGTGTCCGTCTGTTTGCGTTCAAACTTGTTGGTGTTGTTGCTCTCTTTTAAAACTAGTGTTCCAGTGTCACCATTCTCGCCGAAAATAATCATCCACACGTTAGCATCGGTTCCAGCCCCTAAAAAAACAACAACCGTCAAGCTTTTAACAGTATGAAAAGTGTTTCAGGGTGTGTTCACACTTGAGCATTGCATTCTTTCTTGGGTCACATCTTGTAACATCACATCCTGTTTTTGGTTTGATTTGATGTCTTTGGTCTGTGTTGAGTTCATATTTCAGTCGAACCGCACCAGAGTTCGTTTTAATCGAACCAAAACAGCCAAGTGTGAACAAACCCTCAAAATAGTTGTAGACAGTTATGAGGAACTGCGTACCAGATACATCGCTGGTCTTCACAGAAATGGTGTAGATGGTGAGCTCCACCATTTCCTCGTCATCTATCACGGCCGACATTTCACATACGAGGGTTCGCTTGGGCCCGTATGAGCGAGACAGCCATTCCTCGTATGTAAATAATGCCACTTCATCCGTCTGCAGGTTATGCAGTTCAATCTACATAGATACGCACATTAATACACTTACATGCTTGGGAAATTACAGTATACTGCATGTATCTTTATCTTACAAACCTTATCCAGGAACCAGTCTGGTCTGCTTCCGGAACCATCTATCCGCACTCTCATCTTTCTCAAAGGAGCGATGTCTTCAATCTCCAGATTGAATGTGTCCTTCTGCCCTCGTTCAAACCTGCACACACACACATTAAACACACAAATTTAGACTGTTTAAACATACACTATATTGCCGAAAGTTTTGGGACACTTGCCTTTACATGCACATGAAATTTAATGACATCCCATTCTTAATCCGTAGGGTTTAATATGGAGTTGGCCCACCCTTTGCAGCTATAACAGCTTCAACTCTTCTGGGAAGGCTTTCCACAAGGTTTATGAGTGTGTTTATGGGAATTTTTGACCAGTGCCTGACCTCACAAATGTGTTTAGAAGAATGATGTTGGACGAGAAGGCCTGGCTCGCATCCCCAAACTGTTCCCACAAAGTTGGGAGCATGAAATTGTCCAAAATGTCTTGGTATGCTGAAGCAAATGTCTTGGTATGCTGAAGCATAAGAGTTCCTTTCACTGGAACTAAGGGGCCAAGCCCAACCCCTGAAAAACAACCCCACACCATAACCCCCACCCCCCCTCCCTCCACCAAACTTTACACTTGGCACAGTGCCGTCAGGCAAGTACCGTTCTCCTGGCAACCGCCAAACCCAGACTCGTCCATCGGATTGCCAGACAGAGAAGCGTGATTGGTGGCCATGGAAGTGATTGGAACACCTGAATTCAATGATTTGGAGGGGTCCCAATACTTTTGGCAATGTAGTGTATAATCATAATTTTTATGAGAGTGTGGTAACCAGCTTGCTAATAGTTACATTTTCTTCTATTTTCATAAATATTACAATCATTTCGACTCAAATTAGTATGTTTTCCTAAATAAAATAGATACAAATATACACTCACCTAAAGGATTATTAGGAACACCATACTAATACTGTGTTTGACCCCCTTTCACCTTCAGAACTGGTGCTGAAACCAGTCTTTAGAAATGTTGGCCCATATTGATAGGATAGCATCTTGCAGTTGATGGAGTGGGATGCACACCCAGGGCTCGAAGCTCCCGTTCCACCACATCCCAAAGATGCTCTATTGGGTTGAGATCTGGTGACTGTGGGGGCCATTTTAGTTCAGTGAACTCATTGTCATGTTCAAGAAACCAATTTGAAATGATTCGAGCTTTGTGACATGGTGCATTATCCTGCTGGAAGTAGCCATCAGAGGATGGGTACATGGTGGTCATAAAGGGATGGACATGGTCAGAAACAATGCTCAGGTAGGCCGTGGCATTTAAACGATGCCCAATTGGCACTAAGGGGCCTAAAGTGTGCCAAGAAAACATCCCCCACACCATTGCACCACCACCACCAGCCTGCACAGTGGTAACAAGGCATGATGGATCCATGTTCTCATTCTGTTTACGCCAAATTCTGACTCTACCATCTGAATGTCTCAACAGAAATCGAGACTCATCAGACCAGGCTCCATTTTTCCAGTCTTCAACTGTCCAATTTTGGTGAGCTCGTGCAAATTGTAGCCTCTTTTTCCTATTTGTAGTGGAGATGAGTGGTACCCGGTGGGGTCTTCTGCTGTTGTAGCCCATCCGCCTCAAGGTTGTGCGTGTTGTGGCTTCACAAATGCTTTGCTGCATACCTCGGTTGTAACGAGTGGTTATTTCAGTCAAAGTTGCTCTTCTATCAGCTTGAATCAGTCGGCCCATTCTCCTCTGACCTCTAGCATCAACAAGGCATTTTCACCCACAGGACTGCCGCATACTGGATGTTTTACCCTTTTCACACCATGTTTTTCCCTTTTCAACACCTTTGTAAACCCTAGAAATGGTTGTGTGTGAAAATCCCAGTAACTGAGCAGATTGTGAAATACTCAGACCGGCCCGTCTGGCACTAACAACCATGCCATGCTCAAAATTGCTTAAATCACCTTTCTTTCCCATTCTGACATTCAGTTTGGAGTTCAGGAGATTGTCTTGACTAGGACCACACCCCTAAATGCATTGAAGCAACTGCCATGTGATTGGTTGATTAGATAATTGCATTAATGAGAAATTGAACAGGTATTCCTGATAATCCTTTAGGTGAGTGTATATTTTACATTTTTACATTATTATTTATCTTGAAATAATGATCAGCTGACTGTACACTATCCCTTGTGTTTCTTTGTGTGCATGTACATACGTACCTGTCCTCTAATTTTGGCAGCAGCATTTCCTCTGACGTGCCGTAGACTCCAAACACTGTCATATAGATCTGTGTGTCCGTACCTGCATGCTGGACATCTCCTGTTATCACCGTTACCTCATAGATCACCTAAGAGAAAAAGACCTTTAATGAAGTACTACACACCATTTAAAAGTTTGGGGTCGGTAAGATTTGTATTAAATAAATGAATACTTAAAGACACATTAAATGTTACAAAAGATTTCAATTTTAAATAAATGCTGTTCTTTTGAACATTCTATTCATCAAACAATTCTGAAATAATATGCTTCAAAGTTTCCACAAAAAGCAGCACAACTGTTTTCAACATTGATAATAATCATAAATGTTTCCTGAGTAGCAAATCATCACATTAGAATGATTTCTGAAGGATCATGTGACACTGAAGACTGGAGTAATGATGCTGAAAATTCCGCTTTGACCACAGGAATATATTACATTTTAAATGTATCAGTTATTTTAAATTGTACCATTTCACAATATTACTGTTTTTACTGTATTTTTGATCAAATAAATGAGGCCTTGGTGGAGCTTGACTTTAAAAAAATCTTACATACCCCAAACGTTTGAATGGTAGTGTATACTATAATCACATTACATGAGCTGAAATGAATTGCTGTACCTTCTGTAAGATGTTGACCATTTCTGCATCCTGCACATTTAGAAAGCGGGCAGTGAGTCCGTCTCCTCTGTCTTTGGCCAACCAGCATTTACAGTGGAACACGTACCGCACAGCTTTAGTCGGCACCTCGACGGACAACTCATCCACTAACCAGCAGCTCTCAGGGGTCGCCCCATCGTGACCCAACTACACACAACACAAACCACCAATCTGACATCTACAGTATCTATACGTACTGTACAATGAGCTTGTGACATACAAAACTGCAGAAACTGTACATGTGTTTCCTCACTTTAACTGTCTTGATATCGCCAACATCTGATCCATAACAGGTGAAGTAATCCAGGGATCCAGGCAGGAATGCGTTTTTCCCATCTAAGTCGAGCCAGAGGAGCTCTGTCCTCTTGTTCTTCTTTCCTATGATGACGACGTACACTCGGCTACTCGTCCCAGCATCCCGATCTGAACCCGTTTTCACCGAGAAGTGATAGGGGATCACTATACACACACAGACACAAACACACACACTCAATTTTCCCCCTACCTCGTATTAAATTCAACTAGAAAATAGTGGTTTAATCATGCAAAACCTGGTTGCCAGGGCATTGCATTGAATTTAATTGAATTAAAAATGTAATAGAATATTTAAATTGGTGTGTTGAATAAATAATAATAACATAGTATTTTAAATAAATCTAAAAAAAAATCATTTAATTATTTATTTATTTAATTCAATTAAATTAAAAAAAATATTTAAATGTATAATCTAATTTAATTATTATTAATTAAATAAACAATAATAATTACAAATGATTTTACAGAATATTTAAATTGGCATGTTTAATAAATAAAATACAAATAATAATTATGATTAAATATTTCAGATTCCGCTCTATTCAATGGTCAAAAAATCGAATGCACAATTCTCAAATTAATTTCACTCAAGTTGTTTCGCTGATAATGTAATTTGTAATGAAAATTGTAGCTGAAATAATAAATAGTCTCCGAATTTTGAAGCCCACTGTATGTTCTGTAGTGGTGGGACTCTATACGTTATACATACGTGATCCTTCCTCTTCTTCATCTTCATTTGAATGCCGTTTCTTGTTTTTCTTGTTCATGTTGCTGTCAAGATTTGCCACTTTTTTAATTGGACAGAAGGCGGTCTCTCGCTCTCCCTCATACCCCTACATACACACACACAGAATATGTAGATGCACTTTGGACCATTCTGTAACACAACATTGTTAACGCATGCATGCACGGGCGCACGCATGCACACATGCAGGCAGACCTTAACGTAGAACACCCTGTCGATCCGTTTGTCCTCCCTCTTTCTTGAGAGCCATCGCTCACACAAAAACAGAAACACTTCCTCTGTGTCTTGGTCCATCACTTCCACCTGGTCCAGGTACCAATCGGCACTCAGCATGCTGTTGTCATGGCGAATGCGGATCTTGAACACCTGGCCCAGATCCACTGCCTCCAAAGTAAACGTATCCACCTGACCAATCAGAAGCAGTCGTTGTCAGCAGCCAATCGGTTCAAAAGTTTGAGATCAGCACTTTTATTCAGCAAGGATGCATTAAATTGGTCGAAAGTTATTAATATATTAGGGCTGTCAAAAGATTAAACGCGATTAATCGCTTCCAAAATAAAAGTTTGTGTTTACATAATATATGTGTGTGTACTCTGTTAATTATTATTTACATATAAAAACACACACAAGCATGTATATATTTAAGAAAAAAATATAATTTTTATATATAAAACATTTATATTTATATATATTATAGATTATATAAATGTATATACATGCAAATATTTCTTAAATATATACATGAATGTGTGTGTATTTATATATAAATAATAATTAACAGAGTACACACACATATATTATGTAAACACAAACATTTATTTTGGATGCGATTAATCGCGATTAATCTTTTGACAGCCCTAATATAAATATATAGTGTGAGTTCGTTTTTGTGAGTTACTTCATGGGATAAAAATGTATATCTGACATGGATAATAAAACAAACTTTGAGGACATTGCCAGATGGGAAATAGCTTCATAAAAGTCCAAATTTTACATAAGATTAAGAATCATTAGGATGATGTCCTCATAAAGGCAGAAATGCATCTGTATGTGTGTGTGTGTGTGTGTGTGTGTGTGTGTGTGTGTGTGTGTGTGTGTGTGTGTGTGTGTGTGTGTGTGTGTGTGTGTGTGTGTGTGTGTGTGTGTGTCTCACCGATCCTCTCTCAAACTTGTTGCTGTTCTCAGACTTGCTGAGTTTGCGTTCTCCAGTGTCGCCCATGTCTCCATAAAGAGTGATGAACACGTTTGCATCAGTGCCCGCTCCATACACATCTCCTGTGTTTACTGTCACTGTATAGGTGTGTACTGCAACACACACATTACATTTTTATAGCTCAAACAGCAGAGCATGACACTAGCAACGCTAAGGTCATGGGATTCATTCACAGGAAATGCATGAATTGAAACATGAATAGTTTGACTTACTCTCCAGCGCGTCGTCCACCTCCGTCTCGATGACTTTGAGGGTTCCGTCTCGTGATAGTTTCTGTACGATGATGTCAGACGGCACCAGCTCTCGAATCGTCTCGCCGTCCTCCTCCGAGCGAGCCAACCATCCCTCACACGGGAAAATTGCTGTCTCAGAGCCCTGCATGTACACACACATGTTTCAGTCTTGGCATGTTGAATATTAGTCTTTTCCTTTAGTCCTTATCACTTTATCTTCACTTAAAATGTAACCCTACATAGGTTGACTTCCAGTGTAAAAGATACTGTTTCAGTGGCGCTTTTACAACATTCTTCTGTTTGTTTGAGTGGTTGTTATCTGACTGGGCTGCATGTTTGGCCAGACAATGGGATAGAAGTAAATTTGAGTAAAATAATCATATTAGAAATCAAATCAAATATTAAAATCCATCAGATAGGCAATGTAAAGGTATCAAGTTTGTGGTTGTTCAAAAGTTTGGGGACACATTTTAATGAAGTGACAATTTAATGCAAAAATAACAAAAATGAAACCTTCATTTTCATTAAGCATGCAAGAGGAATATTATGAAATATTATTACAATTCAAAATAACTATTTACTATTTTAATATATGTTCAAATGTAATGTATTCCTGTGATGTCAGCTACATTTCCAGCATCATTACTCCAGTCGTCAGTGTCACATGATTCTAATATGATGATTTGCTGCTCATTAAACATTTCTTAATATTATTAGCAATGTTGAACAGTGTTGTGCAAGTTACTCTGTAAATGTAACTGAATGACTGATTGCTCCTTTTAAAAGTAATCGCGTTAATGTTCTGATTACTTTATTTCAAAAGTAGTTACATTACTAGTTACGTTACTAGCCCCCACCCCAAATTTAGATCTGCTTGAAAGACTGTGAAAACTTGCATAAGGCCAGATTGTCTGGTGGAGGAGAATCCACTCATACATCACACGGAGTGAGAATGGCTCTAATTTACATGTATTTCTTTTTACCTGAAACTTCCCCCAAACTCCTGATTCCCTCTCCTGAAGAGGTCACCCGAAATATACCCAAAATCTATTGGATTTAATGTCAATTCTCACTATACAGTATTATATGTGTTTAATATCGTTTGAAATGTCTCAATGCGACTGGTACAAAAGTCGTATAACCACAGAAGTATACAAGAAGTTAATAAGAGTTTTTAGAGCTTAGAGATATTTAGCTTATGATGGTGGGTGTGGCTGTTGGAGCCATTTGGTTTCTTTTCAAGACAGACAGATGGGAGTGCAATTCAATTTAAATTCCCTTTGTTATCAGATGTTTCCATTTGAAAGAGGTTTCGATCTGGTCTGAGTTACTTAAAGCGATGTAGCAGTGAGTTCGAGGCGCAATACTGTAATGAGGTTGGCCCGTAACGCTCTGCGTTATGTAATATTCAGAAGTCAGGTATCAATATCTTATTCTTTGCTACAGAGTATTTGATGTTGTGTATGGATTATCTTTGAATTGATAATGTAATTGGCATTATACATTACCTGACTGTTAATAAATTGTTACATTTTCAATCTATTCTGACTTACTCCATAATTCTCTAGTAGATTATGGCAACAAAGGGTTAAACAGAATGATTAAATGTTGGACTAACTATTAAATATAATTGACCAAACAACCAATTGGCATTCTATCCTAAATTCGAGATTATGATAAAATGGAGTCAGATTTAAAGATAAATTAGAAATAATCCATTCTACCCAGCCGAAAACACTGAACGCGCAGCGACCTTCAAACTGCTATCGTTACCGTCCTTGGAATTCATTTTTGCGGGTCTTACATGCTCATGTTGCATCAAATTTTTTACGCATTGCTAATGGCCAATCAGAGGTGTTAAGATTAGTAATCGCTGAAACACTGGAGTTTTGTTCAGTGCACGCAAATACTCTCATCATAAACTGATAAACATAAACTGATTTGGTGATTGTGCTCTTGAGAGTATCAAAACTAATATAAATAGTTTTTTTTATTTACATATTTTTGCAGCATTGAGCAATGTTGCCAATCACAAACATCTGACGCAATGGCCAATCAGATATGTTTAAGTTCCCCCACCACTCAACACGTGAGTTTTTGTCCAGTGCTGAGATCTGCACACTCAGATCCTCTCGTAAGAATTAAACTTGAAACACAAAAGTGTAGACAAGTAGGCTAAATAAGATATTTATTATACAGGCAGCTTAATCGATTAGCAGAACTTTGCGAGACCACTTAGTAATTATAAAAGGGAGTGCGTTTATGCACACACTAGGCGATAATCCATTCAGAATTTGAAGAAAACGCATATGTTTTTCTGCATTTAGGTCAGGCAATGGTTAGGATATTTATTATTCGAACTGGCTGCCATGCCAAATCACGCATATGCTTGCCTGTTCAAATTAGAGTGGTTTGTGAACATAACCCCTTTAATAACAAGAGCGTTTATGCTGGGATGTGTAGGTTGTTGATTGGCAACACGGAACTATTTCATGACATTGTATTTAAATGTGTTTTTATCACATCTAGCCTTACGATAATGTTCTAGCCTTTGACAGAAATAAACTCAAAATGATTGTATTTCCAGAAACAGAACGCATAACTGTACTCTCTGCATGCTGAGTTTGTTTTCATTGGTGGAACCCGCCTCGCAGTCGCTTACCAGTCAGAGTAGGTATTAGATAGATGACGTAGCGACTACCTGAGGCTTCCTTTGAAAAAAGCTATTTCTCGTTTTTACAATCTAGATGATAAAACACTCTATCGATGTATCGCAGCTGTAAGATATAGTGACATGGGCTTGGAACTATACTCTAATTCCTATTTTGGGATTATAAAGCATTAAAAAAGTACTAAATAATGCGTTACGGCCCAACACTGATGTTGAACACAGTTGTGCTGCTTAATATTTTTTGTGGAAACCATGAAAATTTGATTCAGGATTCTTTTATCAATAGAAAGTTCAAAAGAGCAGCATTTATTTGAAAATCGTTTCTAATATTCTAAATGTCTTTACTGATTTGATCAATTAAATGCATCGTTGCTGAGTAAAAGTATTAATTTCAATTTTTGAACATTAGCGTGAATGCACTGTTTCTACTGGTGGACGTGTGTGTTGACACACTGGTGTGATGTGCTTGACGGCACTAGAGCGTTTCACGGCACTAGAGCGTTTCACTCTTCTACTGTACACAGATAGCGCTGGAGTGGAGCTACAGGTCAGAGAAGATTAGTCACTGGAACTAATTATACACAAGACAACAGAGAGCAGATGTGGGTCAATGAAATGGGTGTACGACAGACAGTGGAGAGGAAAAGGTTTTCCACAGCCAGACAGGAACATTCTAGACTCAACCTAGTTTCACGTTGCCAGAATTAAAGGGATAGTTCACAAAAATTTCTGTCATTAATTACTCCCCCTTAATGTTGTTCCAAACCTGTACGATCTTCGGAAGACAAATTAAGATATTTTTGATGAAATCTGAGAGGTTTCCATTGACAGCTACACAACTACCCCTTTAACGCTTCAAAAAGTTCATAAATACATCGTAAAACTAATCTAAATGAATAGTTTAGTCCAAAATTTCTGAAATTTTCATCATATCACTGTATAAGATTAACAGATTGAATTAAGCTTTTATTCACATTTAAACATTGATCAGTGAAAATAAACAGAAGCTCAACCAAACTTGCATGATGTGCGAGAATTAACCTCATTGGTTCTTGCCGAAGCTCAAACGTGATGCGTAACACGAGAATGAACCTCATTGGTTTCTCGCCGAAGCTCAAACGTGATGCGTAACACGAGAATTAACCTCATTGGTTCTCGCCGAAGCTCAAATGTGCTGCGTAACACGAGAATTAACCTCATTCGTTCTCGCCGAAGCTCAAAAGTGATGCGTAACACGAGAATGAACCTCATTGGTTCTCGCCGAAGCTCAAACGTGATGCGTAACACGAGAATGAACCTCATTGGTTCTTGCCGAAGCTCAAACGTGATGCGTAACACGAGAATGAACCTCATTGGTTCTCGCCGAAGCTCAAACGTGATGCGTAACACGAGAATGAACCTCATTGGTTTCTCGCCGAAGCTCAAACGTGATGCGTAACACGAGAATTAACCTCATTGGTTCTCGCCGAAGCTCAAACGTGCTGCGTAACACGAGAATTAACCTCATTCGTTCTCGCCGAAGCTCAAAAGTGATGCGTAACACGAGAATGAACCTCATTGGTTCTCGCCGAAGCTCAAACGTGATGCGTAACACGAGAATGAACCTCATTGGTTCTCGCCGAAGCTCAAACGTGCTGCGTAACACGAGAATGAACCTCCTTGGTTCTTGCCGAAGCTCAAACGTGATGCGTAACACGAGAATGAACCTCATTGGTTCTTGCCGAAGCTCAAACGTGATGCGTAACACGAGAATGAACCTCAATGGTTTTCGCACGCTTCCATTTACCACAACTGATGTGTGAGTTGATGAATGTTTATTTGTGAATAAAAGCCTAAATTCTAAATCTGTTCATCATATAAAGCGATCGAGTCTCTTCAGACAATTTGGACTAAACGGCTCGATTCATGTGGATTAGTTTTATGATCTCTTTATGAACTGTTTAAGTGTCAAACTGTCAGTTGTGTAGCTGTCAATGGAGGAACAGAAAGCTCTCAGATTTCATCAAAAAGATCTTCATTTGTGTTTTGAAGATGAACGAAAGTCTTACAGGTTTGGAAAGACATGAGGGTGAGGAATTAATGACAGATTTTTCATTGTTGGGTGAACTAACCCTTTAAAACCAATGTACAGTATCTGGTCCACATTGTAGCTCAGTCTGATCAAACGCCTACTTAGGCAGGAAGGCAAAGTCTGACCAACATGTGAAAGGATCAACCACAGTTTGCTGTTTTGGGGGATATTTAGGGAGCTGAAATTGGCAGGATATGTTGTTTTTGTATATCTGTAGGCTAAGATTAGACAAAAACAACTGCATTTTAAGAAGTCTGTCACATTGAACCGTACAGTAGATGCAGATTTGAACACAGGTAAAGTTTAATAAAGTATGGTACAAAAAAGCTTGATACCTTCCCTTTCCGGAGCAGTCTGCGAATTTCCACACGGTCTAAATGCCAGCCAGGATTCACCCCACGATTATCGTGACCAATACGGATTTTCTCAATGATATCTCCGATGTCCTCCAACTGCAGAAGCCCAGAATCATCATCATCATCATTGTTGTCTGTGTAAGCCCGTCTTTGAATTATTGATAGAAAAGTGAAAAGTTAAGAAGAAAAGACCAGCTAAGACCAAGAGGAATTTTGTCCAGGCTGGTTTATGCCAGTTTGTACTGGTCTGGTGTTGCTTCACCAGCAAAGCTTAGCAAATGAAGTGAGTTTGTTTGTATTTTAATACCACGCCAGCTTCCGGGGCTATTTTCATGGTAAAACTATATCAGGTTTTTCAAACGAAGCAGGACAGGTAGCATTAGCTTTCAAAACACAACACATACTGATGACCGGCAGAGAAACGTCATTCCACTCATTTACCTCTACAATGAACATGTCTTCCGCCCCTCGTTCAAAATACATCTTCCTCTCTCTCTTATTGACGCACAGAGATTTCTGAGATGAGCACACTCCGTTCTGCCCGTACAGAATGATGAAGACATCTGAGTCTGTTCCCGCAGCAAATATATCACTGGTGAAGATTTTAATCTCATAGGGAACAACTGCAACACAGAAGAGGAATGCACATAAATCACAAACGGACCGTGTGGGTTGTATGTTGAGGCACAAATTTGCATCCGTCTGTATTTATGAAGCATTAGGATACAGCTGTACATTGACATGTGAGTTTCTAGTTTCAGGATATCTGTATGCGTGTACTTTTGACCTAATTATACATTTGGGGACAAAACTGCAAAAATAAAATGTCCCCAGAAATTAGCTAATGCTTCAAACGTGCTGCGTAACACGAGAATGAACCTCATTGGTTCTTGCCGAAGCTCAAACGTGCTGCGTAACGCGAGAATTAACCTCATTGGTTCTCGCCGAAGCTCAAACGTGCTGCGTAACGCGAGAATTAACCTCATTGGTTCTCGCCGAAGCTCAAACGTGCTGCGTAACACGAGAATGAACCTCATTGGTTCTTGCCGAAGCTCAAACGTGATGCGTAACACGAGAATGAACCTCATTGGTTTTCGCACGCTTCCATTTACCACAACTGATGTGTGAGTTGATGAATGTTTATTTGTGAATAAAAGCTCCGTTCTGCCCGTACAGAATGATGAAGACATCTGAGTCTGTTTTTTGTCTTTAAAATCTCCTTTTAGAGATATAATCTACCCAAAACATAGAAAATAAGGGTTATAATCACTTCTAAAAATACACAAATTGTGTTTAGAGTAGGGATGCACCGAATCCAGGATTCGGGTTCGGATTTGGCCGAATATTGGGCTATCCTTTTTTCCACCGAACCGAACCCTAGGTTTGCACTACGCGCGCCCCGCTGGCCGAACGTAATGACGTCGCCGTTGATTATGGGAAAGTGTTCACTAAGTGGACCGTTCGAATGCAGTCGGCTGTGAGGAAGCGAAAATGGAACTCGTGCACAGAAAACGTGTTGTTTGGCAGTATTTTCAGTCAAAAGAAGGCGATTCAAGTCAAGCTACATGTTCAATTTACAATGCCGATTTGTCTGGTGGTGGCAAGGACCCTAAACAATAGCCGCTGTTAAACCTTTGTGTATGAAACATCCGCAAGAATACGAGATGTGCATGAAGGAATCTACAGACAGCCGCCTAAATGCAGCAACTTCAGGTGCGGCAAAGGAAGGACAGTCATCCTGGCATAATGTTGCCTGTTCTTAATTTAGCACCTAAACTCTGGAACAGTCTTCCTAACATTGGACGGGAAGCAGACACGCTCTGTCAGTTTAAATCTAGACTTAAAACACATCTCTTTACTATGGCATACACATAAAATACTTTTTCACTGCATTAACTAGGTCAGCCGGAACCGGGAACACTTCCCATAACACCTGATGTACTCGTTACATCATCAGAAGAATGGCATCTACGCTAATGATAGTCTCTCTGTTTTATCCCGAGGTTTACTGCATTCAGCCGGATCCAGGCCGTATCCAGATCAGATGGTGGACCTGCGCCCAGACATGACCAACACATGACCCTGAAGTGTCTGCAGAGACACGTCAATTAGACTCCCCCTAAAATTGCCTCATTGACAAGGCATCCTCAATAAACCCGTCTCCGGCGTGATGACTCCAATCTTTCGAATATTGCAATTTAATAATTGTTTAATCAATACGGCATCCTCAATAAACCCGTCTCCGGCGTGATGACTCCGATCTTTCGATTATTCCTATTTAATAATTATTTAATCAACACATCATCCTCAATAAACCCGTCTCCGGCGTGTTGCCTCCGATCTTTCGAATATTCTGATCTATTATGATCTCTGACCTGTAAAGTTGCCAGAATAATAATCATACACTGCTTGTTAATTGGCCAGAGGAGAACTGGCACCCGACTGAGCCTGGTTTCTCCCAAGGTTTATTTTTCTCCATTAGGTCACCTGATGGGGTTTTGGTTTCCTTGCCACTGTTGCCTCTGGCTTGGCTTGCTCAGTTGGGGACACTACATTTTTCAACTAAATATCCAAATAAATCGAATTATTAAACTAAATTAAACATATAAACTAAATTACTGATCTAATTACTGTTCTAATGCCCACATTGTCACTATGATAATTGTATGATAATTTAAATGAACTGATGACATCACCGTTTTCTCCAGAATGGCTATACGGCCGAATAAAATTCAGATGCATTATTTTCCTGTTTAACACTGTAAAGCTGCTTTGAAACAATCTGCATTGTTAAAATCGCTATATAAATAAGGTTGACTTGACTTGACTTAATTCAAATTAAATTAAATTAAAAATACACTGCTGTAGGGATGCTCATTTCGGTTCATTTTCCCAACCGACAACTGCTGCTCATTATCCGATTATTAACAGTTAACTGATAAGATTATAATATTGAATTGGCATTAAATAAAAATACGATTGACGAGTGTCTGTGACCCGTTAAAAAGACACTTTTTTCACGGGTTTATTTTATCCGTTTCAAATCCGTTTGAAGCTTTGAAGAACCGGAATAGTTTTTTTTTGTCAAATAAAAATAGCAGGCCTACCTCAATGTGAAGTGATGTGAGCCTGTTGACAGAAAACACCCTCTAAAGACTTGTTTATAGCCTACTTTCGTCTGTCTCCGCAGCGCAAGCCTCTGCTGACTGCGGTTGTGCCATTGTGCTGTCCTTTGAAACGACAAAGAGCGACTCGGCGTAATTGTTCTATAAACCATCAGGAAACAGCGGCGATAAGAACATGCGTGACAATGTTTACTTTAGTAAACTTGACCAAAACCACACTACGAAAAGCCTTAAACAAGGCTTCAGATGGCACTGGTGCCCCAGGAATACAGAGATAACGCCTCGCTAGAGCGGCCAGCCTCGGGAAGCGCCTTTCATTTGCTTTCCACCAGTCAGGAGCTTGTCCTGCTGCTGTATTTTAATACCGCGTAGCATATTTTGCAAGGAACTTCGTCGCCCTTTCTGTCGAAAAACTCGAAATGGTCCCACACAGTACGATTCTTCTTTCCCATTGCTTCATTTTGCGAAATATGTCTGGTTAGAGCACGTGCCGATGCGCTCCGAGTGAACAAATACAGCATATTTTTCTTTAACCACGCAGCAAAAAAAAAAAAAAAAAAACACGTAAAAAAAAAACCTTACAAAAACCTTTAAACCGTTTAACTGTTTAACCGTTTAGCATTAATCGGTCAAAGTTCTTACGTTCGGTTAACGGTTAAACGGTCAATATGAGCATCCCTACACTGCTGTGGACGTTGTTTACTTCATTAATGTGATTACTGTGATAATGGGAGTAGGATTTGATATTCGGTTTCGGTAGAATCTTACAGTTTTTTACAATCGCTATGACAATTTTATCAATACTTTTAACACATTTCCTAAACTCTTAAAGCAGTTAGCACAACATCTGTCTGTGTAGGCTATACAATTAACACATTTATTGTTGCTTTTACACAAAATGCATACAGTTAACACAAATTTAAAATGTTTGAACTTCTTATACACACAAGCTCAACTAAGACCAAAACAATGGATTTTCACTGCCAAATTTACCAACGCTTTAACACTGTATGTCAGAACAGATAACATCATGTTTTAAACCCTAACCTTATAGACTAAAGTAAAAGTGAACAGCTATTTATATTGAGGATTGAAACACAAATATATCCCCTGTATTTTATTCCATTGTTACTGAGAAACAGTAACAATGGAATAAAATTGTAAGTTATGTAAAACAGAAGTTATGCAAATATATAAATCCCAGCTGATTCCCATCTAGGAATTTGTTCAGATGTTGATGTTCTTTCAATCTCATGACCATATGGTATACAGTAAAAGAGGACATCTTTGGGCTGATCTTGTGTGGAAAAGGGATATAGAGCAACACAAAGAAAGTAAGAAAAATGCCTTTATGAGGGAGAGGAAGATGAGTACCAGGACAAGGGAGAGGAATGGGACAAGAGCAAGGGAGAGGAATGCCTGGACAAGGGCAAGGTAGAGATTGAGGAGGGTGAATGCATGGTGACATTCAAAGAAGATCCAGAATTATGGTAACTGATGAAATAAGACCTACTATCATAGGCCATGTCATAAACCACAGGCTATCAGAGGGGCTGGTGAACGAGTACAGCCAAATCTCAGCCGGGACACAGTGGCATCCATTATCCAGATTTTTTTCCAGAAACCAACAGATATTATATAAGGGCTTCTCCTTCTCCAAAGAATAAATACTTTTACCATGTATTTCAGTGACTATATGCCTCTGGTCTCTAATATGAAACTGTATTTTGTCCCTCTAAGGATTCAACATCTATACCTCCCTCAGGGGGCAGAGGAAAGCTCCTAAATGAAGAACAGGAACTTGCTATTGTCAACATGGTGATTGCTGGTAATGAAATAAAACTGAAGGGCATTCTATAAAACTACCCTGAGATTGGTTATTCATTTTTTGTATTGAATTTCTGCAGCAAAAGAAACAAAATGCATGCATTTACTAAACCCAACAAAACACAAATGTGGAGAGTCTTCAAACGACACACAATCTATGATCAATAAAATATACAGTCTATTGTATAAGGGCAGACCTGACACATAAAATAATGCAGTTTCTGTAATTCCATCTAGTGTTTTTATAACATTGTGCTATGATTGACTAAATGTTCCTGTTGGAAAAGAACATGTGTTAGTGTATTGTGTTAGTGCAGGGATCCTCAAATCTGGCCCACGAGATCCACTTCCCTGCAGAGTTTAGCTTTAACCCTAATAAAACACACCTGAACATGCTAATCAATGTCTTCAGGTTCATTAGAAAATCACAGGTAGGTGAGTTTGATCAGGGTTGGAGCTAAACTCTGCAGCGCATTGTCCCTCCAGGGCAAGATTTGAGGAACCCTGTGCTAGTGTGTTATTTTATTTAGAAAATAAGTGTTAGAGTTTAGTTTACAATGTGTGATTTTGAACATGAAATTAACCGTTTTGCCAATTGTGTGTGGTGGTGCATTAAGAGTTTATGAAATTTGTTAAAAGCGTTGAAAAAAATTGTCATAGCGATTGTAAAAAACTGTAACCAGTGGATTCGGTATTCGGCCGAACCCCAAAAATTTGGATTCGGTGCATCCCTAGTTTAGAGTATACTTAGAGTTATTATTGTTAACTAAAACTATTAAAAATTGATTTTGTTAATTGAAATCAAGAACTCAAAGGAAGATATTTGGAAGAATGTTTGTACCCAAGCAGATCTCGGCAGTCATTGACTACTATAGTATTTTTTCCCACTATGGTAGTGGATGGATCTTCTTGGGTACAAACATTCTTCAAAATATCTTCCTTTGTGTTCAGCAGAACAAATAAACTCATACAGGTTTGGAACAACTTGAGGGTGAGGAAATGATGACAGAATTTTCATTTTTGGGTAAACTATCCCTTAAGGTGTAAATTACGAGGAGTTGTATTCGTGACGTATCTTGTAAATAGTGATATAAAGCTCTGATTTGATTTTTGATTCATGCCAAGTTGAAGCTCACTCATTTAAGAGCGTGCATTTATTGTATGGACAAGGCTAGAACATAATGTGTTAAAGTGTTTAAAATGCAAATGCATAGTTCAGTTGAACTGAATGTATGAGGCAAACTGTCTGTTTAAATAACAGCACTGAAATAACAATGCCCTGTTTATCTTTTAATCAGTTTAGGGGTTTTTTTATTAGTCTGCTCTGCTCTGATTGGTCAGACGGCCCAGTCTGTTGTGATTGGTCTGCTCTGCTCTGATTGGTCAGATGACCTAGTGTGTTGTGATTGGTCTGCTCTGCTCTGATTGGTCAGATGACCTAGTCTGTTGTGATTGGTCTACCGCGTACAGCGCGTGTCGGAAGCTAAACGCCCATTACCATGACTGAACTTCAGCTCTGGAGGCTTCCTAAAGCTCAGCTATTGTACACACTGTAAAGACAGTAACGATGAAGTCGATTTGACCATATCAATCTAAGCACGAGTCCGATGATGAAACATTGAGAGAGCTAATTATTCAACCCAATCCTCCATCGCAAGGACGACTTGAGCAGGACGTTTCTCAGTGATAAGCTACTCAGTTTATCATACATTATGAGTAGTTTCAACTGTAATTCCTTCTGGAATTATGCAAATGTGTTGCAAACGGAAGTGAGACTAGAATTCCTGACAACTCTTTTAGGCGGTTCAGAGTCGATTCTCTCTTTTGGGAGACTAACTTTATTTATCGTGCACTTTGCAGACCATTTACATTCACAGACAGCCATATTACACACTGCGTGAAAGGGGATATTCGAAAAAGCATAATAGGTGCACTTTAAGAGCAAAAAAAAGTCTCCATTTAGGTAAACAATTGTTTGTTTTTACTACCAGTGAGCTAAATCTGATAGAATCCTCCTGTTGAAGACATCCTCAAAGATACAATTATTAATATATAAAGTAAATAAGGTTTAGTATTAGTCTGTAATCATTATAATTAGCTTTGTAAAAACTCTAACATCTGTAGAGTATAGCTATACACTCGTGTGTAGGTGTGTGTCATACAGGGAGTGTAGAGGTGTGTCTGCAGTTCATTAGGGTACAGGTCTCTGTCAATGGCACCATCATCTTCTCCTTTATCCAGCCAGCGGCCACATGGAAACCGCAGAAGCTGACCCAGAGACGGAGCATCGATCTCCACCCAGTCCAGAAACCAGCCTGGAGAGCCACCTGAGAAAACAGGGCAAACCCCGCCCCACACACACACACACACACACACACACAAACACGTACAGTATACATCCACAGAGACACATGCACACATACACACACGTACACTGTAAGTAACTGTCTGTAGGATTCAGTCACTGATACACAGATTCATATGGACATAAATAAACCATCATTTTCGTTATGAATGCATAAACCTCAATGAATTCATTATACAAGCACAAAAGATATGTTTTGCCAAATGCATGTTAACTTTTTACCAAGTTTTGTAAGTTTTAAATATACTCTAAAATACAAGGAAAGATATATTTTGGATCAGATTGTAGATTCAGTCAATTTCAATAAGTTAAACATTAATAGAGTGATATTTGCTGTGAGTGTGTGCACGTGCGCACCTGCGTTGTCGTGTCCGATGCGGATTCTCTTGAGTTTTCCGATGTCCACAGCCTCAATGGTGAACTCCTCGATCATTCCCAACTCAAACTTGTTCTTATGGTTCTTAGAGGACTTTAGATTAATGATCCCTGGCACAAACACAAACACACTTTTCCGTAGCTGAAAGGCGAATAGTACTAAAGAAATGCAATGCTTCCATGTTACCTGTGTCATCTTTGGTTCCGTAAAGAATGGTGTAAACATTTGCATCTGTCCCAGCGTTCTTCTTCTCCCCTGTTTTTACTCTCATTGTGAATGTGGTTGACATGGCTACACACACACACACACACACACACACACACACATAATCAATGCATGAATGCTATGAACAAATACTAAAAGGTTAAAGCAGAATGCTTGTGTAACATTCAGAACCTTTTTGCTCTAATCCAAGTTGAGCAGGTGATGACTCGTCTTCTTCATCTCCTTCCATCTTCATGAAAGCCTCGTCCACAGGCACTAACTCACGGCACAGCTGCCCGTCGTCCTCGTCAACTGCCAACCAGCGCTGACATGGAAAAAAATACCTGAACACACACAAACACGGTCAACACACCGCACACGAAAGAGAAAATAACAAATGAGATCTATTTAACGTCTCAATTGTTTCTCCATACACAGTAATGAGATTAGATTAAGCAAATTGAGTCTTAAAGGGTTAGTTCACCCAAAAATGAAAATTCTGTCATTACTCACCCTCATGTCGTTCGACACCCGTAAGACCTCCGTTCATCTTCGGAACACAAATGAAGATATTTTTGTTGAAAGCTGATGGCTGAGAAAGGCTTCAGATAGGCCTCCATTGGCATTCAGTACATTTACACTCCCAAGACCCATAAAAGGCACTTAAAACGTCGTTACAAATTCCATCTCACTACAGTGACTCTACAATCATTTTACGATGCGACAACAATAGTTTTTGTGCGCAAACAAAAATCAAAATAACACTTTTATCCAACTTGTTCTTGTCTTCCGTGTATGCCTTCACGACGCATGCGCGAGAATATGACGCAGATCCGGCGTTCGGACACATGACCCAGAAGCGATTTGTTTACAAGCAGAGGAAGACGCGCGTAAACTTAGCTGTTGAATTCTACATTGATCGTGCTTTAGGTCTCGGTGTAGTGCTCCAAATGGGGTTAAAGTGTGCATTTCATGGATTCCCGAACACCGGCGCTACGTCATATTCTCGCGCATGCGTCGTGGAGGCACACAAGGAAGACAAGAAGAGGTTGAATAAAGTCGTTATTTTGATTTTTTTTGCGCACAAAAACTATTGTCGTCGCTTCGTAAAATGATTGTAGAGTCACTGTGGTGAGATGGACTTTGTAACAACGTTTTAAGTGCCTTTTATGGGTCTTGGGAGTGTAAATGTACTGAATGCCAATGGAGGCCTATCTGAAGCCTTTCTCAGCCATCAGCTTTCAACAAAAATATCTTCATTTGTGTTCCGAATATGAACGGAGGTCTTACGGGTGTCGAACGACATGAGGGTGAGTAATTAATGACAGAATTTTCATTTTTGGGTGAACTAACCCTTTAAGTATCACATTTTTAATTTGAAAAATCAGTGTGTGAATTTTAACGGCATCTAGTGATGAGGTTGTGAATTGCAATCACCCAAAGCTCACCCCTCCCTTTGAGTATTAGGTCTCTGCAGAAAAAAAAGTGGGCGTTTCTAAATCTGTGGGTGTTTTCAAACTGATGGGTGTTTATAAATTACACAATGAAAATGATCCCCTTCACCTGACCCCACCCCTAAACCCTACCTACACTGTGACTTGGGCAAATCACATAACGCAGTGGAAAATGCCTAGTGCTCTATAGACCAGTTTGTCCGTTTAGGGCTACTGAAGAAACATGGCGACTTCACTGTAAGGGGACCCCGCATATGTAGATAGAAATGGCTCATTCTAAGGTGATAAAAACATAACGGTTCATTATGTAAGGTCTTTATACACCACTGAAAACATAGTTATGTATATTATGTTGCATTTCTGTCAATAGATCCTCATAAATACTACACACTGCACCTGCACCTGCACCTCTTTCCAAAACATGGAATTTTCAGTTATTTGTGTGAAAACCCTTCCCCGCCAAACACGGAATTTTCTAGGTTTCTGTGTTTTCACTGTTATGCGCTAGGGGGCGCTATTACACATCTTCTGAAAGAGTACAGAATCTCCTGATTAAAACCCAGGCGAAGAAGAAGCAAAAAACTAAGCGATCGTTTGCAAGAAGATACATATGTAAAATAACGTCATCATCAACATTAAACATCATATAAAACAAAACTGCCTAATGTTACTGAACGAGATGTCGACCCAGGACGCTCTCTAGGACTGTGAAAGCATTAGGGGTGTTGATGGACTCGATCTACTCCATCTGTGTTTGATCATCGCTCTAAATCTGATCTGGATGTAGTCTTCGACAAAAATTTTATTTTCTCAGCTTTTTGTTCAAAATGTTGCTTTTTACCCGTATTTAAGTGTTGATAAAAAAGGAATGCATTAAGCTAGAATTAAAATATATATATATATATATATATATATATATATATATATATATATATATATATATATATATATATATATATATATATATATATATATATATATATATATATATATATATATATATATATATATATATATATATATATATATATATATTCTGCTCTTTCTTTTGATATATTGCCTGTTCAGATATTCATACAACAAAATATTCTATGGACCATTACATTTTTGTTAAAGTGATCAAAAACCCTGGTGGTGGCTGGCGGGAAAAGAGTTAATGGTATTGCATTGGACTAAAACTTACTCACATATTACTCAGGGTATAACTACTTCCCAAAAATTTTAGGATAATTTTTTTTTTACTTTTTAGGGATTTTTTCCACCTTATTGTGTTCCCAGTCAAAAATGACCGTCCTACAAATCATAGTTTATAAATATTTTGTTATGCTATATTATCACCAAAGATTGAATTTGATATTTTTGTCAACTCATTTTTGTTCAATTAGGGCAGGTTTTGTATTTCTTTTTTTGTGGATAATTTTGTCAATATTCAATAAAATATGAAAGAAATGTATCACACTAGTGTGCTTTTGTCAGGATTCTGTACTTTGTCATGTCTCTTATTTTGAAATCTGCCATTCGTGAGTTCATGATCTTATGTAGTTATTTTCACGGTCTTTGTAGTTCTTTCTGTTCATGCCAGTTAGTTCAAGGTATCACTTGTTATCCTTTTGTTTTCTTAGTTATTTAACCATGGGCTCAGTCTTGCCTCTTGTTCCTTTGTTCATGCCTTTCATGGTTCATGGTGTTATGGTCAAGAGTTACGTTTCATGTCATGTATTCCACGGTCAAGTCATGGATATGTGTCATGTTTTGAGCCATTAAACACCTTTTTATCTGCATTTAGATCCAGACTCTTGCTTGACCTTTGATGTAACGTTGCAGCTTTAATATTTAACCAGGACGTTTGTTTTGAAATGCTTTTATCTTGTACAAAATGGCACAAAGTCACACTTGTGGTGTTCCATAGTGTGATAACAATATAGTATATTAATGATACTAAAATAACACTGCTCAGAAACCTCATGTCTCCTCTAGAAGATCTAAACGATGCCTCAAATTATGCTTAGGTTTGCTTGATAGCAAAGTCTGCAATCAGAAGTCATAAATCTCAATATGTACTCAAACATTTCTTATCTAACATTCCCATGATTGAAAGATCTGAACTGGTAACCACATTAATTGTTTAGCTCTCTATTCTTACTATACATCAACAATTTACTCATCTGCATCTATTTTCATTTCTCCTAAGGCAGGGGTGTCCAAACTCGGTCCTTGAGGGTCACTGCCCTGCAGAGTTTAGCTCCAACTTGCCTCAACACACCTGCCTATAAGTTTCTAGTATCCTCCTTAGTAAGACCTTGATTAACTGGTTCAGGTGTGTTTAATTGGGGTTGGAGCTAAACTTTGCAGGACAGTGGCCGTCCAGGATCAGGATTGGACACCCCTGCCCTAAGGAATTTTACAAGAAACATCTGAGACAAAGTTAATACTTAAATCAGACATAACTGAGAAATACATTAAGGCCTGGTTTCATAGACAGGGCCTAGATTAGGCCTTAGTTTAATTACGGCATTTAAGTAGCTTTTATAAACGTGCCCTAGAAAAAAGAAAAAAAAAAACATTACTGGTGTGAGACAAAACAATGACACTGACATATTTTAAAACAGCTCAAACATGCATTATAATCTAGGACTAGCTTAAGCCTGGTCTGTGAAACCGGGGGGATGTGTTTTGAGATATGTGCACGACACTTACATTGTTTCATCTTTTGTATCAAAGATCTCAACGCGGTCCAGGTACCACGCAGCGTTCGCCTGCTTGTTGTCGTGACGAATCCTCAGTTTCTTCAACTGCCCCAGATCCATCCCCGTGATCGTGAATATGTCCTCCTGAAAATGATCCGCGTTCAGGTGCATTCTGTATACGGTATGAATGTGTGGGTGTGTTGTATTCCCATCACCTGTCCGCGCTCAAACTTGTTAAGGTGGTTTGACTTGCGTAGTTTTCTCTCGCCCGTGTCGCCCATTTCTCCATAGATGTTGACGTAAACACCCGCATCGGTTCCGGCCCCCATCATATTCCCAGTGACCACATGAACTTCATATGAGTTTTCTAAAACACACGAGCACACAAAAGTGTTCTCAAAATGCAGAATTGAATTTTAAAGTGCCCCTTTTATGCTACTTTAAAGTTTCCTAATTTATATTAGAGGTCTCCTAAAATAGGATTACATGCACAAGGTCAAAAAAACACTTGAATTTTCCCATATCATACATTGCACATCGCCAGCAGCCATATCGCCCTGTAGCCCAAGACTGGTTTCCCACTGAAGCTAAGCAGGGCTGAGCCTGGTCAGTACCTGGATGACCAACTGGGAAAACTAGGTAGCTGCTGGTAGAGTTGGCCAGCAGGGGTCGCTCACCCTGTGGTCTGTGTGGGTCCTAACACCACAGTATAGTGATGGGGACACTTAAAAACCCAGGATGTCCTTCAATAAAGAGTAGGGGTGTAACCCCGGCATCCTAGCCAAATCTTCCCATTGGCCTCTGTCCATCATGGCCCCCTAATCATCCCCATATGTATATATATGTATATATATATATATATATATATATATATATATATATATATATATATATATATATATATATATATATATATATATATATATATATATATATATATATAATATAAATATATATATATATATCAACCCTATATACAACCCCAAATCAGAAAAAGTTGGGACAGTATGGAAAACGCAAATAAAAAAACAAAGAAGTGATTTATTAATTTACTTTGACTTGTATTTCATTGCAGACAATATGAACAAAATATTTCATGTTTTGTCTGGTCAACTTCATGCCATTTGTAAATATGCATCCTTTCCTGTCATTCAGACCTGCAACACATTTCAAAAAAAGTTGGGACAGGAGCAATTTAGGGCTAGTAATGAGGTAAAATGGTTAAATAATGATGTGATTTGAAACAGGTGATGTCAACAGGTGATTGTAATTATGATTTGGTACAAAAGCAGCATCCAAGAAAGGTATAATCCTTTAGGAGCAAAGATGGGCCGAGGATCGCCAGTTTGCCAACAAATACGTGAGAAAATTATTGAAATGTTTAAAAACAATGTTCCTCAAAGAAAGATAGGAAGAGATTTGGATATTTCACATTCAACAGTGCATAACATAATTAAAATATTCAAGGAATCTGAAGGAATTTCAGTGCGTAAAGGACAAGGGCGCAAGCCTAAGCTGAACAACCGTGATCTCCGATCCCTCAGGCGGCACTGCATCAAGAATCGTCATTCATCTATAAGCGATATCACCACATGGGCTCAGGACTTACTTTAGCAAACCTTTGTCAAGTACCACAATACGTAGTTACATCCACAAATGCCAGTTAAAACTGTACTGTGCCAAAAGGAAGCCCTATGTTAACAGTGTCCAGAAGCGCCGTCGACTTCTCTGGGCTCGGAGGCATCTGGGATAACATATTATTCTTGTCCTATTATTTATTTATTGTCCTATTATTTCCACACAGTGGAAACGTGTACTGTGGTCAGATGAATCAGTATTTCAGGTATTTTTTGGGAGGAATGGACGCCGTGTGCTCCGGACCAAAGAAGAAAAGGATCATCCAGAATGTTACCAGCAACAAGTCCAAAAGCCAGGGTCTGTCATGGTATGGGGTTGTGTCAGTCCCCTTGGCGAAGGTAACTTGCACTTCTGTGAAGGCACCATTAATGCTGAAAAGTACATAGAGATTTTGGAGCATAATATGCTGCCTTCAAGAAGACATATTTTCCAGGGACGTCCATGCATATTTCAACAAGACAATGCAAAACCACATTCTGCACACATTACAAAGTCCTGGCTGCGGAGGAAGAGGGTACGGGTACTTGACTGGCCTGCCTGCAGTCCCGACCTGTCTCCAATAGAGAATTTTGAAGCGCAAAATGCGACAACGAAGACCCCGTACTGTTGCCCACCTTAAGACTTGTTTGCAGGAAAAATGGGACAAAATTACACCTGAAACACTTCATCACTTGGTGTCTTCAGTCCCTAAACGTCTTTTAAGTGTTGTGAAAAGGAATGGCAACATTACAAAGTGGTAAATGCTTTACTGTCCCAACTTTTTTTTAAATGTGTTGCAGGTCTGAATGACAGGAAAGGATGCATATTTACAAATGACATGAAGTTGAGCAGACAAAACATGAAATATTTTGTGTTCATATTGTCTGCAATGAAATACAAGTCAAAGTAAATTTAGAAATCACTTCTTTTTTTTTTTATTTGCGTTTTCCATACTGTCCCAACTTTTTCTGATTTGGGGTTGTATATATATATGATTGGCTTCATCACTCTGTCTCCTCTCCACCATCAGCTGGTGTGTGGTGGGCGTTCTGGCGCAATATGGCTGCCGTCGCATCATCCAGGTGGTGCTGCACATTGGTGGTGGTTGAGGAGATTCCCCCCTTCTATGTAAAGCGCTTTGAGTGCCTAGAAAAGCGCTATATAAATGTACCAATTTATTATTATTTACCTAACTTCTCAAAAAGTCTGAAAATGGTTAGTTCGAAGATTTGTTCTCTCTAAACCCCACCTTTCCGCGAGCTTGCTCTACTCTGATTGGTCAGATGGACCAGTCGGTTGTGATATGCATATATTATATAACAAAAGAGTAAACAAGTGTATTTTATTATTACATTAAATTGATCTAAAATCAATTACAATCATATTATTTTAATATTATCAATTCAAATCCCACTCAGACTTTACGAGGAAAACATTTGACAAAGATTTAAATGAAATAAAATGCATTTAAAATTAATACATTTATTAATAATATGATATTATAATTATTATTTAATCAAAATGTATTTTGAATATGTTTCATTCATTATTTTTAATTAATTGAATAAATTATAAATGTATTAATTGATTTACATTATATAATATACATATAATACCCTCTAGGTCTTCGTAATCCTCAGCACACAGCTCTACGAGTATCTCTCCATCTTCTTCCCCACGAGCGAGCCACCGGCCACATGGGAAACTGAAAGATCGAACGACCTCCTTCAATTCACCTGGGGATTCCTCTTCTTCCTCCTACACATGATTGCAAAAAGTAAATAATAATCGATCAATATTCGTTTTTCAATAGCTGATTTGTCAAAATTGTACATTTGGTCCCTATTAAACAAATACTTGCTGGACTGGACTAAAGTTACTCTAGACTTAATTTAACTCTTACTACTTTACTACTAAATATACCTTTTGTGTTTAGAAGCAAATAGCTAATGGCCACATGTCAAATTGGACTTTCCCCAAACTGACCTTTTTCTTCTTTTTCTTCTTTTTTTCTTTCTTGTCCTCCTCTTTTTTCTCTGGTTTGACCATTGCCATGACCAGCCGTTTAACGTCCACTTTATCCAGAAACCATCCAGCCCCTATTCCCGATCCGTCATGGCCGATCCGGATCTTATAGACCCGCCCCACATCAAGGGCCTCAATCTTAATCAACCAATGAGAGAGTATTCTACTCAGACACAACCAATCATATTCCAGAAACGTCTTGTAGCTTTTAAAATAATCAGTAAGATTTTCATTTTAAAATGATAAATGTATTAACTCACCCTGAAGATCTCAGTGGTTCCTCTCTCGAAGTTGTTGGATCGGCTCTTGAGCCGTAATAGTTCCGTTTTTCCTTCTTCACCGTAAATCTGTAGGAAGACATTTGCATTCGTCCCTGCTGCCCACACGTCTCCTGTCACTACGGTAACCTCATAATTGATCACTGCCGAATAGAAAAACACTGATTAATCATTTTTTATTCCCAGTAGCTGATCTGTGAATTAATTTCACTAATTCCACTCATAACAGTCACATTTTGAGTGCACATATTGAAATAGCATGTCATGGGTTTGGGGGGGAAAGCATTTGTGAAATGTATAAATTCAAATTAAATACATACATTTCTCTATCTCCAGCGTCTCACTTGGGTAGATTTCCACTTCCACCTTCCCATCAGCCTCGTCCTTGCAGAGCCAGCGGTGACTGGGGAACATGTACTGCAGCCCATGCACCGGCACCCAGATCTGAACGCTGTCCAGAAACCAACCAGCTCGCAGGCCCTCATTAGTGTGGCCAATCAGCAACCTGCTTACCTACAGGACCCTCCCACAGAGCGGAGGGGAATCACGATAAATACACAAACTCGGCAGATTCATCTTATTACATGAATACAAAGTGTGAATGCTGTTGTGTACGAATGTATGAAATTATGTTTATGAATTTTATTCATCATATTTCATAATATGAGGAGCCACAGCCTCACACTTAACACAATTTCTTTGTGGATAGTTGCATGGTTAGTATGTACCTAACCGAATAGAATAGAATAGAATAGAATAGAATAGAATAGAATAGAATAGAATAGAATAGAATAGAATAGAATAGAATAGAATAGAATAGAATAGAATAGAATAGAATGGAATAGAATAGAGCAAATGTAAACAGAACAAAATAGAACAAATTTGAACATTAGAAAGAATAGAATAGAATAGATTGAGTTTAAGAAAATTTGAACAAAAGAACACAATAGAACAAATGTAAACAACAGAAATAGAATATGAACATTAGATAGAATAGAATAGAATCTGAAAAATAGAACACAATAGAACAAATGTAAACAACAGAACAAAATAGAATACATTTTAACATTAAAAAGAATAGAATGAGTTTAAGAGAATTTGAGCAACAGAAAACAATACAACAAATGTAAACAACAGAAATAGAATAAATATGAACATTAGATAGAATAGAATAGAATATGAAAAATAGAACAATAGAGCAAATGTAAACAACAGAACAAAATAAAACAAATTTGAACATTAGAAAGAATAGAATAGAATAGATTGAGTTTAAGAAAATTTGAACAAAAGAACACAATAGAACAAATGTAAACAACAGAAATAGAATATGAACATTAGATAGAATAGAATAGAATCTGAAAAATAGAACACAATAGAGCAAATGTAAACAACAGAACAAAATAAAACAAATTTGAACGTTAGAAAGTATAGAATAGAATGGAATGGAATAGAATAGGAAAAATAGAACACAATAGAACAAATGTAAACAACAGAAATAGATTAAATATGAACATTAGATAGAATAGAATAGAACAGAATAGAATTTGAAAAATAGAACACAATAGAACAAATGTAAACAACAGAACAAAATAGAATACATTTTAACATTAAAAAGAATAGAATGAGTTTAAGAGAATTTGAGCAACAGAAAACAATACAACAAATGTAAACAACAGAAATAGAATAAATATGAACATTAGATAGAATAGAATAGAATATGAAAAATAGAACAATAGAGCAAATGTAAACAACAGAACAAAATAAAACAAATTTGAACTTTAGAAAGAATAGAATGAAATGGAATAAAATAGGAAAAACAGAACACAATAGAACAAATGTAAACAACAGAAATAGATTAAATATGAACATTAGATATAATAGAACAGAACAGGAAAAACAGAACACAATAGAACAAATGTAAACAACAGAAATTGATTAAATATGAACATTAGATAGAATAGAATAGAATAGGAAAAATAGAACACGAACAAATGTAAACAACAGAACAAAATAGAAGAAATTTGAACATTACAAAGAATAGAATAGATTGAATTTAAGAGAATTTGAACATCAGAACACAATAGAACAAATGTAATCAACAGAAATAGATTAAATATGAACATTAGATAGAATAGAATAGAATAGAATAGAATAGAATAGAATAGAATAGAATAGAATAGAATAGAATAGAATAGAATAGAATAGGAAAAATAGAACACAAACAAATGTAAACAACAGAAATAGAATAAATATGAACATTAGATAGAATAGAATAGAATATGAAAAATAGAACACAATAGAGAAAATATAAACAAAATTTAACGTTAGAAAGAATAGAATAGAATAGAATAGAATAGAATAGAATAGAATAGAATAGAATAGAATAGAATAGAATAGAATAGAATAGAATAGAATTTCAACTTCAGATTGAGTGAATGGGACTAACCTGATCAGGTAGCATACCTTGCCAATGTCAAAGGTCTCTATTGTGAAGATGTCCGTCTGTCCCGTCTCAAAATAGTTGCCCAAGTCGTTATCGGAGACGACCAGCAGCATCTTGTTGGTGTCGCCTTTCTCTCCGTACAGCTTTACGAACACCTTTGAATCTGAGCTGGCACCATTAATACTGCCTGTCTTTATCGCAATATGATAGCCAACAGCTGGAATAAACACACACGCTATTTCAGCCTTCCATGTCGAATCGCATTGAATCGTATTGTACTTTTAGTGATATTATCATCACCACTACTCATGTTGCTAATACTAGCGATTCGATTAAGCCCTGTTTGTGCTACAGAGATGAATGATGCATTATATCGTGCAGCTTGCTGAGGAGGGATGTGTATGTTACCTATTTGCACTTTATTGGTTTAATCATTGCACCATTTTTGTACGCGATTTTGTTTGTATGTGTGCGCACTCACTGAACAAACGTTGACCATCATCAGTAGGAACTAACTCTCTCACAATCTGTCCATCATCTTCATTACGATCCAACCACCTGAGATGAGAGAGAGAGAGAGAGAGAGAGAGAGAGAGAGAGAGAGAGAGAGAGAGAGAGAGAGAGATACAGTAGGTGAGCATGTGGGATGAGAGTGTGTAAGCGTGTGTGTTATATAGGCGTGTGTGTAACCGAACTCTCTCGTTGGTGTAGGTAGGGTTTCCTCTGCACTCTTTAGTGTCCATTAGTAACCAGAGTCTGTTTTCTCAGCTACATAATTGACTTAAACACCACTCTCCCATGTTCTTTACCCGGCCAGACACACGCACATATGGGTACGCACTTATACTGCTATATAAGCTTGGAATATACTTTTCCACAGATAAAAACATATTATTCATGGTGTCTTGTCAGATTTTCTTGCCTGTAACATGGGAACTCGATGGATGACGCCTCAGGCTGCCCCTCCTCTCTGACCATCACCTTATCCAGGAACCAACCACAGCCTCCGCCTCGTCCATCATGACCAATCCGAACCCTCTTGATCGGTCCCAGTGTGACCGCCTCTATCAGAAACTCATCAGCCTGAGACAAAAGAAAAAGACTTACTATTCCTGCAGTATATAGTATTCATTCTGTGCAAAGCACACTGGGTTCTGTATATATATATATGATATTATATATTATTATATATTATATATATATATATATTTGTAATGTTAAATTAAAGGCTGCATTTATCTGAGCAAAAAATTATGGTATCTTATTTGAATTTAAAATGTATTAATATTTTAAAATGTAATTTATTCCTGAATTTTCAGCATCATTACTCCAGTCTTCCGTGTCACATGATCCTTCAGAAATCCTTCTAATATGCTGATCTGGCCAAACGTTTAAATGCTAGCATATACAGTGTATCAAATATTTCATGCCAGCAAGTTAAATGTCATTACTCACGTTTCCTTTCTCAAACTTGTTGACATTGTTTTTGCTCATGAACATCAGGCGCTCTCCGGTGTCTCCCAATTCACCAATGACGTTTAAATAAACACTGGCGTCCGTTCCACTTCCACTGATGTTTCCCGTGCAAATCGTCACGCGATACTTAATAACTATTAATTGTCAAAAACAAAACAAAAATCGAATAAATCTTTACCTTTGTTTGTAAAATGTGCTTTTTTTAACTGTAAACTATTAATATAATGCATGACTGTGATTGGGATTATATCTTCTATTAGACCAAAACACGTAAAGGTTATTATTTGGTTCTTTGAAGTCACTTACGTTCTGCAAAATAAACTTATTCTTATTAAAGGGGTCATGAACTGGCTTTTAAAAAATGTTTATACTGTTGTCTGAGGTCAACTTATGACGTTTGATGTGGTTTTTACATTCAAAAACATCATAATTAATAAATAATAGGCAATTTTCTACCCTGGTTTTGAGCCTAGCTCTTGAAACACTCGGTTTTTATGGGCGTGCCGCATTGAAGACTTGGAAGTAAATGCCCACTGCTATGATTGGATAACAGTTTTGCATATCATAATGAGCTTCGGCTCCCCGTCAGTACATGTGGATATTATCTTAAAAACCTGTAGAAAAATGGCAACCGCAATGACACAGGGCTAGCAATGTCTCATCCACCCGCAATTAATTGGAATGTTATTTTTCATCACTTGGCCCGCCCGATAGGTGGATATAACCGTTAACCGCATCACTAACACACACACATCTGCAAACCTTCACTGCAGACAAATCAGCATGATCAAAACTTCAAAACTGCAATTGTTGTTTTCCTTCAAGTATCAAGTCAAGAGAGTGGATGACGCACATCAAGAGAAGAATGTTATTTCACTATTTAAGATAAGCCCGACTGGAAAACACATAGCCCCGGGACGTCGGGCTTTGTGAGCCCTGGCCCATACATGTTCTAGTCTGATCCCGAATCGCAGGACAATGAACCAACAACACCTCAAATACAATGGATACTCCAGCCTGTGACGATCTGTAACAATGCAATACTGTCACATATAAAAAAACATGTTTTACTCACATAAGTGTGTTGCATCATTCCTGTCAGATCCAATAAAGAAGGCACAGCATCGTTTTTTAAAATCTCATCCTGTCTGCAAATCCAATCTTGTTTACAAACGAATCCCCGGTGAAATGATTCAAATGTGTTCCCCACGTGAGCTGGATAAGAATAAGGTTCAACCATGCATTCCTAATATTGGAATCCGAATGAAGTTTATGCGGCATGTTTACTTGGAAGTTCGATCCGGTTTAGCTCCACGTAGCAGGCCTCGACATTAAGCTTGATCACGTGCTTGTCTTTCCGACAAGTAAATCTGTCATTCACTTGTCCGAGTAAAAAATGTGCTTGTCTGAAAAAAAAAAAGATTTTTTGTGTGTGTTTAAAATTTATTCTGAAGCAATATTCTCACCAGTGCATATTTGTGATATTTTTACCTTTTATAAAGGGTTTCATTTTTCCCCTAATCTTATTAAATATAGGCAATGCTTCAGCTTTCCTTTATATTCTTAAATTTGATCAATAAATTAAATTGGAAGACGACACTGGCTGTTACCAATCAAATTAAATAATTTACACTGAAAAATTACAACTGCATTAAATAATGTTATGAGATTTTTTTTATATTTTTTTGAATATACAAATAAGAAAAGTTGGAAAGAATATTTAAACATGCAAGAATGTCGATTCAAGAATGAGGCAGTCATTTACGAATAGGTCATTGAATCTTTGATTCAACCGATTCATTCAAAACGCTGAATCATTCAGTAACACGCTGTTGCTGTGACACGCGTCTGCTGTGATCTTTTGGAACTATTTTCGCTGCTGAAATAGAACAACACTCAATATTGCATCTAAAATGTAAGTGACAATGTTAATAATTGTTTATGGAACTGTCATATGAAATCAGTGTCATTTTCAGTTGTGATGTTATTCAGGAAAACAGCACTCTTGGTAATGTGACATTGCAACTGTATCATATGTTATAAATATCAATAAACTCCACATTTCTACCTTTTTACGGCAGTGTGTTAAATGAGTTTCTGTGTGAGAGGCGCACACTTGTTTGGATTTC
>NC_137107.1:43969439-44144439 GCF_949357685.1 Gobio gobio
GTTCAAATGTGAGTCTCAAATATGATCCATCAAGCTTTTGAGGAACATTTATTTGTACGTCTCTCAAATACTGTATTGTATTGCTTTATATGTTTGATCATAAAACTAAGCATTTAAAAATTATCTTACTAAGACATAGTATTGGGGCGAAATAGAGTTGCAACTAATATTTATATGCATTTCATGTCAGTAGCATGTTATAAAGACCTCATTGATTTACATCACAAGCTAAAAGAATTTCATCTTACTTTTTGGTCATATAACTCACTGATTCTTGAGATAAGGGACAAAACATGCCCCACACACAAAAGCACTATTTATATTAAAAAAGTAAGAATGTCAACACAATAAAAATACTTAAAAAGTTGCATCTAAGGGAAATTTGTATACTCAGCAGGACATCTATTGCTTATTCTTTTAAATAATTTCTTTAGTATTAGTTTAAAAGCACACTCTATACTTGGAAACACATGTAATTTAACCCGTCCTCAGCATGAGGTCACAATGTAAAACTGCCAAACAAAGTGTTTAAAAATGCAACAGATTAAAAAATACACAGTTACATTAAAAGGCAGACATCTTTAAGATATCAAACAATACAACAAGTAAATATTGAATTATATTTTCCATTAAAAAATAGCTATAAAAGTTGTGTCCTCACTTTGCGTCAACTCCGTCAGGATTTGTTAGAGTTATCAGGCAGTGTCATGGGAAGCTTTAACTCTGAGGAGCTATTTCCTGCTCATTGTGGATCTCACAGTAGGACACACAGTCCTGGACGTTATAGATTTTTAAATATTTTAAACAAACAATATTGAAGTCTTTGCGGTCACAGCCTTAACATGTCGACTCCGTCATCGCAGTGTAATGCTGCGTTCACACCAAACGTGAATAGAGTGTCAAAATCGTGTCTACCGTGTCTAGTTTGACGCATGAACATTTTTGAATCCATTCGCGCATCCGTGGCGAATTGGACGCGTGTAGAAATCGAGCGTTTGAAGCGAAATAGACGTGCGTTCAAGGCGCTCCAGGGAAATATGTCATAAAACACCACTCTGCCTCTTTTCATTTCCATTAAAAATATATATTAAACATTAATAACCACACAAATGTGGTCCAGGCAACTCCTACATTATCTTCACTGCATGTAGGCCTATTTTTAAATATCCTTAAAAAATAAAGTTATAAAACTTCTCTTTGCCCTCAGTCAAAACGATTTGGCAGACAACAAATTATAGATTCATGACACCAAAGATCGCCCGTTAGATCTACACAAGATGCACCACTACAGGACATCAGAGTCAGCGGCAAACGTCTGAAAGACTGGCCGAGGAAAGGCTGCTCTCGCCGGGGTTAATGAGAGCTGGGTGCCCAGTGATCGCCTGGATCACACAACTCAAATAGGCGCTCTCTTTATAAATAAACCACAGATTTGAGCTTTAAACAACTACATTCTCACCTGAAAAAGTCTTAAAACTACATTTTGTGACACAATAGTAGTATTTTTAAATTATGCAGGGTTTCTCATCACGTCACTTTACCATATGACAGCAGCAAGCAGGCTCCTGATTGGTTAACGTTGCGCGAATTGACGCCAAAGTTAAAAAAATTTAAACTCAATTCGTGTCCAATTTGCGTCATTCGCGCGAACTGGATGCGCGAATGAGGCGGATTTGCGCCCTTCGTACCGCGCGGAACGCGCCTTCCGCGCAGCGGGACCTCCAGAAGAGCGTTTAAGGAGACAAAAGTGAAGGCAGGCAATAAGACGTGAAGCTTCAGCAGCAAGAATGGGTCGATTTTGGGATCCTGACACTCAGTATGTCTCAGTATGCCTATGTGTGCAGTAAACATTTTGTTGCTGTTAAGTCAAATATCCAAATGTCAGTTTTATATATTATATTTCCTGTCACTGATTACGTTTCCCTCTAGTGGGTGTAGTTCTCAATGGCCTGTATCCACTTTTTTTGTCCTTAAACGATCGTTTTTTGGGTCAACAGCTTATAAAAACTTTTTGGTTCTGGGTTTTTTAGCTTGTTGGCTGTACACCTTGTCACATATCAGCTTTTAGACATTGTTCTGTTTTTTGTTATAAGTCAAAAATGACAAGGAGGCAGCCTCACGCAATGCAAAGTCAATGGAGACGGTTTGATTGTTTCCCCCCCGGTGGGCGTGGTCTTCAGATTATGACGCATGTCGCTCTGTCTCTATATGGGGAATTCTTCTAATGCCGTTTCATGATTCTATTTACATATACTGTATATTTGGTCTTAGCTCAACCTTTGTCAACACCGTCAGTATTTTTGATAATTTTGAAAGAAATGTCTTATTCATTTTTCAATTTATTGTGTAAAACAGTTAAAACATCTATGGAACTACATGATGATATGTCTTAATTGCCTAAGCACATTGGTTATATATGTTTAATATTAAAAGGAGGGAGGAGAATTAAGGAATTTGGAAACTGGGTTGTTCATAGTAGTGTGAAAACAAACAAAAAATAAACAGAGAATGTATTTTATGATTTAGACCTTTACTGAACACCAGTATTAAATAACTGAAGATTTGACATTGTTTTGGGATAGATTAAATTATGCTTTTTAGTGTGTCTGACGGAGTTGACACAAATTAAGTTGTGGACTGAATAAATATAATTTTTTAGAAAAAACATTTAGAAAAAAAACCTTACATGGTTAATTATCTGAGACCTTTGTCTACAAAAATAAATAAAAATAATAATGTAGTGTTAGTTTTAATTTTTTAACATTTAAACATGTTTTGTCCCTTATCTCAAGAATCAGTGAACTATCAGAATCTGCACCAAATTGCATAGTTTTGCTCAGTTTGGGCCTCTGAATAACATTGATGCGTTTTTCCTCCTCATATGAGCAATAAAAACCTAATGTATCAAATATGATACAAAACATACTCTTTTATTTTGAACCCTTTTGTCAAAAGGTTCAATAAACTGTTAAAAAAAAAGTGTGTGATCTTTATGGCTATTATATCATATATCAGGCTTTACAGGGTCAAGTAGAACTTAATGTTTGATTTAACAGTTAATTATTATTTAATCATTTGACAGCATGCAGCATTTTAAATCATATGCACTTACTCTAACACACAAACACACACAGCTCTTACCCATTGGTTGTGTGGCCCCGACAAGCACATCTCTTTGTATTTTGCCGTCCCCTTCTGAGATGTCAAACCAGGCATCAACAGGAAACTCGTAAACCTCCTTATTCCCCATGTCGTCAACTACAACCTAAAACACATCACATTAACACACCATATTTGTCACAGAGGAGAGAGACACAGGATATTCCTTACGAGGATTATGTCTGAAAAGTGCGTTTGTGTACTTTATCACACGCCCAACCAGCAGAAGACCCCCTGTTGTTGTGTCCGATGGTGATTTTTTTGAGTCTGCCAAGATTTGGTGCTTCAATGGTGAATTTGTCTTCATTTGCACGCTCAAAATTGTCCTTTCCATCGCTGGCCAGCTTCCGTTCTCCTGCAAACATCGCACCAAGACTGTGCAACATAAAGCGCTAACACAAACACAGAACCGTCGACTGGTTTTAGTACTGACCTGTATCCCCAAACTCTCCAAAGATATTTAGATAGACATCAGCATCGGTCCCACTGCCTTTGGCATCCATTGTGAAGACACTGGCTATGTACTTGTTCTCTGCAATACATGAACACACACACACATTAACACATATACAAGTAAAACCTGCATTTTACTGGATATGTACCATGTCTTTTGGCCATTAACTATGATAACAAAATGTTTTTTTTTTTTGAAAACCCATGGAACGGCAGAAACCACCAGTGAGGTCTTTCTTAGAAACAGCTGTTACATCTAGTCTTTCTCTCTCTCTGTGAGATGTAATGTTATATTGTCAGCGGTATATGGGAATGTTGGTCTGGTGATATTGTGATCCTCACCTGAAACTCTACTCTTCTACTAAATTTCTCCTAATCCTTTGTATGCAACCCGAGTCTGGTTTGGGCTGGTGATGTTTGTGTGCATGCATCATCTATTGTCATGATCACATGACCTATGCGATATAAATACTGCATGTATAAGTATAGGTTATGTAGTATTTAGTAGTGTTCTTATTTGAGAGATATAGAATTTTCCGCAGTCACATGTAAATATTCCACAGGTGTCAATGGTAAAATAATAGTGTCATATAATGGACATGTGTTTTTTTATGTAGTGTTAATGGGCCTCATTCATGAAACATGAGCAGAACGAATTTGTGTGTACATCGTTCGTAAAGCCGCTCCGACGTAAATTTTGGGATTCACAAAAAGGTTCGTATTTTCAAAATGTTAGTTGGTACCAAGCAGCAACCTCCCGCAGTTTCTCTTGAAGCCAATACGGAAGTGACTTAAACTGCAGTTCATCGACTGGCCACTAGGGCTCCAGAAGGGAGCAGAATCTCATTGAGCCCCATGTTAAAAACTTTACAGCAGGAAAAAAACATGTTTACAGTCTGGGACAAATTGTGGTTTTGGTCTTTACGGCTAATTTTGCCCTTCATGACAACTGTGAGGGGGGTGAATTTTTTAATAACTCATTCGTTTACATTATATAAAGCCTTAAAGTTCTGCATAATTAAGGGCGTGGCCACTTTGAGTGACAGGTGGATAGCCATTTATCTGCTGTCTGTTAGTCATCACGTCACCTCAGCTCCGCCCACGTCCCGCCTCTTTGCCCATTTTCTATTATCCGGGAGTGACACGCGATGACGCGCTGCCAAGATGGCAACGGCCAGCTCGTCCCTACTTTACGCTTCAAAACTGCTCTTCAGAAACCTATGGGTGACGTCACGGACACTACGTCCATATTTTTTTTACAGTCTATGGTTGGTACGAAAGAAATTTACACCTGCTGTAAATGGTGCGTAAAAAATTTGAACGCAAACTGATGACATTGCATTTTTATGCACTATGTAACATAATAATAGTTCAAGAGGTGATTTGCCCCGTTTTTTTTTTTTTTTTACTGTTCAACGTTGGGTAATCGGCAGCGCTCGTCACTGTCACTTTTTACCAGGCCGTCCAATCACAGTGGAGGAAGGGCGGGACAAAAACTACACATCCCACTTGTAAACCGACTGAACAACAATAATGGAGGAGTTAATACTGCTTTTTACTGCATTTTTTTATATTCAGTGATATTCTTCAAAATGAGATACTAGTAACGCATTACTGTCATGGATATTCTGTATCATCGCAACCAAAGTGTCTCAACTGGAAAAACGCTGCCCTTGGAAAGAGCTTTCAAGCGCCACCCGCTGGCCGTTTTCAGAAGAGCACCAGGGGCACGTTCAAAGCTCAAACCGGTGCGCAACGTTTTGCCACGGTTTCCGGTTGAACGTCATGTTTCCTGGAAACGGTGTGAAATGGGTTTGAGATGCGTTTTCTCTCGTTTGGTGGGTGTGTCAAATATGTCAGCCCACTCAGCAGCAACATGTATATAGCTAAACCACACGGTATTAAAGACACAGATCGCACAAATGTGTCCTCTACAGCTTAGTATACGCAATAATTGAAGATATTAGAAGACATGATTGTCGTAAGAGTTTTATAGTAAAAATATATCAACATGATTATTTATTTATTTATATTTTAGCTTCATTGCAAGGCAAGTTTATTTATATTCCAAATTGCATATGGTAATTAAGTGCTTTACATAAAAATTTGAAAGAAAATACAAGCTATTAAAAAAGTAAGAACTAGAAATAAAATTATTTAAATTAGAATTGATTACCAGGAGATGCAAAAAGTGAATTAAATGGGATGTGGATGTTGCCTTTAATTCTGGACGGCAAGGGTGATTGCATGTATTTTGCAGTATTAAACACGTATTTATATTGATTTCATCAGGCTCCTAATATTCCTCACAAAGAATGACCTTCTCAGCTGCCATAGTTTGCAACTCTTGCGTCATCAGAACAGGGTGTTCAACGCAGCACTGTTTCCGTTTAAAAAACCTTTTGCAACATTTTGTCGGGGCTGAATGCAGCCCAGGTGTTTTTTAGCTGGCTAAAAATGCTTTGGTGGACACACGATAATTGAATATTTATTACTAGGCATATGGTCAATTAGTCTCTTTAGCATTTATGCAAAATACTGGAGCCAAACCTGAGAAAGAATTCCAGAAGATTCCACAGCGTTCCTGCACACGTCATTTGCAGTTGTAACTCATGGGCGGGGATTATGCTAATTATGAATGAGAGTGCACACGCAACTATTTACAAATGTTTGGAATTCATTCATATACACACGTTTAACTACCGTGTCCGTGGTATACGAAGCGTTTGTGAATCTGGAGGACAGTTTTCGCAAATGTGTGTATGTTTTGTCAGTTGTATATGAACTAAGGATTACCGCATTTCATGGAAGACAGAAAGTGACATTGGAACATGAGGATGAGTACATAACGACAGAATTTTTATTTTTGGAGGTATATTGGTTTGACCTAAATGCATGTTTAATAATTGTAAGAAATGTGTCTAATAAAAAAAAACAATAAATAAATAATTGTTCTAGACATATTTATGGCAAATTTTTCAGATAATCCAGCAATAAATAAAATAAATTGTCTAACCAAAAAACATGTTTTTCAAATCTGTCAAATTTAAAGTTTGAGAAGATTTTTTTGGCACATTTTTCAGGTGGTTCAGAAACAAACAAACAAACAAAAATTTTAAGTTTGACTAGATTTATTGGCACATTTTTAGGTGGTTTAGTAATGTGATTAATTGATTTACTCTATTTTGTATCAAGTATGTATTGTAAATAAAAGGTCTAAACATACATCTCAACATAAAATGAGATTAAATAAAATAATAATAATAAAATAAAATAAAATGGTTTAACCAAAAAGCATGTGTTTCAAATTTGTCAAATTTAAAGTTTGAGCAGTTTTTTTGGCAAATTTTTCAGGTGGTTCAGAAACAAAACAATTGTAAATAATGTTCTAACGGTTTAATCAAAAAGCATGCTTTATAATTGTAAGAAATTTGTCTAATTTTAAGTTGGACTAGATTTATTGCCACATTTTTACATGGTCCAGTAAAGTGATCCATTTATTTACTCTATTTTGTATGTAAGTACATATTGTAAATAAAAAGTCTCAACATACGTTTTGGAATGTCCATGGGGTTTAGGCTGCCCAACAGATAGCGGACAGTAAGTCCGTCCCCCTCTTCTCTGCTCAGCCAATTGTTGCAGGCGTAGAAGAAGCGTAGGTGTGGCCTATTCATGTCAGTCACAATGACTCGGTCCAGGAACCAACTGGCACTCATGCCAGTGTTATCATGCTCGATTCTGCATTACAGGAAGTACATCACAAGTTGTAACTTTAACGACTTGCCTTTAAGGTAGTTACTTTTGGATGTTTGCATACCTGATTTTCTTTATTGGCCCAACATTGTGAGTTCTGATCCTAAAGACGTCAGTCTTGTTCTTTTCGAAGGCTGTTCTGCTCCTGAAATAGAGACATAAACCTGTGAACAGACTCAAAACGAAACGATTGACACTCAATCTAACTTCTAACTTTGAAATGCCCCGATATCTGAGACTGACTATGAATGAGAGTGTGTTTATGAGAGAACCATCTGTCACTGTCATTGACCCACATATCATTCTACGGTCTCTCGCGTTGGCTTCTGCAAAAGCATCTCTCTAATCAAAATGCAAAATGCATGAATTAAAAATCACCCAGTATGAATTACACATCCACTCACACTGCCAAATTACTCACACACGTCCACAAGGACTTACCGATGCGGTGAAACCAACACACATGTCACCTGAGATCAGCACGCTGAAACCGCACCAGCAAACTTTGGAAATGATGACATTTAGACAGATTCAGAGATTCTGTTAAATAGCATCTCGATTCCAAAATGTTGCATGTTGACTGTCGGACAGAATTCAAGTCCAAAAACATTTCTGTTCTATTCTGGTGAAACTCTCTGTTAATGAACAGATCTACTTAAAAACTTTTTTTTGTCTTTTGCTGACTGGATGAATCCCACGAAAACATGTCACAATGCTCAATTTCCTTTAAAGGGGTGGTTCCGTGTTTTTTTTCTAGGCTTGGTTGTGTTTATGGGGCGCAGTATAATTTCTCTTAATTCTTCTTTTTTTTTTACTGTATTTTAAACTGTAAGCTGTATTTTACTTATATTTTACCTTTATTCCACACTGCTGTCTCCACTGTCCTTTGAACGGCTCGTTTGCTTCCTGCTTCTGTGAAGCCCATCCCTCCGAAAAACGCAATGGTCTTAGATTGGTTAGATGGCCAAATGTAGTTTGTAGTTCTGCAACAGCTCTCTCTCTTTCGTAATGACTGCGACGTGGCCTCGCCCACTTTGTTGCGTGTTCGAGGGGGCAGTGTTTATGTTAATAGCAAGGGTTTATGATGTCACCAACCCGGGAAGAAGCTTGTTGTAGTCCAAACCGGACGTTTTTGTAGGCAATAAACTACCATAACTTTAAAAGACAATATCTCCGTTTGCATTGAACTTTCAGCGCTGTAACTTTGCAAATACTGTTTATGCTCAAGCAGCAACATTACACACTAACTAAAGTTAAAAAAGTGAAATCGCATGCAACCACCCCTTTAAAGGGATAATTCACCCCAAAATTAAAATTAGCTCATGATTTACTCACTCTCAAGTCATCCTAGGTGTGTATGACATTCTTCTTTCAGACAGATACAATAAGAGTTATATTAAAAATGTCCTGGCTCTTCCAAGCCTTATAATGGCAGTGATTGTTGCTTTGTTTTTGAAATCCGTAAAAGTGCTTCTATCCATCATATAACTGCACACGGCTCTGGGGGGTTAATAAAGGCCTTCTGAAGCGAAGCGGAGTGTTTGTGTAAAATAAATATCCATATTTAAAACTATATAGACTAAAATAACTAGCTTCCGGTGGTCAGCGGTACGCGAGTTGACTTGCGCTAAAAGAGTAACCCTTGACGCATGCGTATTGACGAATGCAGAAGCGCAGAGGATAGAGAAAAACAAAACGTGCCGTGTCGGGGTTACTCTTTTAGTGGAAGTCGACTCGCGTACCGCCTGAAGCTAGTTATTTTCGTCAATAAAGTTTTGAATATGGACATTTTTAGAAGGCCTTTATTAACCCCACGGAGCCATGTGGAGCAGTTATATGATGGATAGATGCACTTTTGTGGACTGTAACCAAAGCAACAATCACTGCCATTATGAAGCTTGGAAGAGCCAGGACATTTTCTAATATAACTCTGATTGTGTTCGTCTGAAAGAAGAATGTCATATACACCTAGGATGACTCGAGGGTGTGTAAATCATGGGCTAATTTTCATTTTTGGGTGAACTAACCCTTTAAAGTAAAATAGCTTTTCTTTAGATATTGGGGTGAAATCTAACCCAGATGTTTTTGACAAGTTTTCGTGAGATGCACCCATCTACCCAAATATACAACGTTTCTCAAATAGGTTGTAAAATCGAAAATTTGGGGACATATAAGCTAAACTTTCAAATGATTTATGAATATCCAGTTTATGAATTGTTGTTCGCCATTGTGCAATGTTCTTCCAAACTTTTCTGAAGTTGCATCTGTCCTTTTTTTTCCTTCTTTCCTATGTTTTATAAGTCATTATGCAACATTAAACGTTTGGACATTCATCTGAGCAGGTAAAAACTCTCCCATTAGTAACTTTACCGGTCATTGATCAGGATGACTTATTACTGTAGGGAGAGTTTTGAGGGTCTGTGGTTATACTCATATAAAATCAACACGCACACATGGGACATTACGTGTGTGTGGAGATTTTTATGAGTCACCTACCTCTTTGTGTTTATGCGTAAACGTCTTACGTTTTCCTGAAAGACCACAAAAGGAAGTGATGCCATATGACTGAGTCCTCTCATCGATTCAATGAGAAAGTCACATGAATCTCTTCACCTTCAGATGAATGTCCATGGTGTGGCTGTATAGAGGAGAGCCGATCCTGTGCTTTGCACCATGTGATCGTGGATAATGGATGAGCCAAGTGTGATTAAGATTCATGAATCATGCATTTCATGAATAATCATATAGCCCTGCTAAGAAAACAATCTCTTTTTTTACTAAGATGTGTAGGTGTGAATGAGATGGTCAAAGCACGCAGGATGTTCTCTTGTACAGCATTGAGCGCAAAAAGCAGTGCACGGCCACACACGAGCAGATGAGGTGGCCATGTTAATGTTATACCTCTTTTCTGTGCTGTAGATTGAAGAAGAATACAAAATATACAATAATTAATACGGCAGGTATGCACGGTCCTGTCAAAATCCACACAAATTCCTACTTATTTTGCACCAGACGTCCTCAAAAATACCAGAAAATTCATCTGACACTTGAAAGATTTGAGAACACAAAACAATTACAGGTAGTTAGTGAAGACATTTTGATATGCATCGAACCAATCATAAATGATAATACTAATAATGACGAATGACCAAGCTCGTCAATGTGCATTTGCACTTTCCCTTTAAGAAAAACGACTTGACTTTGGAAACTCTCACGATTAACATCAGATGCAGAATTGAACTTACTTGCTGGCCAGGTGGACTTTGGGAGCCACTCCAAACTCTCCATACAAGGTGACGAACACATTAGCATCAGTCCCGGCGCCTTTAACATCCCCTGTGACGGTCACCACCTCGTACACTGAGGAGAAAGCAGAACGTTTGGTTATATAACTGTTATACCTGACCTCCACCGAAGAAAGCATCTTGTTTTCATTTGCATAACATTAGAAGGGTTGTAGTCTCAAGTGCAGAGTGCTCAGGTATATCCCGTGTAACCCAACAACCTGCTCTTCTAAGCTCACCGACTTTTGTATAAGCTGAATTGCTGTAAGCAATATCGCTGTAACTTAGCCATGTTAATGGAGTGAGAGTACGACATGGCCCTGATGCTCACCGTGTGACCTCTACCTTTCTCTGAACCACTCCAAGACCCTGTGACAACCAGATGCATGTTTTATCCTGAGGAGCAGCATGTAGGAGCGTTCTTGATGATTCTTAGAGGTTCTTTAAACAAATATCTCTTATTATAATAAAATAAGAGAAAAACAAGAAGTAACTTAAAAAAAAAACACATCCAGTGTAACTAGTTCGTTTCACAAACAAATTACTCTTGTGAACTAAGGCCGGATACATAAATTGCTTAGACGTTAGTCATGTCATTTTTGTTCTTTAACACTGGTTATAACTTTTTAGTCTGCTAGTTGGTCAGACTAGTTCTACACAGTCCTAACATAAAAGAATTTGCATTATGCAAACACTGGTTGTTTTAATGAATCAGTCAAGATTCATAAACTGAAAAGTTTTCGTTTGAATCATTCACTGAATCGTTCATCGACACTGAATCAACAAATGATTCACTGAAAAACTAGTTATTTATGAAATAACCCTACAATTATTTGTATCTAGGCTACTTACCGTTGGTGAAATCAGTATGATTTACGATATGTAATAATGGCATTTAATCATTATGAGTTATAATGTCATAATGATTATCATGGGTCGACTTTTTCTGTGACTGTCAGTAATTTTACCTTGTGTGGCACAACATCCACTTTTTGCCTTCCCTTGCACAATTAGCTGTCAACTATCTTACTGACATTTTAAATAAACCACTAAGGGTTTATTTAGGAGATAATTAATGGCATTATGCTTTACTTTACCAGTACATCCCATAAAGATCCTAACGGAAAGCATGCTTGAGTAGGCCACAGTTGTGATTTACACTACCTCAGGTAAACGCTAACAAAGACGATCAAAACTAAGGATAATAAGAGTATTTGTCTGCATCACATGTCTATTTTTGGTTAGTTTGTGTGATATAAATATGAAATGTAATATTATTCATATGATTTTCTCAAGAGGGGGTCATTGCAGGGGGGTCAAATTCGGACCTTATTATCTTTTTCTATGTAACAAATGCAAAAGTGATTGGGTTATCAAGAAAACTGAGGTTCTAATCTTTCAATATATGTCTAGTTTTGTGCTGCACAACTTATAGATTTTTTTAAATGATTATGATGATGCAATATTGGACCCACGGTTGGGTCGGTGTTTGCAGAGCTGAAGTGGTTAAAAAGTTATCGGTTTGAATCATTCTATAGAGTCTTTGACTGAACGAACTCACCGTTCATAGCAGACACTGAATCAACATGACTTACTGGTTTAATTTCATCTATGAAATATCCCCAACAAGTATTTGTATAGTTACCGTTCGTGAAGTCAGTATATTTCATGATATGTTGCTTCATGTAGCCAAATAATGGCATTTTAATCATTATAACTTGGGTTGACTCTGTCAGTAATATTACCTTGCATGGCGCAACATTCACATTTTGCCTCCCCTTGCACAGCTATCAACTATCTTACTGGCATTTTAAATAAACCACTAGGTTTATTTAAGTGATGGCAGTTTTAGTTGACCATCCAGATTCTAACGGAAAGCATGAGTACAGCACTGTTGCTATAGCCTACACACCTACCTCAGGTAACGCTTCTGCTCGAAAGTATTATTTAATCACGCTGTAACTCTTAGTCTTATTAGCCTACATAACTCTTAAGACACAGTCTTAACATAAAGGCTAAGTTTATACAACTGGCCACTGGTTCTTTTAATTATTTAAATTTATCAGTCAAGATTCGCAAATTAAAAAGTTATCAGAAAAGAATCATACTAATCTTTCACTGAACGAACTCACTGAATCGTTTATAGCAGACACTGAATCAACATATGACTCACTGAATTGTTCATAGCAGACACTGAATCAACAAATGATTCGCTGAATGGTTCATAGCAGACACTGAATCAACAAATGACTCGCTGAATCGTTCATAGCAGACACTGAATCAACAAATGACTCACTGAATCGTTCATAGCAGACACTGAATCAACAAATTACTCACTGAATCGTTCATAGCAGACACTGAATCAACAAATGAATCACTGAATCGTTCATAGCAGACACTGATGCTGCCTTCCAGTTCATTTTTATCATGCCCATCACTCGTTAACTTCCCTCCGTCTCGTTCACTCGGATGTGCGTCATTGCTTAAGTTGCATGAGTGCCGACTACTGAAGGAACATTTGCAATCGACTGCACTGGATGTCCTAAGCCCTTGATCACTTCAAATCCACAATGGAGTTGATTTATTATTTGTTTTTTTCCTTTACGAAATTGTTTAATGCAGCATTCTATATGTATATAGGTGTATTTGGAATGTTTTAAATGTTTTTTAAAATAATAAAATATCATAGAGTTGTTTGTGGTGGGGTAAATTAAACGCGAAATGCGGTGACGTCACAATAATGTTGCATTGTGGGATATGAAGCTGCCTGAAGTGTACATATGAAGTAGACTCGCTCCCTCTGTCAAAATCGAGGGAGCGAGGGTCTGTCCATTTAAACTTCCCTTGTCCACTTCACGAAGTGGAACGCACTTCAAAATGGCGGCGGGGATTCCCCTGAGGGGAAGTGCTTAGGGAAGTTCGCAAATGTGTGTCTAAAACTTGAGTGGAACGCAGCATGATTCAAAAAATGACTCACTGAATCGTTCATAGCAGACACTGAATCAACAAATGACTCACTGAATTGTTCATAGCAGACACTGAATCAACAAATGACTCGCTGAATGGTTCATAGCAGACACTGAATCAACAAATGACTCGCTGAATCGTTCATAGCAGACACTGAATCAACAAATGACTCACTGAATCGTGCATAGCAGACACTGAATCAACAAATGACTCACTGAATCGTTCATAGCAGACACTGAATCAACAAATGACTCACTGAAAAACGAGCGTTTACTTCCATTTATGAAATTACCCTACAATTATTTGTATAGCCATTAACGTATAATTCACAATATGTTGCTTCATGAAATAATGTAATATTTAACCTTGCACGGCGCAAAATCCACTTTTTGTCTCCCTTTGCACAGTTAGCTGTCAAATATCTTATTGACATTTTACATCAACTACTAAAGGTTTATTTAGGTGATAAAGGATTACATTAGGCTACTTATGTTTTACTTTAAAGAGATAGTTCACCCAAAAATGAAAATTCTGCCGGACTCACCATCAAGTTGTTCCAAAACTGTATGAATTTCTTTCTGAACACAAAATAAGATATTTTGAAGAATTTGGTAACCAAACAGTTGATGGACCACTGACTTCCATAGTATGGGGGGGAGGCACTATGGAAGTCAACTGTTTGGCTCCCAAATTCTTCAAAATATCTTCTTTTGTGTTCAACAGAAGGAAGAAATTCATACAGTTTTGGAACAACTTGAGGATGAGCAAATTACAGAATTTTCATTTTTGGGTGAACTATCCCTTTAAGTTGCGATATATAAGGTAAGGTACCCCTGGATCAGTGCAATAACCTCAATCTTACACCTGACTGAACCTGACAGCATGACGTCGATCGTGCTGAATGCGGTTTTGATGGTTCCATGAAAAGGCCGATTAGAGTGTAATGTTTCAGGCCATAGAGAGGTGCCCGTCTGATTCAAATCCACCACTGGCATGATGCCCGCCGCCGGTCTCTCATGATACCCTGCTGCCAGGACACTGTAATAATCAGCCAATCCAGACTCGCTTCTGCTGTGCCTCTAGAGCTGACTGCCAATATGAAATCCGGAAGATTCTCTGACTGGACGTTAGCGGAATGATCACAATTTGACTGCAAATCAGATACTGACACTCTTAAACACCAAAGTTCCCATTTAAATCAATTAGAATTATCGCAGGCCTATAAGATCAAGAACAAATCGTTTGCTCATCTTGCTCGTAAGAACCTTTCTTTCGGTCTCCATTCCTCCCTCGTCTATTTCTGTTTCCGTCATTCAACCTCCAACGTTCAAGTAATCAATTAAGAGATGTTCCAGGGTTAAAAGAAATCCAACCTGTGAGAAACCGAGAGGACGGGGGTGTCTGACTGAGAGTGAAAGCCGAGAGAGAGAGACAGACAGACAGACGCAGTGAGAGAGAAAGACAGCTCATCCCCAGTTTCACAGTAGGTCGTGTGCGGTGGCTCTACGCTTAACCAAGTCTCAGAATGCAATCTGCCCATTGAAAAGGATAGTTCATCAACAAATGACAATTGTGTTCGCCCTCGTGTTGTTCCAAACCTACACACTGAACACAAAAAGAGATATTTTTGAGGACAATTCACATTAACCACGGCTGTCAAAAACTGTACTCCATGAATTTTGCACAGTATTCAACGTTTTCTGAGAAACAGGCCAGGAGTCGTTCATTGATAATCTTCTCCATCACTGAAGCTCTGAAATTTCAGCAGTCTATGAAGGTTTTGTTGTCCGTTTTGACGCTTAAAAGACACGGTTACTTCTTTCAAACCCATAAATGCATGTTTGGACGAACACGAGGGTGAGCAAATGATGACAAACTATACCTTTAAATGAATAAATGCATTCAGTTTTGGCAAACTGCTTTGGGAAAACCTCAGCTCATCTAGTTTTAAACCCTCCCTTTCTCTTTCATCTCGATGAAAAGGCTTGAAGAGACAGACTTGACAATAAAAAGGTGAAGTGGAGGGGAATCCTCATCCAGAGTCTACCTTTCTTTTTGTTGAATTCGTCGTCTTGATCATCCGATTCCTCCGTGTGATAGTTCATCAGCTCCTCCTGGTAGATCTCGGCATAATCCACCTGTTTGACCTTCGACTTCTTCCCCTTCTTTGCTTTCTTGTCCTCGTCGCTGTCGGAGCCTTTCTTTTTCTTTTTATCCTTTTTCTTCTTCTTCTTGTCCTCCTCTTCCTCTTCCTCCTCCTGCACGGCATCCTCGTCCTCCTCTTCCTCGGCCGACTTCTTCTTTTTCTTGCCGTCTTTGCTCTTTTTCTCCTTGGACCCCATGTCTTCTTGTCCTTCGGATGGTTTACTCTTCTTTTTCTTCTCTTTCCTTAGCTCTTTCCCGTCCCGTTCCTCGCTTGAGGATTTCCCTTTGGTCCGTTTTTCTTTGGCGATAGGCTCATTGTTGTTCTGTTCGTCTGTCCCGTTGTCATTCTCTGTCACCTCAACATCTTCCTTTTTCTTCTTTTTCTTTTTCTCTTTTACGGAGTCACTCTTTTTTCTGCTCGCCTTCTCTGCAAGTGTCTCAGCGCTCGCTGTCTCCTCCTCTGAGCTCTTCTGTCTCGTCTTTGCATCCCTCTTACTCTTTCCTTTCACCTTCGGCTCCTTCTCCTCTCCTTCGTCATCCCTTTCTTCGGTTTCTCTTGGTTTTTTCTCTTTTGTGGGCATCTTTTATTCATCCAGAGTGTGGCGGAGTGAGGGTGAGTGTTTCCTCGCCGTCTGCGGTGTAAGGTGTCGCCGTCTGACCCGTGCAGGCCGATGGGCCCCTGCGTGCAGCTGGAGCGGGGCCTCAGCTCGGAGCTGGAGGCTCTCTCGCGCAGGTCCCGCGGTGCGGCGTGGAGCTCATGAATAATTCCTTGCCTCAGAGTGGTCACATGATCTGTGAGAGAAAGCAAATGAAAACGGAGAGGACAGCGAGAGAGAGGGGGTTGGGCCTCATTATGTACATTATTCATGGTCCTGGGATCGCTTTACTAAAGCATAAACCGACGTATATGGTTTATGTTTATCAAAAAAAACTAAACACAACGTTGAGGAAAATATATGCTCATTTATGCACGTCGTACAATTCAAACCCACGTCAACAGAAACAGGAAACAGCGAAAAAAAGAAAGGGAGATGATAACAAAGAGAGACAGACAGAGAGAGAGAGAAAAAAGATACACCAGTTGAGAGGGAGTATTACAGAACAGATAATTAAAGACGCTTCACTAACACTTGTAAATAATTAACAGTGATTTCATTAACACAAATAAATAAGTAAGTGCCACTGGATTAACGTGGTCAAACTATTTAACATGCTTTACCCAACCTAGGCAATAAAGAAGATCGGGCTCCTAATTTAGGCAAATTGCCGTCTGGCTGAAAGTGGAAGAAGTCTCCCTAAAACACTTGTGTGTGTGTGTGTGTGTGTGTGTGTGAACATAGAACAGCTGCACAAAGAACAGCTCGTAAAGACAGATTTTTACATTTTCTTGACTGTGCAAACCAATGTTGTACGTGCTGAGGCATTCCTATGACATTGATAAAGAGTTATTAAATAGTTGCTAGGTGGTTTGCTAAGGTGTTCGGATTAGTCGTCAAGTAGTTTTTTTGCCGGCCCATGTCAAAATAGCTCAGCCTTGAACAGAGCTCAACAAAGGTTTGTTTCTGCTGGCCGAGTAGTTTAATACAACCAAAATTGTATTTTAAAATTATATTTTTTTTGTACAATTTAAACTTAACCATTCAAATATGGATCGGTAATATTTATTTTTAATATTTAATATTTTTAATTATTTTAATATATTAAAAATAATATTTTTATTTGTACTTATATGTGAGCAAAAATGTTATTATAATTTTGAATTATAAATTTTAAAGCAATAAAATGCAATAATAGCTGGAAATTTTACAGATTAAATTCCATAAATTCATAAACAAAAATTATAGAAAATGGGGGGGGGGGGGGTGCATAACAAAACATGACTACTACTTTGAAGTCATTCTTACTGATGCTACCAAAGCAATCACAATTCATTCTTGCTATTTCTACAAAACATATCACATCGCAAGCAGTATGTCACACACACACACACACACATGTTGGGTTTTCAAACTGTATATTTTTATCCCCTTACACTATCCCTACCCCTAAACCTACCCATCATAGGAAATTTTCAGCATTTTTACATTTTCAAAAAACATCACTTAGTATGATTTATAAAATGTTTTCCTCATGGGGACCAAAAAATGTCCCCACAAGGACAAGAATTTCGGATAGTGCCATCTTTGTGGGGACATTTTGTCCCCATAACGTAGGGTTTACCAGGCCACACACACACACACGTTGTGTTTTCATGTTTTTGAGGATTTTCCATAGACATAATCAATTTTATACTGTACAAACTGTATATTCTAACCCATAACCCTAACCCTACCCATCACACAAAACTTTCTGCATTTTTACGTTTTCAAAAAACATAATTTAGTATTATTTATAAGCTATTTTCCTCAAAGGGACCAAAACTGTCCTCACACTAACAAGGATTTGTGATATTGCCATCTTGGTGGGGACATTTTGTCTTTTGTCATCATAATGTAGGGTTTACCAGGCCACACACACACACACACACACACACACTCACACACACACACACACACACACACACACACACACACACACACACACACACACACACACACACACACACACACACAGTAGGTAGGGACTCTCCATAGAAATAGTTTTTTTCACAGTACAAACTGTATCTTCTCTCCCCTTAGACTAACCCTACCCCTAAACCTACCCATCACACAACAATTTCTACATAAAAAAAAAAAAAAAAAAATTCTGTATGATTTATAAGCTGTTTTCCTCATGGGACCAAAAAATGTGCCAAGGATTTCGGATATTGCCATCTTTGTGGGGACATTTTGTCCATACACACAAACCAATAGCAATGAACAAATGTCACAGAAAACATGCCATAAACATACATAAAACAAATGTAAGATGTCTAGTGACAATGAATGCAGATCTGGTCTGAAAGGACTGACAGCACACAATGTTAATGTTAATGCTAATAATAATTATTGTGCAAGTAAATTGCTAATCTATATGTGTATGGATTGTTTTGTCTTTGTTGATTCGGAAAAATTTGAACCCATAATAAATTCTCTTGAGACGAAACCTTAATTCTAACTCCTGCCATTAGCTTTATTACAAACACCTGATACTGCTATCATCTGATAAACACAGACTCATACACACACACACACACACACACACACACACACACACACACTCACACACACACACACACACACACACACACACACACACACACACAGCCTCACAACAGCTCATTTACACACTATAATCTCTGGCATACACGTTTTATCTCGCCCTCCCTCAAATTACCTCAGCAAGGATGTTGTGTTTTTGTTTCAGGATTTGCTATCTTTGTTGGTAGGACATTTCTCTTGTCCTGACCATTTACGACAATAAAAACACCAGCCATATTATTTTTAAAGAAAATAACTCACAATTTCTTTCTTTTGGTACAACTTATTTCAGTTTGCACGTGCACTTTTACTAGAGACATGGCCAGCTAGCAGAGGACGATATGACAGAACGCCGTCATGATGCACACACATACAGAACACACACCATATGTTAAATAATTCACTCTTCACTAAACAGTCTGTTGTAGAGACAACAAATGGGTCAGCTGACCAGCTAATATACTTACATCTGACCCTCCTGTCGGTGTTTGTGTGAGTCCAGTCTGCTTTGTAAACCGGATCAAGTCGTTCATTAAAGATAACCGACTCAAAAGAACGATTCGGTCTCTGATATAGTTCTCTGAGAGTCAATAATGCATTTGGATTTTTAGGTGAACTATTCTTGCTGAGAAAGAAAATATTTTGTAGGTGTTCTAATAAATTGTGTATTTAGAATAAATCCAATGTGCATGAGTAATTGAAAAAAATATTAAACTGCATTTTGATTCGATTTTAGTTTACATTATAAGTAAACTTATATAATTAAACTTATGTGTTTATGTATATGTTGCTGATATTTGATATACAGCACCTTGGTCAACAATTGTTGTTTTTAATGGTGCTATATAAATAAAGCTGAGTTGAGTTGAGTGGAGTTGATTTGTATAGATCCAATAATATAATCCAGATAAAAGTCTTGATTTATTTTCTGTCAGACGTCATGCAGTAGCCTACCCTACTAGTAGGCCTAAAGTTAGCTTGTCAGCTAACACTTTACAATAAGGTTATTGTAAACATGACATGACATTTGTTAACATTACTTAACTACATTAGTTAACATGATCTATAACAATTAACAGTAGGCTACATCTACAGCATTTATTAATCTGAGATGTTATAGATAACGTTTTCTGAAACATTGTAATGTGAAATGTCATATCTGCTAGAATTAGTTAATCCACTGTGAACGAACGTGAACATTTTTGTTAGCTTAACCTAACCCTAACTAACGGTTAATGTAGACTCATGTAGGCTACTTCATGTTAACTGATGCAATGTTAACAAATGAACCTGTCTGTCAAATATGTTAATAATGTTTAATAAGCATTTCAATTAAAAATAACAAAGAACCCCATCAGTAATTTCCTCAGATTTTATTAATCATTCCAGTGCAGTATTCATTAAAAACATATGCTATTCCCTCTGATTTTCTCCAGTTAATCTCTTTTGCAGATTTCAAAAGTATTTCTTATTTCATTTATGTCCGGAGGAATTCAACTTCTTTATATTTTAAGAAAAACTTACCAAGGAGTTTTTAGAAGAAGAAAAATATACTAACAGAAAACTCTAGTGAGGTGTGTGTGTGTGTGTGTGTGTGTGTGTGTGTGTGTGTGTGCGTGCGTGCGTGTGTGTGTGTGTGTGTGTGTGTGTGTGTGTGTGTGTAGGTAAAGGAGGAGACCTCCAGAGAAATCAAACTATTGTCTGATTAACACTGATTAACCTCTGAAACTGATCAATTATTTACTACTGGATCAACATCCGACACCAACCCTGGATATCTGAGAGAGAGAGAGAGAGAGAGAGAGAGAGAGAGAGAGAGAGAGAGAGAGAGAGAGAGAGAGAGAGAGAGAGAGAGAGAGAGAGAGAGAGAGAGAGAGAGAGAGAGAGAGAGAGAGAGACTTTTTACAAATCATATAAAAACACCACAGAATTCACTTTAAAGAGAAGCAGATCTGTGTACTTTATTGGTTTGTCAAATAACTGTACATCTGTTTTACAAAACCAATGGTATAGGTTAACTGACGACAAGATGCATGATAAATATGGGGAAAAAAATAATAATAAATAATAAAAAGTAAAAATAGAATAACAGATATTTGTGCAGTTTAAGAAACCAGTGGTGACAGACAGACTAGATAGATAGATAGATAGATGATAGATAGATGATAGATAGATAGATAGATGGATGGATAGATAGATAGATAGATAGATAGATAGATAGATAGATAGATAGATAGATAGATAGATAGATAGATAGATAGATAGATAGATAGATAGATAGATAGATAGATAGATAGATAGATAGATAGATAGATAGATAGATAGATAGATAGATAGATAGATAGATAGATAGATAGATAGATAGATAGACAGACAGATAAACAGATAAACAGATAGATGATACACTATATTGCCAAAAGTTTTGACATGCAGATGAACTTTAATGAGATCCCATTCTTAATCCGTAGGGTTTAATATGGAGTTGGCCCACCCTTTGCAGCTATAACAGCTTCAACTCTTCTGGGAAGGCTTTCCACAAGGTTTAGGAGTGTGTTTATGGGCATTTGTGAGGTCAGGCACTGATGTTGGACGAGAAGGCCTGGCTCTCAGTCTCCGCTCTAATTCATCCCAAAGTTGTTCTATCGCGTTGAGGTCAGGACTCTGTGCAGGCCAGTCAAGTTCCTCCACACCAAACTCGCTCATCCATGTCTTTATGGACCGAGACATTGTGCACTGGTGCGCAGTCATGTTGGAACAGGAAGGAGCCATCCCCAAACTGTTCTCACAAAGTTGGGAGCATGAAATTGTCCAAAATGTCTTGGTGTGCTGAAGCATTAAGAGTTCCTTTCACTGGAAGTAAGGGGCCAACCCCAAGCCCTAAAAAACAACCCAACACCATAATCCCCCCTCCACTAAACTTTACACTTGGCACAATACAGCCAGGCAAGCACCTTTCTCCTGGCAACCGTGAAACACAAACTCGTCCATCGGATTGCCAGACAGAGAAGCGCCTCAGCACCTCAGTTGCTGCTGTTCCCAATTGCTTCCATTTTGTTATCACACCACTAACAGTTGACCGTGGAATATTTAGTAGTGTGGAAATTTCACAAATGGATTTATTGCACAGGTGGCAACCTCTCACTGTACCACGCTTGAGTTCACTGAGCTCCTGAGAGCGATCCATTCTTTCACAAATGTTTGTAGAAGCATCTGACACCTGTGGCCGTGGAAGTGATTGGAACACCTGAATTCAATGATGTGTAGGGGTGTCCCAATACTTGTGGCAATATAGTGTAGATAGATAGATAGGTGTCTTTAAGATGTCTTCAAGTTTCATGAAATCAGGATCGAATCAAACCGCAAATATTAAAAAGTTGATTTCTTGGTAAAGTGATAAGGTCACACTGTTATCACAATATCATATACGAAAGAAACAAAAGTATATAAAGTTCAGTATTATGAACAAGATCAGTCGATTTAAAAGACGCTAAAACCTCAATCACAGATTGTGCGTGTGTGTGTGTGTGAGAGAGAAAAACCAATGGACTGTAAAAACATTCCTAAACATAAACAAGTGTGTTACTTCATTTGTAAATTATCATACATCTTCAGAACCTATGCGTTAAACATGTACAAGCATTCACCATTATACAACTGAAATGTTCAACGTCATGTTATTATTGAATGTTAAACTTGCTCTTAAAACAGTGTTAGGTGTGTCTTAACCAGGTGCAACGTGACACAAACTCAACCGATCAGAATATATTTGAGGTTTAATTTACAACTGAGTGAACTGGGATTTTGGACCAATGACATTCCACTGTGGGCGGGGCTACTCTGCACAAACAGAAATCATAAAAATAAAATATTCTGTTTTACGTCATCATCTGTCGCTATATTGTTTGCCGCATGAAGCCTCTTCACAAAGTTTCAAACGTGATATCTGCTCGGATACACAAATACGACACAACTACAGGAAATCACCACACAGGAAACACGTACCATTTCGCAACCGTCCCGACATGATTTTGTAAAAACACGTAGTAATAAAACGCCTGGCCTTCAAGGCAGCGATTTACACACGCAAGTGCACATGCGCAAGTCTGAGTTCCGTAGCGGCAGTAAATGGGAGGAGCTCTGCAAAACGAACCAATCAGAGTCTGTTTCACCTGCAGGGTCCCGTGTGCACGTGCAGGATGCCTCGAGCGTGCATGTGCATGAAGTTGAAGATCTCGTACGGCATGGCGTGGAAGCCGGGGCGGGGCTTGACGTTGTCATAGTAATGGTGTGTTATGAAGATCCCGGAGGGGTTCATGGGAAACGCCCAGAAGCCGTAGAGATGCACCTCTTCGCATAACTCCATGGCGGCGGTGACCAGCATCAGGCCGCTGCTGAGGCGTTTGGCGCGCACGCCCTGCACGGCCCAGAAGCGCTGCACGTTCAGTAGGTATTGCGGGTGGAAGAAGAACACGCCACGGTTGGACTCGTAGTCGTCCAGCATGTACTTCACACGGAATGACACATCGGTGTTCCGCGTGTTATAAAACGCCGGCAAAACCACCGAAGAGTTCTCGTAATTCCGGAGAACGTCGTAAAACGGCTTCCTCCATTTCTCCAACTTTTGAAACCTGGTGCAAAGAGAGAGAGAGTTAGTGTCTCAATGGTTGCATTCAGGGCTTGACATTAAAGGGATAGTTCACCCAAAAATGAAAATTAGCCCATAATTTCCTCACCCTCAAGTCATCCTAGGTGTATATAACATTCTTCCTTCAGATGAATAAAATCTGAGGTATATTACAAAAGTCCAGGCCAATCCAAGAATTAGAATTTGATTCATAGTTGCTCTGTTTTGGAAGTCCATAAAAAGTGCATCTGTCCGTCATATAACTGCTCCACACGGCTCCGGTGTGTTAATAAAGGCCTTCTGAAGCGAATCGATGCGTTTGTGTAAGAAAAATATTCATATTTAAAACTTTATCAAGTAGAGTTCCAGCCGATGGATTTCCTTGGAAAAGTGTTGAATGTTGACAGTGAAACTCAAGATGCTTACGTGACGTCATGACGAGCGGACCTGGTCGCGTTAGTCTTTCGTTCGGCAGGGGAACTTTCAACAATTTTTCCATAAATTGAACAGGGAAGGCGGTCGGCCGAAACTTTACTCGATAAAGTTTTAAATATGGATATTTTTCTTACACAAACGCGTTGATTCGCTTCAGAAGGCCTTTATTAACACCCCGGAGCCGCGTGGAGCAGTTATATGACGGACAGATGCACTTTTTATGGACTTCAAAAACAGAGCAACTATGAATCAAATTCTAATTGGTCAACCTCAGTCTGGGCATCCCACTTCCGGCCTGTCAGAACCTTGGGGTTCGCGTTCCTTACAGCCTGGTCAGCAGACTCTCTCAACTCGAGGACAAGCCTGGTCTTTTCCTGCAGTGCACATAATTTTACTCATTTGCACACCCAAAGTGCGGCATATAAAACCACCTCTCAGTACTAAATTGAGTCCTTTTTAGCTGCTTATTGCACTTCAACAGTCAAATACACACTAATAATGTCAAAATGCCATTCTTGGCGAGTATTCAAGTAAACTCAGTCAGTTATGTTTTAAGTGAATGTAAACAGTTGAGAAAGAAAACGCATGTGTAACAGTGTAATAATGGATCATAAAGCGACAGCAGCCCAATAAACCTGCTATATATATATATATATATATATATATATATATATATATATATATATATATATATATATATATATATATATATATATATACATATATATATATATATACATATATATACATATATATATATATATATATATATATATATATATATATATATATACATATACATATATATATATATATATATATATATATATACATATATATATATATATATATATATATATATATATATATATATATATATATATATATATATATATATATATATATAGTAATATAGTAATTAAAGAAAATGAAGAAATTCCATTAAGATTTCTGTAGTGACATTCTTTTCATGATTATTATTATTAAACATATTTTATCCCCACATTCTTTACTGTAAATGAATGTAATGCTAAATATGTACAGTATATAAATTATCTAAATTGTTAAGTATTTATATTCATCATGTCAATACTTGTTGTGCTTTATGTTGTGTGGATTTAAATAAATAAAAAATAAATAAATTTATTAATTAATGAATTACTTTTAATGAAAGTATTATAGTAAAACATATTATATAAAAGTAACAGGAATCATAAGTATTAATAATAATTCTTAAAAATATATTTATATTATATATTATATTTATATTATATATTTAAATAATACTTACAATGCAATACAATAATATTAATAATTAATTAAATATATTTTGTATTATATATTATCATTAAGTACCAATTTAAAAGAAAAAGTATTATATTAAGTGGCTGGTGAGTGTGTGTGTGTGTGTGTGTGTGTGTGTATCTATGTATGTTATATACATACATGCAATATATATATATATATATATATATATATATATATATATATATATATATATATATATATATATATATATATATATATATATATATATATATATATATATATATATATATATATATATATATATATATATATATATATATATATATATATATATATATATATATATATATATATATATATATATACTGTAGGGGGAGAGAATATCCCACTCCTCTCTGAGAAACCCATTAAAAGCCTGGGGAGGCAGTACACGGCAGAGCTTATGGACAAACAGATGGGGAGAACCGTGATGAAACAGCGCTCAGAAGGCCTGGCAAAGATCGATCAAAGCCAACTCCCAGGGAAGTACAAGGTCTGGTGCTACCAATTTACACTCTAAAGGAGGGTGATGTGGCCACTGAAAATGAGTGTGATCCCCTCATCCACTGCAAGTAAGATGGATGCAAAAGCCAACGCTTTCATCCGAAAGTGGTTGAGGTTGCCACGGTGCCTTTCTGAAACTGGCCTCTTTGGAAGGAACATCCTCCAGCTGCCATTTCAATCAATCACTTTGGGTTACAAGCAGGAAAAGACCAGGCTTGTCCTCGAGTTGAGAGAGTCTGCTGACCAGGCTGTAAGGAACGCGAACCCCAAGGTTCTGACAGGCCGGAAGTGGAATGCCCAGACTGAGGTTGACCAAGCCATCAGTCGTCTGCAACATCAAGAGATTGTCGGCAGAGTCCAGGCAGGTAGAGCAGGGCTAGGGTGGGGAGAAGCGCCACGCTTCTGGTCTAAGGCTAATAACAAGGAGAGGAAGAAGATGGTGGTGTCGGAGGTGACAAGAATGGAGGAAGATCGCTACAAGATCAAGGCTGTGTCACAGGGCCGACAGGGAAGCTGGACAACCTGGGAGGGAGTTGTCAACCGAAACATCACCTGGGCAGACCTGTGGAAGATCCCGCAGGCAAGACTCAGCTTCCTCATTCGCTCAACCTACGACATGCTTCCCTGTCCTCGCAACCTTCACCAGTGGTTTGGGAGTGAGGAAGGCTGCACACTCTGCAATACCTCTAACGCAAGCCTCCAGCACATCTTGTCAGGCTGTAAGATTGCGCTTTCCCAAGGACGCTATAGATGGCAAAGGGGTACCATCAGCAGAGAACCACAACCACATCAGCTTCGTCACGGAAGACGGGGGGAGAAGAAAAATCAGGCCAAGAGAAATATCTAGGCCGTTTTCCCTGGACCAGGAGTGGAACATGAGAGTGGACCTCGACAGACAGCTCCGTTTCCCGGTAGAGATCACTGCTACATCTTTCCGCCCTGACATAGTGGTTTGGTCTACCAAGGCAAAGTCTGTGCTCCTCATTGAGCTCACAATGCCAGCGGAGGGGGGCATGGAGGCCGCCTACGAACGCAAAATGGCCAAGTACTCAGAGCTGGCTGCTGAGTGCCAAGAGGCTGGCTCTACACGGGGCTGTCAACCACACGCCTTCTGAGGGACGTATCACTGTAAAAATGAATTAGTTCAGTTTACTTAATTAAATTGTGCAAACTTGTTGCCTTAATTCAATTAAGTAAGTATTACTTAATTGCATTAAGTTGTTCTTACTTAAACCGTTTAAGTTTTGTCAACTTAATTCTATCTGGGATCTGAGGAAGTGTACTCCCAGAGTGCATTGTGGCATGAATAAATTAATTGCTTCGTTTTACTATTTTTGGCTTTATTTTACTATTTGTATTTTGTCAGTATAACCCCAATAATGACAGCAAGTAAAATAGTAAAGGTCGTATTAATAATAAAAAAAAAATAAAAATAATAAAAAAATCCTTGTTACCATTGTTGTGTTTTGCATGCTGAATGTTGAAGTGTGTGTGTGACACACTCGAGCATGGTCAAATGATATTGCGACAAACATAGAGGGATTATATCAACTCAATTAAAAGGTTATGCCATAAATATTAGCAAAAAAAATGTTAAAAAGGTCATTATTTGACATGAAAAATAGTTATGTTCTATATCATTAATGGACAAATATTAAATATATATATATATATATATATATATATATATATATATATATATACATATATATATATATATATATATATATATATATATATATATACATATATATATATATATATATATATATATATATATATATATATATATATACATACATATATATATATACATACATATATATATATATATATATACATATATATATATATATATATATATACATATATATATATATATATATATATATATATACATATACATATATATATATATATATATATACATATATATATATATATATATATATATATATATATATACATATATATATATATATATATATATACATACATACATACATATATATATATATATACATACATACATACATACATACATATATATATATATATAACTTCCCTTGTTTTGAAATAAATTTCTTGTTGCATTGCTGCATTAATAGGAAGTTAATTACTATAATATGAATGAAGTTCCAAGTGTCCAACCAAAGGGAACACTAATCACAATTATGGTGAGAAGAAGTGGAGGAAATGAGTGATAAGTCTAGAAAAAATTGCCCCGCCTCAAAAACACTTTGCCCGTCCGCCCGTCCACCCGCTTGTTTTTTTGCTTTGGCAAAATGGTACTCAAACCAGTCAAGTAATGTTTACTTGAGTTTTCTAAGTAACGAAGGCATAGCATGCAAATAGTTCAGATTACTTACTTGTTTTAAGTAAGGTCAACAAATTATTGGACATTAAGTAAAGTTTACTAAAAAAGTCTTAGTAAGAACAACTGTTGGATTTTACAGTGACCGGAGGGAACCTAAAGAAGGCAACCAAAGAGCTGGCGGAGGAGGCAGAGAAGGGAAGCTTTTGGCTCTGGCTGAGGAGGAAAGACAAGAGCTGGGGAAAGAACAACTAACCCCGACAACAGCCGCAGAGGGTAACACCTATCAGCTGCAGGGGGTGACAGGGAGACGTCCCTGTCATTGCTCCGCCACCAGGAGTCGTTCCAGGATTAAAGGAGCGAAACGTTCGTGAACGGTGGTTCCTGGCTGATGACCCTGCAGCTGACCCATGGGCACCGGAGGAGGTGCGACCGGCAGCAATGCCTAGCAGGAATTCCACCTACCTGTACATTTCACTATACTTCACCTAGACATTGGAATTTATTATATAATATTTAATCTTATTTATTATGTAATATATTTAATCCTATATTGAATATATTAAATGTATGTGTACATTTTACTTGTGAACAGTAACTAGATCACATAGATTTTGTGATCTGTGTGTGTGTGTGTGTGTGTGTGTGTGTGTGTGTGTGTGTGTGTGTGTGTGTGTGTGTGTGTGTGTGTGTGTGTGTGTGTGTGTGTGTGTGTGTGTGTGTGTGTGTGTGTGTGTGTGTGTGTGTGTGTGTGTGTGTGTGTGTGTGTGTGTGTGTGTGTGTACCTCTCAGTTATAATGCTGGGATTTATTGTCACAAGATCGGTCTTAGTCCCCACATCTTCACTGTACGTATCTGAGATAGGAGGAATATTACATCTGAAAGAGAGATTGAACGTGATGAGATTTACCAGATGTCCTTAAATATTCCCATGATGTATAAACACACACACACACACAACGCTTCTGCATTTTACCGGAAGACAAAGTCAGCTGCATCAATCTCTCGTCCACACTTGCTGTTTTTGATGATCCCGCCGTTCCCGATGACGGCACATTTCTTAAACTGGGATTTGGAATAGGGCATGTCCTGCAGTCAGAGCAGAGAATACATTCAGAAACAGGACAGGAGGAACCGAAATGGGATTACAGGGATGATTGCTTGGAGATGGTTGCTTGGCAACTGTTGCAGGCATTGAGTTTCTAGGGTGTGATCACTGCAGAGGTTGCTAGGTAACGCTTGCCTTGATACTTATAAGATGTTTGATTCGTAATGTTAGGCAGGGTGTGGCAGCCTCATGCAGGAGATTCAGTTCTGAAGAAAAATGACATCTGTGTGTGTGAAAAGATCTCATGTAGGCAGATAGAATCTCTTCTCTTCTCCTGCACTTCAAACAATCCGATTGGAATGTCCTCAGGATTCCTATTTAATATCTTCATCTTTTATTAATCAAATAATTAGTCATATGTGAATCAGAATTTGGTATCCTGATTGGATTCTTGTTTGTGCAACTTGTTAACACTTCAAGCGATAGTTCACCTAAAAATTAAAAGTAGCCCATGGTTTACTCGCCCTTAAGTCATCCTAGGTGTATATGGCATTCTTATATCAGACGAATAAAATCGACAAAGTTATATTAAAAAATGTCCTGGCTCTTCCAAGCTTTATAATGGCAGTATTTGTTGCTCTGTTTTTGAAGTCCATAAAAAATGCATCTGTCCGTCATATAACTGCTCCCCACGGCTCTGGGGGGAATAAAGGCCATCTGAAGCGAATCGATGCATTTGTGTAAGAAAAATATCCATATTTAAGACTTTATAAAGTGAAGTTTCGGCCGATCGCCTTCCGTATTCAGATTATGGAGAAGGTGTTGAAAGTGCCTCTGCCGATCGAAAGACTAACGGTACCCGGTATGCTCGTCAGACGTCGCGTACGCATCTTGAATTGACCTATCGGTAAGCCCCGCCCCCCTTAGTTACTGTTGCTAACTCGGACAAACAAACAGAGTTGCTAACTGTCTTACAACGACAGCTGTCAGTGTGAAAACCTTATCCCAAGATGTTTTTGGACAAAGAATGTAGCGGACCCTGTCCGATTGATGGCCAAACTTTACTGATGGTTTATGAAGTTTTTCACTCCAAAAAAATCACCGTAAGAGCTGAACAAACAAAGCAGAAGTGCGCATTAACGTCTCATTCACAAACTCTCTCTCTCCGTTGCATTATCATTAACATACTCAGCAAATTATACAAAAACACTCATACAACTAACAGTAAACAAACATATACAGACCGTGTGCCTTCTCGGGGGGTGCTATACTGTAAACTTTGTATCTGCAAAACAACCCCGATAAACTGCTAGCTCTCGCTTTCACTACCTGTAGACTATAACACCCATCAAAATAAGAGTCCTCCTTAGTAAGACAGATAATGTAGACCTTAAACATATCTAAACTCACAGAAATATAAGAAATATATACAAAAACAAAACGTTTTTTGTTAACTTTACATGACGTGAGAACAGTTAGTTATTTGGGTTTGTATGTTAGCAGGGACTCTGTAACTTTAATTGTAACTTAATGAGAGTATGACCACCAGAAAATCCTCGCAAAATACCTGGAATCAGTGTTAAAGTGCCCCAGGCACATCGTTTGACCATTTTAAACACCATCAAACCGATTTTCCAATGTTTCTCTATGGCGCTGAAACCTAAAGAAGTCTGAGTTCCGGTCCCAGCGCAACTGATACTCAACTGCCATTGGCTCATCTGCGTTCGAGGGGCGTGGCTTACCGATAGGTCAATTGGGGGAGAAGGCACTTTCAACACTTTTCCACGGAAGGCGATCGGCTGGAACTTTACTTTATAAAGTTTTAAATATGGATATTTTTCTTACACAAACGCATCGCTTCGCTTCAGAAGGCCTTTATTAACCCCACAGAGCCGTGTGGAGCAGTTATATGATGGATTGGATAGATGCACTTTTATGGCCTTCAAAAACAGAGCAACTATTACTGCCATTATAAAGCTTGGAAGAGCATGGACTTTTTTAATATAACTCAGATTTTATTCGTCTGAAAGAAGAATGTCATATACACCTGGGATGACTTGAGGGTGAGTAAACCATGGGCTAATTTAAATTTTTGGTGAACTATCCCTTTAAAGCCTTTATATATAATGCATTATAAAAGTTTTTGAATGAATCATGCCTGTCTTATGATGCATCGCATGATCTCATTATTACCCGTAACTACAGTTATAAAACATATTGACAAACAATATCTAAAAAATCAGCAAATTTGAACTCGGTTACAATTATATATGAAAATGTATAAAGCATTATAACATACATTATGAACACCAATTCTATTATATTGGAATAATGTCTTGCAACTAAAAAAGGAAATAGAGTTTCTTTTCTTTTTGATGCCAAAACCCGAAAAAAGGAATCTAATAAGAACATTCCAAGTAGGATTGGTTCTAAATGATGATGAAATTCCAATTGGAATCATTGGTGTTTTCCGCTCTTCCGAGCTCATGCGGTCAAAGACAAGCACTTTAAAGGTGATTTAACGCTACGCTCACTCACTCACATCAGGGAACATTTTAAAAATCTCCGGGCTGATGTGCAAGATTCCACTCGTGTCCACCTCGTAACGCAGTTTAGTGCCCGAGGGAGTGTTTCTCTTCGTGGTAAACAGGAAGGAGGGGGCATTGCAGCAACGGGACAGAGACATTCTATTGGACAGGGGGAGAGATGACATCACCATCACTTCGTTACAACAAGAGAATCCTATTGGACATCGAGAGAGATGACATCATTCCTTTGTTTTGACAAAGAACTCCCATTAAGACTGTGTCGAACGAAGTCGGGGAAGATGGCGGTAAAGGAAAAAGTGGACGTGTGTTTGTGTGACTCACTTGAAATGATCCGTCTCCTCCTTGTTTTGCTCCCACTTACACACCTGCAGGTTCCTCCAGCGCTCAAACAGCTCTGACGTCTTCACCCTAAAACACACGCACACAGAAAGCCAATCACACACAGCCATGGCACGAGTGCGGTTTCCTTAAGAATCACTACTAAAGAAAGGAAAGGAAGCGGCGCTCTTGCTCAGATATTATATTTCTTTAAATAGAAGCTCTTTTTACAAGGTCTGTCCTTTGAGATGAGACATTCATCAGGATGTCTGACTCCCGCTGGACGGCTTACTCTCTACGTACAGACATCTGAGAGAGAAACGTACATGGTCAGTACTTTCACATCTGTGATTTCTTGCCGTAGTTCCTTGCAGGAAGTGGAGTTGAACTCCAAAGAGCCATCGGAGCGTTCCAGATACCTGCCAGAAAACAGAGAGTCAAACACTCGTCCTGTCCTGCACCTGAACACATGCACACACTGCCATGGGCTTCCAGCCTAACTGAGGATCCTTGTTGGACGTTTGCATTTCTACAGGCTTGTCGAACAATCCCGAGGGAATGCCAGTGGGTTCCTATCATAGCTTGGAACCAGTCCTAACGGAATCGAAAATGAATCCTTTAAGAAACAAATAATATATTTGATTTATTTACATTGCATGTGTATTGCATATTAACACTTTAGAGCAGCGCTTCTCAAACGTCCTGACTCTGAAAGCTCCCAATTATGAAGCCTCGTGATATTTCTGGTGCTTCTGCTGTAATGAGAAATTCGTTTTTTATTTACAGAAACTAGCAATTTTAATTAGTTTAATTTAATATTTAAATATTTGTCTAGTAAATGACTAAATTCTGTAATTCCAGAAGTTTCAATAACTGAATATTCTGCAGGGTTTACACTTAATATAATATTAAAGTAAAATAATTATATCAAAATATAATTATATATTCATATTATATATTTTCTCTCTCTCCATACACACACACATATATATATATATATATATATATATATATATATATATATATATATATATATATATATATATATATATATATATATATATATATATATATATATATATATATATATATATATATATATATATATGCACATGAATGTTAATTGTAAAAAACATTTATTTAAATGTATTAATTTATAATTTATTAATGTTTCCAGGTTCCACTCTTAAAATTCCTTCATATATCCAAAATATGTTAATTATATTTTGTTAAATATATTTTGTAGTTGTTAAGTTGTTATAGATTTCTTTCATATTATATTTATAAAATGTAATATTAAAGTAAAACAATTATATCAAAATGTGATAATATTATATATTCATATTATATATTTCATTATATATTTTATATACTTTTATTTATTTAAATGTATTAATTTATAATATTTGATAATTTTTTCTGGATTCCACATTTAAAATGCCCTCATATTTCCAAAATATGTTAATTGAAAAAAAAAAATAATAATAATAAAAAGTGAAACATTTATTTATGTATATGTATGTCCATAAGTTTTCCAGGTCTACTAATCAAATTATATCAATTAAAACTTTTAAAATTCACTCATATATGGTTTTCCAAAAACATATATATGTATATATATATATATATATATATATTTTTTTTTTTTTTTTTTTTTAGTTTTTTTTAATTAATATTATGAATAAAAAATTAGCTTAAAAAAATCTTAATGGAACAAGGGAATGGACTATTTTGTTTATGTGATTCACAAATTTAAAAAAATAAATAGAAATATGGTTAAGATTTATACGTAATGTTTTATTAAGCTCTATTTTTTTTTTACTCATTCAAAATTCTTAAATCTGAATATGAATAATGATTTTTCGAATCAATTTGATTGAATTTTAATATGAATTGAAATTCGTAAATCTTGAAAACAGGCTTAAAGGTGCAGTGTGTAGTATTTATGAGGATCTATTAACAGAAATGCAATGTATAAAAATGTATAAAAACCTTACATAATGAACCGTTATGTTTTTATTACCTTAGAATGAGCCATTTCTCTCTACATACACCGCGGGTCCCCTTACAGTGAAGTCGCCATTTTGCGCCACCATGTTTCTACAGTAGCCCTAAACGGACAAACTTCTCTACTTAGTTACTTTCTGCTCTCTCCGACTATGACATCTTTGTCCTGTGTCGGCCACCGTAGCTTCTCTATGTTCTTGGAAAGGGAGGAGTGAGCGGTTGGTGGTTGCAATTCACAACCTCACCACTAGATGCCACTAAAATTCACACACTGCACCTTAGCAATACGATCTTTTGCAATAGAGTCTTTTATGAAGCAACATAAAACACTGGCGTGAACTGTTTACTCACTGTTTGAACCCATTACAGAAATGTGTATGCGCTCCCTAAGTGTGTGTGGTGTAAAACCGGATTCTTCTTTGATCCCATTTGTATTGGTTCCAAATTATAATAGGAATTCCATTAGAAAACCTTGAGGATTCTTGACAAGCCACTGTGAAGAAATTCCTTCTGATATGCAAGACACATTCAGCTTAAAATGGCCTTTTCTGATGTTCTGAGGAGAAATATAAAAGAAATAACAGTTTCACCACAATGTGAAGAGGCAGCAGGGGTTGAATGGATGAAATATGAGTCCTCACCTTAGTTGTGAAACAGAAATACAGAAAATATGCATTAAAAAAACAAGGACTAAATGAATAAACTGTAAAATAGAGTGTGTTTTTCTCATTATATGTCTCTGCTTGCCATTTTCAGTCTTGCCTCAGGCATGGCGTCTATACTCAGAGCTTAAATGAACTGTAATGGTGGACGGCCTGCTACGGCAGAACACTTACTGATACTGTAAATTAAATCAGAGCCAAAATGGCTCTCACATACATCTGTCTACCACCATTACGCCAGTCTGAAATCACTTTAACATGCACATTACTTTATGTAGAAGTCTACAAACACTGCACCATTTTTTTTTTATATTTTCTTCTTTGTTATAATAACATGTTCTAAACGAGGATATACTTTCCATGATCTCATGTCTTCGCTGTTGTATCTTAGCATTAGCAGACATGTGATCAGCTAAGGGCGTAAAAAGGGAAAACATGCTCCCCCCATTCAATATGACTTATAATATTAATATTAATAAATAGTATTAATACTGCTAATAATAACAGTCATTATAATAACAAAAACATTTGTATTATTATTATTATTCAAATTATTATTTTTATTATTAAATATTATGATTTCATTATTTTATTATATCACCATTGCAATAATACTATTGCACTGTAAAATAAAAAGCTGAGTATTTATTAATAAGTATTAATATTATTATTCAAAATATTTAGATTTTATTATTATTTAAATTGTATTATTTTCTAAAAATAGTAATTACTATTATTATTTTTCAAAATATTAACATTTTATTATTTTAATATTCTTTTATTTTATCACTATTGCAATAATACTTTTGCACTGAAAAAAACTTGAGTATTTAATAATAAAAATAATAAATATTGTTATTATTCAAAATATTTAGATTTTTATTATTATTGTATTACTAATATTTATTACTAATAATAGTAATAACTATTATTAATATTTAAAATATTTAGATTTTATGATTGTTTAAATTGTATTATTTTAATATTATTTTATTCTATTACTATTGCAATAATACTATTTTATAGTAAAATAAAAAGTAATAATGATAATAATAATAACTATTATTATTATTATTATTATTATTATTATAATTATTATATTATTATTTGTAGGGCTGTCAAAAGATTAATCGCGATTAATCGCATCCAAAATAAAAGTTTGTGTTTACATAATATATGTGTGTGTACTCTGTTAATTATTATTTATATATAAATACACACACATTCATGTATATATTTAAGAAATATTTGCATGTATATACTGTATATACATTTATATAATATATAATATATAAATATAAATGTTTTATATATAAAAATAATATTTTTTTCTTAAATATATACATGCTTGTGTGTGTATTTATATATAAATAATAATTAATAGAGTACACACACATATATTATGTAAACACAAACTTTTATTTTGGAAGCGATTAATCGCGATTAATCTTTTGACAGCCCTAATTATTTGTAGTAATAATACTATACTGTAATATAAAGAGCTGAGTATTCAATAATAATAATATTGATTATTATTATTATTATTTAAATTGTATTATTATTATTATTATTATAAATATTATATTATTATTATTTGCAGTAATAATACTATACTGTAATATAAAAAGCTGAGCATTGAATAATAATAATAATAATAATAATAATAAATAAAATGTTATTTAATGCTAACTATACCAGCGTTACATTGAAAAATAAAAAACAATGGTTTGTAATGAAGAACAATGATAAAATAACAAAGAGAGAAATAAAGTGAAAGAGCGATGGAAGGCAAGGCAGAAGAAAAAGAAACACAATTAGCGATTCCATACATCTCTGACTGGAGTGACGTCATGACATGTGACTGTGCTGTAGCCTGAAGAGGTGCACACTGGGTAATCATGAGCGACCTTATGTGTGATCAGTCAAACACCCCTCGACGACACATTACAAACTTCTGTGATCGTTTTGATGAAAAGAAAAACCGTAAGAAACAAAACAAAAAAAATACTTGTTTAGGTCAAAGAGAGGCAGTGCAATGTGCAAGCGGGAATCAAGTCACATGACACACACACTCACTCCACTACACAAACCGTTTGCGTGCACACACACACACACGCACACACACACACTCAAGTGTGCTCATGACACACACAGGTGAGGTGTGTGAGGGGGGCGGGGTGGGGTGGGGGTTAAGAAATGCATGATGGGACACATAGAAACAGCGACCCATGACATCCAGAGGAACACAAGGAGGGCCTCCCATCCTCAGGCAGAGGGGAAGGGGGTGATGGGGGGTCGGAGGTCAAAGGTCGAGGGCGGATGGAAGGTTGCAGACAACATGCACAAACGGACCGGCGGTGCGCCGAGCACTGAGCATGAGCAGTCGGAAACCTCTCAGACCAGATGGAAAAGACGAAGAGACATCCTCAAGGGGGGACGTAAGGTTGGCAAGGAGGTGAACTGGAGATGCCATCAGTGTGGCCTACCTTTTCTGTTCTTTTTTTTTCTTCTGAATATCAGCTAGGCACGGCGTGATAACTACGGAGCTCTGAGCCTCAGAGTGCTGAAAACTCTGACGGACACATCTGTCAAGATGCATACAAGTGGATTAGGTTTAGAGTTTAAACGTGTGGTTCAATGACCCTTCAGTTCCTGAAAACCACAAAAGAGCACAACAGCAGGATTCCCCAGGTAAAAATCCCATCCGTTTTCTCCATGGAGCAAAGACCATTTCAATAGGCACTGTAGGGCACAACGGGGCTAAAGGCGCACCTTAAGGAAAATGTGCCAATGGTGTACGATTGCAGAAAAAAGATATGTTTTTATTGAACATTGATGTTTATAAATGGATGAGGTGGAGAGGGGGGCAAAAGGCACAAAGTATTGATACAAATACTTTAGGTAAAATAATATGTTTTTAATAATGACTAAGTTAATACGTGTTCAAAATAATCACGTTTTGTGCTTTGACAAACAAAATATCCGTCATTAAAATATGTTCATTTTAACAATACAAGATTATGAAAGCATTGAATAAGATCCCATAATATATATTTACAGTAGTAACATTAAAACATTGTATTATATTAAATTATTAATATAGTTTTATTTGAAATATGATGGTTTCGTTATAAATATGGTGATTAAAATCGAATTCTAACCATGTCATGGCTTTTTACCCCAAATACCATACACTTACATTCTTCCGTTATTGAAAAACTGTTGCTTTAATTACCTTGAACAAAACTTAAAATCAAGAAGAACTTTGTCTCAAAATAATTTTAGTGATTCTCATTTGCTTTTTAATCTACAACATTTAAAAAACATTAAATATTAGATCAAATTAGCGCAGGATCAACTTGCCGTTGTTGTCCGCGATCGCATCAAGGATCAGACAACTTTCCACGTGCATCATCAAAATCATTTTTTAAAGGGATAGTTCACCCAAAAATGAAAATGTACTCACCCTGAAGCCATCTTAGGTGTATATGACATTCTTCTTTCAGACGAATACAATCAGAGTTTTATTTATTTTTTAAATGTCCTGGCTCTTCCAAGCTTTATAATGGCAGTGATTGGGAGCCCAAAATTTGAAGCCCAAAAAAGTGCATCCATCCGTTATAAAAGTGCTCCAGAGGGTTAATAAAGGCCTTCTGAAGCAAAACAATGTGTTTTTGTAAGAAAAATATCCAGATTTAACATGTTATAAAGTAAAATGATCTAGCTTTCGGGCAGATGACTGTACTCAAGTCGCTAAAAAGTAACTTGTGACCTGTTGTATGACGTAGGATGTAGGAGTAGCGTAAGATTTGATGCCTCTTGCGGGTCAAACAAATAGGGCTGGGCAACATTTCTAGTTTTAGACTTCTAATTCGTGACCGGTGTTTTGTTTTGTCAATGTGTTATGCGTCGGGTCACAAGTTACTCTTTTGGCGTAAGCCGACTTTCATACGGTCATCTGCCAGAAGCAGGTTATTTTAGGCTATAAAGTTTTAAATATGGATATTTTTCTTACAAAAACGCATCACTTTGCTTCAGAAGACCTGTATTAACCCCCTGGAGCCGCGTGAAGTACGTTTATGATGAATGGATGGATTCATTTTGGATTCATTTTAACCTTCAAAAACTCTAATTTACCATTCACTGCCATTATAAAGTTTAGAAGAGCCAGGATATTTTTGACTTGACGGTGAGTAAATCAAAGGAACTATCCCTTTAAGAAAAGTGCTGAGCTGAATTTTTGTGTCATCTAGTGGTTAAAAAGAGAATAAAGTCAAATGCGCCTTTTACCCAAGTGGTGCTCCCTGCAGAGCCAAATGACGTCCATCGCCCCCTCTGTGGACGTAATGGGTGGAGTTATGTTAGTGATGGGTTATGGGTAGGGTTAGGGTGTGGTTGGACTGTCTAGCACCACCCATTAAATCCACTGAACGTCAAGCTCCACCCGTTGGCTCTGCAGTGAGCTGCCTCTCCTTTTACCCCGGTGAGCCTTTAGCCCCCTTGTGCGCCTGTAAATAATATAATTTTATAGTATATTAATGAAAATACTATAAATAACACCACCCTGCATCATATTTGCTGAATGAAACCCAATGCTTGTTTCTTACTCATTTTGGGGTGCAGATTCCAAAAATAGTGCCTGCTTTGTTTTCTCACAAAATATGTGCATTTTGTTTTGCTTTTGACAACCATTTGTGAAGAAATTTTGCATTTATCCGTCCAATTATCAACCAAATTTTACATCTCATTATTTTAAGCCCTATTCATGATATCAAGGTTAACATTTTTTTGCATCTTTGAGTGTTTTACTATCCAAACAGCGACTGTTTATAAACTTGTGTTTATGTAAAGTTCTTTGACATGTTTTTCCCCTTCTTTGCAGAATGTTAAATTGTGTATTTTAAATACTCAGGGTTTCTGGAGGTCAATTTAAGACCTTTTTAAGACCAAGTAAATACAATTTAAGGAATAAATGGAAGGCAACTCAATATGTTCTCTAAATGTAAAAGTTTAGGGAGAACACTTCAGAGTTTGAAAATACAACTTGATATCCATCACTAAAATAAGAAGAAGCTTAAATTGCTCTACTCACAGCCACTAGAATATGGAAATAACTTTTAAAGGAACACGGCAACTTTTTGGGACTTCAACTTATTCACCATACAACAGAGTTAGATAAGTCCCAACATACCATTCTCATCTCCGTGCGTGCCATAAACTCGCACCCACCGCTATCCTAGCTTAGCACAAAGACTGGAGGTAAATGGCTCCAGCTAGCCTATTGCTCAATAAGTGACAAAATAACGCCAACATTTTCCTATTTACATTTTGTGATGTGTATAGTTACATCGTGTACTAAGACTGCAGCGTTGCAATGATATTACCCAGCGCCTGAAAATAGTCCCCAGCATGCTCTCTGTGCAAGCAGGTTGTCCCGTTGGTTATGTTGACGGAAGTTAGCCTATTTTCAGGCGCTGTGTAATATCATTGCGCCGCTGCACTCATGGTAGGGCACAAAGTTCCTTGATCATTACGCAAGAATGAGAGTATAGTTGTAAATAGGAAAATGTGGGCGTTATTTTGTCATGTATTGAGCAGTAGGCTAGCTGGAGCCATTTACCTCCAGTCTTTGTGCTAAGCTAGGCTAGCTGTGAGTGTGTCAGACAGAGTTATGGTACACACAGAGATGAGAATCGTATGTATGGACTTATCTAACACTAGGGCAGGGGTTTTCAAACTTTTTGTGTGTGTGGACCACTATTTGTAATCAAAAAATTTTGCGGACCACCTCATAACACACATAATAAAATATGTCTACACACAGTCCTACCTGAATTATTCCGCACCTCTAAATAGGCTTACTAGCACCAAAACTATAACTAGTCATCACATCAGTACAACAGGCTTGTTAAAAGAAAGTTTACTGCAGACAACGGCTGCTACATATTTAATTTATTTATTCTGGCTCATAGATGCATCCGACTCACTGTCAATCTCTTAATTTTTTGTAACTTCTGCCTCTGTCTCTTTTCTCTTCAAAGAACCTGTTGCTATCCACCGATCCATAACAGCACTGAACTTGAAAGTCACGGCCGAGCGCCACTAGCCTATTTTTGTAATCGCACAATAACTTGACAATTAAATACAAATGTTATATCAATATAGGCCTACATATTCTTTTTACTTTTTATTTTTTATGGGATTTTCCTGGTAAAATGAAGGTAAAAAAATATTATTTTATTTTATTTTATTTTGCCTTTCCATGGACCACCTGCAGTACCCTCACGGACCACTAGTGGTCCGCGGACCACAGTTTGGGAATGACTGCACTAGGGGATACGGTGAATACGCTAAAGTCCCTAAGAATTCGGCGTGTTCCTTTAATGCTGATCACACTGTTTTCTGTGAAACTGAAACAAAATGAATTGAGTTTATGATTAAAACAAGAACAAATATCTGAAAATGGGCTCTGAAAAATCAACTGAATTCAGAGGGGAGTTTTCATAACTCATTGATAGGTATTTGTTGTTGTTTTAAGCATAAACTTCATTATTCAAGACTTCATTTTACATTTGCATCTCAAGTAAATGTACCTTGATTTAAAGATGTTTAGACATTTGTATTGGAAAACAGGACAAAAACACTGAGGAAGGCACGTTTGCAATGCATTCAACATTGAATGTAATGCTTTCTGCTCTGATTTAAGACCTTTTTAATAAACAAACCCATTATAACTGAACATTTGACATTTAACTGATTTTCTTATTTTGATAAGTGCATAAAAGTTGATACATATATATGTAGAAAAATCTTTATTCTTATTTTGTGAGAAAAATGCATGTAATGGAAAGGTTTTTTTATATATATTTGAACTTGGCATCATCAAATTAGGTAATATAAGGCTTTTATTGCAAATCAGCAATCAAGATGCATGGCTGTGTAACATTTATATCCTATTTAATGATACGTCATTTAATAAATGTTTACAAACAAAATGAGATAGTATTTTCTACCTAAAATGAATGACCTATGGTAAATTGGCACCAAAATCTGATTCAACTACAATATTTGCAATGCTTTATGGGATAAGTAGTCTGTTCCCGTTCAAGTGCAGTGGCTTTGTTCAGAAAAGCATACTAATCGTGCTATATTTCGGCATGCTAATTGCATAGAATACTTTTTCCCACAATGCAGTGCACCCAACTTTTCCTTCCCCTTCCCGTATGACGAATAAGCCAGATGTTTTACCGTTTGAAATGTGTATTATGACATAGCTATACAGTATATATTGTGCAATATACAGTAAGTTAGTATTCCATTGTGAAAAAACCACAGACTTACACCGTTGTCTATTTTTTCTCAGATGTTCAAATGTTAACTTCAAATCAAAGTTCTTAACTCGTTGCGATTGAGTTCACAGCAGGCTGGTTTGGAGAAAGCGAATGGGACCAATACTTCCTGAAGCGATTACTGCTGTGCAACTCTAATTAGTCCTGGTCCTCTGATTCGCTCTGATAATGGTAAAGTGGTTTTAGTTGCCACAGCTGGTTATTTCTGCTCGTCTGATTGGCTAATGGGATTAGATGTGTCTCCAGTCCAGACATGCAAGAGGCTGATCATTGACTATGTGGCATTCTCTCTCACTTTCTCTCTCACTGGCTCTCTAGAGTGTTGGTGGTGTTGTAGAGAGGTTTCTGTGCGGTTTTGTACCTTTTCCTCCCATTTCTGGCCGGCTTCATCCCTCCATCATCGGGGTAACTAATGAGCCCGCTCCAGTTGCCCACCTCCTCTCCTTTGAGGCGGGAAAACTGTTGCCCACTAGTGAGAAAATGAGGCAGGACGTTTAAGGTTTCATTTATTCGTTCAAGGCAGCAAATAAATGTCAAACACACACAGAACTGTAAGATTATTTGAGTTTTTCATTGATGGTTTATCAAAGTATGTGCAATTTTGTGTATGCTGATAGGAGTGTCACTGGAAATCTTCCAGAACAGACAAGTGACATGAACAAGATGAAGTCCAGAACAGCCCTTCGCATACTGCAAACAACAAGTGTTTACAATGACAGAAATACCATCATTATCAGCTGCAGTGTACATGTAGCCTACTACAGTGGCGCCAAACGTATTGAGTAGGGGTGTAACGGTACACGTAGGCCTACCTAACAGTTTCGGTAAGAGTCTTTCGCATGTGTACTGTACAAATACAGCTGCTGCGTCCCAATCGTAGACTGTAAAAAAATATGGACGTCACCCATCGGATTTTGAAGAGAAGTTTTGAAGCGTAAAGTAGGGTCGAGCTGGCCGTTGCCATCTTGCATCATTGCGCGTCACTCCCGGATAACAGAAAATGGGAGAGGCGGGACGTGGGCGGAGCTGAGGTGACGCGATGACTAAAGGCCAATTTATACTTCTGCGTCGAGTGTACGCCGTAGTGTACGCCGTAGGCTACGCGTGTAGCCGACGCCATCGTGAGCATTTATACTTCTGCGTTGTTTCTGCGTTGTTCTGCAATTACACCTCCAAAACGCTAGTGGGTGATGGGGTTTCTATGCTCCACTGTGTTGTCTCTTTCTGGGAAAAAAAATGGCGAATGAAACAGAGCGGATCGTGTTGGAATTAGAGCTGATCGATATTGAAAAAAAGTTACTTTTATTGAAATTACTCAAATTAAAAAGCAGAAACGAGAGAAGGCATCGGAGGAGGAGATGGTACGTGCGACCTGTGAACACATTCTGTGAACATTCAGCCACCTCCAAACCAACGTTGGAAGAAATCTCTCTCCACGAATTCGCTGACACCTGGCAGTCTTTATAATCGGCTGAAGAGGAGTCGTATAAATGGCTGTATTTCCTCACCTCCTCAATTAAACGCTCGGTCGCTTGATCCATATCCACGTTCGACATGTTGTTCACTGTAATTCGGGATTTAAAAATGGCGGGTGGCGCAGAAGAACCAGAGAAGAACATGCCGGAAATAACACGCGGGAAATGCGTCGGTACCAACCCGACCAATCACAGATCTTGCGCTCTGCGTCAATGCGACGCGTAGTTACATTTTTGGAGAGGTGCGCGTCGTACGGCTTATCGAACGCGTCTATGCGTAGGGTACGCCGTACCCTCTGCGTGCACTCGACGCAGAAGTATAAATTGGCCTTAACAGACAGCTAACGGCTATCCACCTGTCACTCAAAGTGGCCACGCCCTTAATTATGCAGGACTTTAAGGCTTTATATAATGTAAACAAATGTGTTTTTAAAATATTCACCACCCTCACAGTTGTCATGAAGGGCAAAATTAGATATATAGACTGAAACCACTATTTGTACCAGACTGTAAACATGTTTTTTTCTGCTGTAAATTTCGGCATTTTAACATGGGGCTCAATGAGATTCTGCTCCCTTCTGGAGCCTGGACCTAGTGGCCAGTCGATGAATTGCAGTTTAAGGCACTTCCGTATTGGCTTCAAGAGAGTGCATCCCGTCGCCGAAACCTGGAAAATGCTGCCTTCGGAGGACACATTTCAAAGTAGGAAGGCATCAAGGCACGTCCGAAACTAGTTTCACTTCCTGTCTCCTGAGAGACCTTCATCTGATCCATTTTTGAAGGCAGCATATATGTATCCTTCGCTGCCTTTGATATCCCACAATCCTGTGCGTTCCATTCTGTGAGCTGAAAAAAAAAGATGGCGTCCGAAAGTTGCGTTTGCTGGTCAGTTTGTTCGTAATTGTTTTTTTACCAACATTTTCTACTTTTGATATAATTTCTAATGTAGTAATTAATTATGTGTTTAGTTGTCACCAAAGCTCTCTCTATTTTGCTGTAGATCATTAAACTGTTACACTGCCTTAGAAGTCTGTCCGAAATTAGTTCCGTGAGGTGCCTTCATGCACAAACGCTGCCTTATAAGTCATTGTCTGATAAGGCAGCGAGGCAACGAGTCAGCTGACTAGGGTTTTCGGACGCACAGTTAAAACCCTCCACATTCAATTTAATTAAATTTCCTGCCGTATCGGAGAGAATTATAGTAGCACGTTGATCTACCAGTCGTGGGTATTTCATGTGGAGACTACCCTCATTTTGAATATGATGATATGTTTAAAAGTGAATGGCCAAACGTATCATTACAAACGTACTCAATGCTGTTGCAGATGAAATATAATGTGGATAACATTGCATAAAAATCTTTTCGTCAGGTTAACAGATGCTAACGGTCTAATAAGATTCAATGATCTATGCTAAGCTATGCTAAAAGTGCTACCGCCAGACCCGGAGATCGGCTCAATTGATTTGAAAACGGTAAAACTCAACTGTTTAACTCTAGGGGAGTTGGAAAATGAGCCTATTTTCAAAAATAGTGGAGTTTTCCTTTTGCTATTTGAGCAAACGGGGACACAAAAAATATATTTAACGTAGTCTCTCATTCACCGCTATAGGAGTTTACCCAACTATGTCGTCCGCTTCTGAGAAACCTGTGAAAAGGGTCCATAAATAAAAAAACGTGCTGGATTCAGAACCGCATACTAGTGGTATACAACTCTTACTATTTCTGCCAGAGAAATATATGGTAAAAGTAGTTTGAGTAGTAGAATGCCGTTCCGAATCCAGCAATGGTTTGTTTTTTTACCCCTGCTGCGAAAACGTACCGAACCGTCATTTTTGTGTACCGTTACACCCCTAGTATTTAGACACTTCAAAATGTCTAATTCATTAGAATCAAACCAAGTGGCATCTGCAAACAAAAGCTGCACTAGTTTACATTGTTTGCCTTTTTTGCAATGAATTAACTTGAAAAGTGTACTTGTCCTTTCTTTCCTCAAAATAAAGGTAGTTTGGTTTGTTATTTTGTTATCTAATGCAAAGTCATTCATACATTTTTAAGTATGACTTATGATATCTTGAAACCAGCTAGATTGTTTATACACGTCCTGTATTAGACCTTCTCTCTGTTACAAACATCACAATAAACTCAGGAAAACAGTGAATAATGCAGTTTTTTGTAATTAGTATTCAAAAGTTTAGGGTTGGTAAAACTTTTTTCATGTTTTTTTAAAAAAGTAGATTATTGTGCTGATCAAGGCTGCATTTATTTGATCAGTAAAAACAGTAAAATTGTGAAATATTATTAAAATTTTAAAACAACTGTTTTCTATTTGAATATGTTATCAAATGTAATTTATTCCTGTGATCAAAGATGAATTTTCAGCATCATTACTCCAGTCTTCAGTGTCACATGATCCTTCAGAAATCATTATAATATGAGGATTTGCTGCTCAAGAAACATTTATGATTATTATCAATGTTGAAAACAGTTGTGCTGTGCAATATTTTGAGGAAATAGTGCTACATTTCTAATCAGGATACTTTGATGAATAGAAAGCATTCATTTGAAACAGAAATATTTTGTAACATTATAAATGACGTCACTTTTGATCAATTTAATGCATCCATGCAGAATAAAAAAAATCTTACTGACCCCAAAACTTTGAACGGTATAGTATTTAAAACTGAAGACAGATGTTGCAAATGTTCACCCTGCAAATGGTCTTATTTTGCGTGTTTCTGGATACTAATCTTACTGGTGCTCATTTTGGCTTCAATGCTTTATGGATTAAAACACTGGTAAAATCCACAAGAGAGAGAGAGAGAGATCAGACATATGCTGGGTTAGAAGAAAAGCAATAATCCTGATTATTTACAGGCGTTTGGGAGATAAGACATTGCTTTCTTAAAACATATTATAAAATCATAATAAAAAAAGCTAAACCTGTATTTAGGATTTTTCTTTTTAACCCTCTGGGGCTCTACGGTAATTTCTGACCCTAATTTTTTAAAATACATTTTTTTTTAAAAATCGTAGCTTCATCGGAATGGTCCAAAACTTGGTGACTTTATTGGTACTTGGTATATTAACACCCAAAAAAATTGGGGACAGGATTTGAAAAGTCTAAGTGGTCGTAAAAAAAACTGTCAAAAAAACTCACACACACAAAAACACAATTAGCTTTTGGAATGGCACGCGTTCATTTGTGCGTGCGTGTGTTTTTGTGTGTATAAGTGTGTGTGTGTGTGTGTGTGTGTGTGTGTGTGTGTGTGTGTGTGTGTGTGTGTGTGTGTGTGTGTGTGTGTGTGTGTGTGTGTGTGTGTGTGTGTGTGTGTGTGTGTGTGAGTTTTTTGTCTGTTTTGCACTCTTGATGTTTTAGAGATTCACCCCTTCACTGTTGAGTTCTTTTTTTCTGCATCCTGGCTGATTTGTAGATTGTATGCACAAAAAAAAACTAATTTCCCATTCATTTCCTAGGGGGGTAATTTTTGACCCGAAGGTCCTGAGTGTGACAAAAAAAAATTTAAGACCACTTAGACTTTTCAAATCCTGTCCCCAATTTTTTGGGTGTTCACATACCAAGTACCAATAAAGTCACCAAGTTTCGGACCATTCCGATGAAGCTACGATTTTTAAAAAACAATTTCTAAAACGCAAGATCCAATAAAAATGTGCTATGGCACCGATCTCATTTTAAAAATTGCTTTCATGAGGCCTAGGCTTGACTCTAAAATGAAATACAGCTTTAATAAAAAAATTTAAAAAAATAATATATATATAACGCAGGGACGTGTATATATATATATATACATTTTTTATTATATTCAATGGGAAAAAAGGGTCATAATTATTGCATAAATATTCATTATAAATCATAAAATAAAATTATCTCAAAACACCAAAAAATTTTGAACAAAAATCATTTTAATTGATTTTACTAAAATCTTTTTTATCTTAATCCCGCCCTCCGGGTCATTTTTGACCCGAAGGTCCTGAGTGTGACCCATAAATGAAGAACCCCAGAGGGTTAACTATTAGTGAATGTATTAGAAAAAAATACCAATTTTACTAAACCAATCAGTCAGTTTAATATAAACAGTATTTCACTAGGGGGAAAAAATCTTTTGAAAAAACTATTATCCCTGAAGAGTCAGTACACAAGCAGTTTCCGAGCTTACAGACAAGGACAGAATGCCAAAATTCGCTGTAGTAGCCTACATGCACAGCAGTATCCTGAAAGTATCAGTATAACGTGGACATCAGCTCTTCAACTTCCTGTAAACATTGACCAGGATGAGAAATGCAAACTCAGCTGCTAATGTTAAGAGGTAAGAGAGAGAGAGACAGAGAGGAGGATGTGAAGATGCTATTCTGCAGTCGAGTAGATAATGAAGAGGTCACGGCTGAAGAAGGAGCTAAATGTCAATACTTGTTCTGCACTTAGCAAATCAATATCTCCAGGACCAATTTCAATCCTGGCTCAGGACTGAGGCTGATTCTAAATCTAGCGCCAGTGCTATCGGAGCTAGGAGGAAAACGTAATAAAATAACCTTGTTGAGTTGATTCATATGCATAAACGTCTATAGCAATTGCTTCTTGCCCTGGACAGTTTCCTTGTGATTTTGTAACTCTGCGTCAACCTCTGCACCACATGACAGCTTTAAGAATTGTCGAAATTACATTAAAAGGCCAATTCCACCATAAAGTGCTTTTAATATTTCTAAGTTGTAATTCAACCTGGCATGAGCATTTGAGAGGACGTTTTATTCAGTGGCGTTATTCAGTTCTGTGGATGCATTATTAATGCGTGCATTTGTCAATGTCTCCACGGCGGCAGCCAGAGAACTGTAATAAAGATGTGTTTGCCACCGCTTTAATGCTGAGCAGTAAATATCAAAATAACTTCAAATTGTCACATGCTCACACATATGTAATAAGTGTGTTCAAGACTTAAAGATGCAGTAAGGGATTTGGGTAGAAGCCCCTACCCAAAAAGATCACACCCCTTGATAGCGCCGCCCCCAAATTCACAAACACGTTATGGAAAACACAGTCACCTCCCCCCTCTTGAGTGGACACGCCCCTTACTGCTGATTGGCTACAAGTGTTTTGGTGTTCGGTCTGATCCACTTTCAGCTGCGTTTCTCAGAAATATCTTATCGTGTTTTTCCTAAAAATTCATTTGGAGGATTAAAAATAGGGCAAAATTAGACAATTGACGGTAAACAGTACATTTCATGGATTCACCGTCTCGCCCTCAAGTGATGCGTGCTGTGTGTGGGCGGCTGATTACGGATCAGCATCAGCTGTTCCTCATGTAGCGTCTTATTTAATGTCTGTGTGAACGTGTCCTGTTTGTCAGATTGTTTCAGGCTCGCCTGCGTTCCTTGGGTTGGAGGTTCGTTCCCTGTTCCTGTGAGAGACTTCCCTGGATCATCTGTTGCCCATTGCGTCCCTGCGTTATCAAGCCTGTGTCCTGTCCTTCCTCTGGGATTCTACAGCCTGCATCTGTTTATCAGGAATTAACCTGCTCTGTCTTCACTTATTGATCTTTTCAATAAACTTGTTGTTCACTCGCTTTTGGATCTTTTTGCATCTTTCTAGTACGACACCTGACAGTACATGTATAAATTTTGACATTTTCTGAAGAAAATGTGTAAGTGGTGTTTAGGATTGTGCAGAATGGCTGAATACAAACATTACATTATAAAATACTTCAGTAAAATATCCAAAAACCACTAGGCCAGTGTTATATATTTTGTTCAGTTGAGTGCTTACAATATCCCAAAATGTTCCAACTATTTGTAGATCGTGAGAAATTGCTATTTTAACCAAGGAACCGGGACGTGTGAGGGAGTCGCCTGTCGATTGCGTCATATCTGCGTTACCCTCGGTTTCCGGTTTTATTTTGCAGAAACGCTTTACTCTCACTGCAGTGTGAACAAGATCATAGCAGCCACCGAGCGAACGCACAGAGTAACGTCATAACTTAAATTTTCAACACACTTATTACATCTAATATGATAAACAGAGCTGCGTTACCTCATACTCATGACCAAAAAAGCGGAAGTGGCACCGGCGACTGTGTCATAATAAAAGTTCCGCCGGCGACTGTGTCATAATAAAAGTCCCGCCGCGACTGTGTCATAATAAAAGTCCAGCTGCTCGTGAGGCGTGTGTTGCGTTCATCTTATTAATAATCGCTCGAGCGGCCTTGCTCAGCTCCACAACACTCGCTCCTGCTCTGCTTCATACTACAGTAACGTTAATAATCACATCCATGAACGTGATTTCTGCCCGATTCTTTTCCACCGGCTGTGAGGTGAAGACCACATGTCCCAAGATTCTGCGCTCAAACTTGGCGTCATCAAACTACGCCTTTGTTTTGAGCAGGCGACCTCTAGTGGATGGAAAAGCTACATAATGCATCTTTAAGGCACAGTCACTTTAGAGTAGGGTCCAATTCTCACTAGTAACAAAATATTAACTATGACTTTTGCCTCAATAAACTCCTAATTACTGCTTATTAATAGTTAGCTAGTAAGGTGGTTGTTAAGTTTATGTATTGGGTAGGATTAAGGGATGTAGAATATGATCATGCAGAATAAGGCATTCATATGTGCTTTATAAATAAAGTGAAGGAGAAGTTACTCACAAGACTTGACGTCTGACAGTCAGTTGCCTGTGTGCGTCAGATAAGCGCATTAGAAGTTAGGATAAGATAAGATCCATTGGAAGTTTAAATGAATATAGCTATTGGAAATAATAAACTATTGATCATCAAAACCAAGCATATGTCTTGTTAGTATTTGGCAGAGAATCCGATTGAGGCAGGAGCTGTGTGGAGAGGGGACGCCACACGCAGCAGCTCATTTGCATTTAAAGGTACAGCCACGAAAACAGCCTGTTCTTGACTGTAGTCAGAAATGGGGGTTTACAACATGGATTTATAAAGGATCTGTGAGGTATTTTAATCTGAAACTTCACAGACATATTCTGGGGACACTTAAATTACATCTGGTAAAAATTGGCATAATAAGTCCCCCTTTTTTATAATTGACCCTTCGCTAAGCCATGCCCGAAAACCGACACAGGCCAATCGTGGCTTAGCAACTGTAACTAGGCGCGGAAGGTCTGTCAAGCTTTCGAGCGAGGGAAACATGCCGAAGCGTTGTGTTTATGGATTGTGCAAATCTGATACCCTAAAAATTTGGACAGGGGGGGGGGATTTTTTTCCTTCCACAAACCTAAACCCCAAGGGGAGAAATGACGGTGTTCTGTCGATTTGTCCTACCTTGTCAGATTTTCCTACCGTAGCGCAAAATTATAACTATATCTATCGATCCATCCTACCGCATTGAAAAATCCTACTGCGTGTTAGCGTTTGTGACTAATTTACGTGAAATAATTCAGTGTAACTTTACCGAGGATTCTTATTGGGGGAAATGATTTTACAGTGCGAAATAACCCATCAGATTGTTGTGGATCAAGCAATGTGGGAGAATATATATATAGAAAATATATAAGCAGGAGAATGTTATCATTGCAAAGTGGTCAGGCTAATGTCTTGTGTTTATTCCACAAGATTTATGGATAAGCTGTTTGATTTATAATTATTAGATTATTTTCTAATTTGACCCTGCTGTGCGTGAACTGTTCCTCAATTTGTGTGTTTCCCATTTGAATGGTCAGCGTATGAGGCGGCTGCTGCTTGCGCTGGGACCTACAGGCTTCAGCTTCCATTTTGATGAAATTATTCTCTAATCGCTGGCATATAATGTTGTGGATATATCCCTCGAGTGCACACTGCAGTCCCTTTTGTCTTGCTCTCTCAAATATTTCACCTGTCCGCCAAAAATGACTAATTATCTCCTTGGGAATGTCTGACACCGGCGCATATAGACGTGCCAGGCGCGAAAGCTTGTCAGGCATAGCAACAGTAACTAAGGAAGGTGGGGCTTAGCGAAGGGTCAGTTGCACAAGATTCAATGGAATTTAAGTTGAAATGACTTAAACACCCAAGTTGATTGTACTTAAAAATTTAAGGCAGCAACCTTTTCTTGTTTTGTTTTTTACAGTGTAGCAATTACCATTTCGAAAAATACCATTTGCCTTGGCAAAACACAACTAACAATATAGAATGACCCAGATAACTGTTACACTCTAAAAAATGCTGGGTTAAAAATAACCCAAGTTGGGTTGAAGATGGACTAACCCAGCAATTGGGTTGTTTTAACCCAGCATTTGGGTTGTTTTAACTCAGCGGTTGGGTTAAATGTTTGCTTAAAACAACCTAATTACTGGGTTAAAACAACCCAATCGCTGGGTTAGTCCATTTCTAACCCAACTTGGGTTATTTTTAACCCAGCATTTTTTAGTGTGTATACTATTTTTTAGTGTGTATACTCAGACTATTACTTGATTTTAAGTTCATTTTCATTATGAAAGCATATGGTTTCTTAGTTAATCTGAGCACAGTTTTTCATTCACAGATCTGTTTTGAAACACTAAGGAAACACGCAAGATATTAAGGGCTTAAAAAAACCCCGTAAAAGTCTCCATTTGGTCTCCATTGCTGCAGTTCGCATGTTACATTAAAACCAAAAGCATCACCCACCACTATGCGTGTTTCTCTCCACTTCAGCAGAATAGATACAGAGTACAGGACAGCATTCATGCAATCGAAACGCAGCCGCCAGACTCTGATGTCATGAATGCTGAGTGTGTGTGTTAGAGGTGGACGCAGGAGGGGGGTCCAGGTGGGAGTGTGAGAAAGCTCCAATTCAGCATATGGGCATCTGCTGGGACGCAGGAACCATAATGCACCGGGGAGGGGGTGGGGGGCGCTTCTTACGAGAGAGACGCCATTTTACATAGACAAACACACACACGCACTCTCAAACACCCTCGCAATGCTGAGCCATCTCACTCTGCTTACCTCCGCTCCCCCAAAAAAACCCTCTAAAATGATTCACCTTCCAGGACTTAATCTTCGTATGATGTCATTTTGATTTAAGTGCCCCCAAAAAGGCATGAAATCTGGGTCTTATGAAACACCATCATGATTTAAATGCATAATTAATTTCCAGTGCTTGAATCTAGGCTATGTGCTCATGCAAAAAAAACAAAAAAAAACAGAGGCTACATCACAGTCTTCAAGTGCACTGTTTTTCCTCATAGCCTATATCGTATTATGGATATTACTGCATGTGATATATTTGCTGTCACACAGGTTTATGCAAGATGTATGAGCTGTTTAAAGGGCTGAAGATAGAAAAGAAAACAAACCAAGACGAGAAAAAGAAAAACAGAGGAAGAAGAAAAGCAGACTTAAGCATCTTGCTGCATAGACAGTCATTCAAGGGACTGTGTATGGCATGATTTAATGTTTAAGGAGCAATATGGGTGCAATATGACTAGAATCTGTCTAAGAATAATTCCTGAAGACTTTTATATTAAAAGTACAGATTTTGCTTTATTACACAGATACCCACACTGAACATTGATTTATTTTTGCATTACGCAGCACAGATAAAAATCATCACCTTACCTTTTAATGTAGTTCTTGCCATAGAGGATTTGCTGCAATAAGGTGACCAGTCCGAAAGCGCATATGAAAATAAAACAAAGGGATCTGTTTCCTAGCAGATCTCTACTAGATGTCGGATCTGAGTAGCCCATCCTTCAGAAGAGAAAGCCACGGTCGCTTTTGCCCTACAGAAGACACATCGAGGCACACCCGCGCGTGTTTACCGTCCTCACAGGCACCGATGCGCGCTCAGTCTCCATAGCAGCTGCCGTTCGCCTCGGTGTCGCGTTTGAGCAACCTGCCCGTGCTTATGTCAGTTAAAGCGATAGTATCACTGCCCGCTGAGGCGAATCTTCTGTATGTGGAGGGGTAGTAATCTCGCATCACCTGCAAAGACGCGACACTCCTGCAGAATGCGCGTCACGAATGCGGAGCGCGCGCAGTCGGTGACGCGCTCCACTCCCTCTCATCAGCACCAATGGGGCAGGGGGGTACTGCAGACCCAATCTGGTTTCAAACCATTAATGGAAGACGATGCGAGGGTTTAGGGGACATCAGAGCAGGATCGATGACTGCACATAGGCTACAAGAGGAAGCATGCTTTGCGGTGATAGTTGGACATTATATTTGTTTACACACGCATATGATAGCCTAATGCAGAAATGATTAACTAAATAAAGTAATATCAATAAAATAGACTACCCCAATTAACATAAGTGGTAGTAAAATTACTAGTTCTTCTGGGAAGGCCCTATGATGTGGAATTTTTTTTTTTACTGAAAAACATAATTAGGCTATTTTACTGTAATGACGTCATAACCTATGGGACAAAAGTGTCCAAATTTGTAATTGCATGGGACTGCTTTATATGCGGGGATATCAGAGGATTGTTCGTGGCGACCTAACGAAGGTCATTTGGGATTTTTTTTATTTTGTTTTGTTTGAGTCTAGACGTTTTTGGCAGCTCTGTAATTTATGTGGTTGCCAGGGGTGGCTGTGAGTGCTTGCAGTTAACGGACCATTGGGAAAAGAAAAATCAATAAAACTCGCTGGCTTTGTTCTCCCAATAATAAGGATCTCTACTTAGCCAATTTACGTGTGTTGTCTTTAAATCAAAGGCACAATATGTGAGAATTTTGAAATATCCAAAAACCACTAGAATAGTCTTATCCAAAATATTTCCAAGAATGTTTAAATCCAGATAAATAAGCAGTCCGTGCATCGCCTATCAATGACATCATATCCACATTACCCTCGATTTCCGGTTTTATGTTGTAGAAACCATGGCTGCGTCCCAATTCGCCTACTTGTTTTTATTACCTTAGAATGAGCCATTTCTCTCTACATAAATCGCGGGCCCCTTACAGTGAAATCACAATTTTGCGCCGCCATGTTTCTACAGTAGCCCTTAAGGGACAAACTGCTCTACAGAGCTAGCTACTCTCTGCTCTCTCCGACGACGTCATTTTTGTCCTGTGTCGGCCGCCATAGCTTAATGTGCTCCGAAAGGGAAGATGAGATGCAATTCACAACCTCAAATCATACACTGCACCTTTAATATATTATGTTTTATTAAACAGATGAGCAACTGTTTGGATACATTCATTCATCGACAGAAAACTATAATAATTGTTATATAGCTCAACACAGTTAGTCATATTGTTTAAGACTTAAACCTGAGTACCATGTTATCAGGGTTGGAGTGAGATTTTTTTTGGGGGGGGGGGGGGTATAAATTATGAATAATTGGCACAAATATTCACTGGTGTGTGCTTAAGTATCATTAAAAATATTTATATATAATATATTAGGATGCAAGTTATTAACGTTTTAAAATTTCACATGTAAAGAAAATCTAGTGTTTGATCATGTCTAAATATTTATTAAAATGCAAAACCTAAAAATAAGTAAGCAGTTATGATCTGCAATACTTTTTTGAGCAACTAGATTAGATACATGTATATTTATTAAAGAGCCATACAGCCATTGGCATTACAAATGAAAATTATTATTTTTCTAGCCACAACATGACTCTAATTTGCCTCTTTGAATTGGAATTCTCTATTTTAACCTTAATTACTACACTAATTGTAATATAAATAATACAAATATTAGAAGAAAATATTTTAAGTGGTCATTAATTGCCAATAATTATTGCACAAATAGTATTTAGTACCAAAAGATCTTCTCAAAATGTGCCAAAACGATATTTATCGTTTGAATTAAAAAGCAGGTTTGGCAATTTGGCGTGAGATTAAGCTAGGCAGAGTGAGACAGTGAGACAGAGCCTGAAAGCGTGTGTGTCTCACGCCAAATGCGTGAGAGTTGGCAACCCTGTGTTATACCATGACTAATGTCTTATACAAGTGTCTTATAGTAGCCGCCGAGTGAACGCACCAAGTACCATTATAATAACACAACTTTCAACACACTCAACTGTATCTATAAAACAGCACTGCGTTACCCCACATCAGTGTTGGGCACGTTACTTTAAAAAAGTAATTAGTTATAGTTACTAGTTACTTCTTACAAATAGTAACTGAGTTAGTAACTGAGTTACATCATTATAAAAGTAACTAATTACCAGGGAAAGTAATTACTGCGTTAATTTTTTATTTTTTTTCCAAATGTTCAAATATGTCAAATAACTTGGATGCCCCCAATATTAGATATGTTAAATGAATGAATTGGACACTAAATAGAATAAATTATTATTATAAAACATTGTACATTAATGTACACTATTGTAATGTTGCTGTGGGACAATGTAAGAGACACCTATCAAATTCAATGCATTATTGTAAATATTATCAGTAGGCCTACTATAGTGTAAATATTGTGTAAATATTATCAGTACTATACTACTCCTTTGGTAGTGGAGCTCACGTTATCACCTGGGTTTTTAGCCACTAATTTTGTGGCATATGATGATGTGAGGCGCTTCAGAATCAATTGTCACCGGTGTGGAGAGACTCTTTCTTCCTGGGCATAAGTTGCATGTTACTTAAATATTCTTACCTTTCACCTCAACGAGGGAAAAGTAGCGCTAATACTTCCAGTTTGCGAAAGCTACCTTTGAAGTCGTTGGACCATCGCTGAATGTGCATATGCGTGTGCGTCATAGGTGTGTGTGTGTGTGTGTGTGTGTGTGAGTGTGTGAACCATAGGTGTGAACTCAACCTATCAACTTCAACCTTGTCTCCCACCCACCAATCATCATCAGTTATGTGTACCACCGCACCCACCCCCAACACGCATGGCTGGTGCGTGCGCACACACACACACACACACACGTTGCAGGTCCGACTGACAGAGAGCCTGTTCGGATGAAAAGCACTTCAGTGAGCTCAATTATAGTAACGCGACTAACGCCGCTTTTTTCCCCCTCAGTAACGCTAACGGCGTTGTAACGGGAGGAACAGTAATTCGTTTGATTACTCGTTACTGAAAAAAATAATTCCGTTAGTAACGCCGTTTATCTGTAACGCCGTTATTCCCATCACTGCCCCACATACACATGAGTGGAAGAAGCAGAAGTGGTGACTGTGGCTTAATAAATCAAGCTACGCCTTTGTTCTGAATAAGCAAACTCCAGCGGCGAAAATTACATATTGTGCCTTTAAGCTAATTATTACTACACCAAACCATTCTGCTAAACCTAACCTTAACAGAAATCATTAGTACAATGTTAAGTTTAGGATATTTAAAGACAGAATTTCCTTAGGATGTTTTTATAATGGTTTTCAGTGTGTAAATAGGCTATATTAATAAATCCTGTTATCATATTTGACATTTATAGAATAATTGCTTTTTAATGTATCCTTTTTTGACCAGAACAGTTACTTATTACGTTGAAAATACGTTTTGCCCTTGCCATTAAAACTATTAGTTGTATCTGAAGGACTCGTTGTGATTGAATGGAGATGTCCGCAGTGCAACAATAAGGGGACGTATTTAGGTGTTGCACCGAAGGCGCTCCGGTGGTGTTTTAACGGAACACCGGAGCATCTTCCGGTCTCTTTCGAATCAGCTCTGAGGAAAGATGGTGAGTCTTTCAGCGCCTTGCCTTCAAAATCCTTCAACATCTGATTCGTGGCTTGTTTTTAACCACTGTTCCATGAATAATATCACAAGCATATATATTTAAGTCTCAGTATCATCTATTATGTTTGTGATTAGTCGATGATGAGAGATTATAGATGATTTTATGTTATCGGTTAGCATGACGCTTAGCCTTCCCGTACAGTGTTAACCAACTCGTGAAAATAAACCGGTTAGCTTTAAAACGTATTAATTTAATAATTCTTAGTCTTGTGTCTTAATACATTAGAGGCCTTTTAACTGTCTAAATAAGAAACTAGTAACGTTAGTTACAGTAGTGGCGTGAGTTTGGCCTGTGCAAACATGGTTGGTTGTGTTTTTGGAGCCCATTTAGCTTTCTAGACAGCATTTGTGTGTATTAGTCTCACAGCCTAGTGTGCTTCCTTCCCTAAACAGTTTCTTTGAAAAGCATAGTCCATGGTTATCTACTATCATTGAACTTATTCCTATACTAATTGTTATGCTTTAACATGTTTAGCTTCCTTCATATCATTGTGGGCAACAACTTTGAGAGTTTTGGGAAATATAATCTAGTGAGCTGACTACATAAAAATAATTTGTTCTCTATAGTCTCAGAGTAATGTGCTGACAACATAGACATACTTTATTAGTATTTATAGTGTCCTGGAAGCTGCATATTGGTAAATGCTGTTTACGTATGCAACCTGCTGTATAAATTCAAGCAATAATGTCAATCTTTTTGTTTTTCAGACGAAGGGTACGTCATCTTTCGGTAAGCGTCGTAATAAGACGCACACTCTGTGCCGCCGCTGTGGATCCAAGGCGTATCATCTGCAGAAGTCCACCTGCGGGAAGTGTGGCTACCCTGCCAAGCGCAAGAGAAAGTGTAAGTTCACAGGTCAAAGGTGTGGGGTGACCGCACAGATTTAGGTTCTAGTCGTTTAATTGCATTGGTAACCTTAAAGTGCCCCTATTATGTTTTTTTTCCCGCTAATATTTCCTTTCATGCAGTTTAATTTAGCTGTTTGTGATTGTAGAAGGTCTGCAGAGTTTTAAATATCAAAGTGCATAACAAAGTTATTGTCTCCTAAAAGAGAGAATGGATTCTGAGCTGCTGAGTCGAGATGCAGTGACTACTTCAGTCTCTTCCTGTTATGCCTACGCTACAAAGTAACGCATTTGCATAATGCCCGTCAATGGTCTTCATTGGCTGCCCGTGAAAGACGTCTACTTTGACCACTGTAGTTATATGAGATGGTGGTCCAGTGGGTTAAACCATGGAACTGATATGCAGAAGGTTGCTGGTAGCAAGGCACTTTACTCCATGTTGCTCCAGGGGGATTGTCCCTGTAATAAGGGCACTGTAAGTCGCTTTGGATAAAAGCGTCTGCCAAATGCGTAAATGTAATATAGCGGAGACTGGAAGAGTTTGGTTCGTGTTGTCAACATGTCGAGAAGGCGCTGTTTTCAGCTCTCCGAATCCAATTTGATGCACTTCCAAAAGATGAGGACTCGCGCTGGAATTGTTACAGAAAAAAACGACTCCATCGTTCCTGTTTGTATCACTGTGTCAAATGCTGAGGAAGATCCAGAGCGGAAATTCAGATATGATAATGGGCATTTAATTTCCGACACGTGCTGTAAAGCCCAAAGTATACTTTTTGTGCGTACTCTTGCGTACACGTAAAAAGTCAAACGCACAGCCTTGCAAAGTATGCTACTTTTGACTCGTAGGCGTTCGCCGCATTCAGCTTTGAGCAATCTCGCGTCACGAGTTACAACCCATGTAAATACGGCAAAAAATGTACGTTTGCATGACATGTGACCCTGGTTACAAAAATCAGCCGGTGTGCGTACTCTTCTGATGTCAGTTCGCATCAAGGTCTCTATGTTGACCCTCGCGTAGGAGTAAAAAGTGAAGTTTACTTTTGACCTCAAGCGTTCAACCAATCACAACAGACTGAGCTGTGACCAATCAGAGTAGACTAATCACAACAGTCTGGGCCGTCTGACCAATCCGAGCAGAGTAGACCAATCACAACAGACTGGGCCATCTGACCAATCAGAGCAGAGTAGATTTGCAATGTGTCATGAGTTTTTTGTTGTTGTTTGTTTTACTTTGGATGCATTAAACCTACAAAAGACCTTCAAAACAAAATTAGGAACCTTTTAAAAAGCATAAATGGGGTACTTTAAAGTAACACTTGCATGCATTTAAAAATAAAAAAGGGAAGCTGTAAGAACAGCTGTGTTCTGTCTGCATATCAAAACTTACCAGTGATGATCCAAAAAATAACAAATGTCTGAACAAATGACTGTCCAGTGATCACATTATCTTGAACTGAGGTAACCCTGAGATGTTTATGAACAGAACACAGGTGCTCATCTGGTCAAATGCATCTTTATGTTTTCAAGTTTGTGAAGTTTAATGATTGTTTTGTTTGTAGACAACTGGAGCACTAAGGCCAAGAGACGCAGCACCACAGGGACAGGCCGCATGAGGCACATGAAGGTTGTTTTCCGCAGGTTCAGGTGAGTAAACGGCCATGCAGATGTTCATGCTACTAAGAGCTTTACCTGGGTTTGCGTTCTCGCCCCAGTTCATGGTAGAGTTGTCAAAGCATTTTCACGCTTATTTTTTACTTTCAATTTTAATACATTATGCATATTTTACTTTCCTTTGCATGTTATGACTGACACACTAAAAGGTCTTGGCAGGATACAGGGGTTGAGGTTGATGCTGTAATGTTTAATTATAGTTATAGTCTTCCTGTTGATTATTCACCGAGACTCGCCCCCAACTTGAGTGCCTTTTGTCCGGTTAGATTAGGTGGCTTACCAATGATGTCCAAACATAAATGTCTGAACTAATGACTGTCCAGTGATATTAATTTTGTACTGAGGTAAGCGTGACCCATGCACTCCTAGACGGACTTCTGTTAGGATCAGTTTTCCGTAATATTGTGCTTCTGTTATTCCTCAAAACAGTTTTTTTTTTTTTTTTTTTTTTTACTCATGTTGGTGGGGATTTTATTGCATCTAAACTCCATTGATCATGTTATGGGCTTGTGCAGTCTCTAAAGGTGATACATGGGCAACTTTTTTGAGCAATGTTGCTTGGCCACTTTCTCATTGGGAAAGGGCAACACATTTCTATCTGGATACTTAAGATCGGTCAAGGACCCTGTGTCTTAACTGGTTGCCTGTTGACAGCAACATTGCCTAGTAACGTTGCTCAAAAAGTTGCCCTGTGTATCATCACCATAAAGCCATTTAAATATTAGTTTGTGCTTTTTGTTAACTAAAGTACGTTTTCTGTGCATTTCAGAAATGGATTCCGTGAGGGAACCGTGCCCAAGCCCCGCCGGGCAGCAGTGGCTGCGTCCAGCTCCTCGTAAACTGTGTTTCCAATAAAAAGTGACGTTTGAAATGTCTGTCTCAATGCCTTATTCATTCACACAAACACTCAGTACTTCTCAAACCGTCTGACTAAACAGGATTGCTGCAACTTCGATACAAACCAAAGGCTTAACTGAAGAGAATTTTGTGAAGATTAAATTAGTTGGTCTTCACCAATTTCACTTTCATGGAAGTTTCCAGATTTGAGACTTTAAACTCATGATTTGCAGTAATGCAAACCGATCTTGCTAGGAAAATCACTGTTACATGTTGTTTTATGTAACAGTGGCATTAGATGTAGCATTGGGTAAAAAGTAACCAAAGACAACCCTGTATTTTTAAAACTTTATTATTCAATTCAGGCATAATCAAATACTTTCTTTTTTTCTTAAATACAAGTGTGTATGGTGTCTCAATTGTGAAATACTCTAAACAGCCCTTTCTGAAATCCTCAGTAACTCCGTGCTGAGAATCACGTGCAGAACATAAAAATAACAAACGGTGAAAAGCAAGTGTAAAATAAACACTGTGTCAATCAATGTGATCTAAAGTGAGAACAACGGTGAAGTGATTCCACGAACGCATTTTTGTAAACAGAACAAACCTGTTTGGAGTTGCTGCAGAAAGAAGCTGTGATCGTGAACATCTTTTTGAATTGTGTGTGTGTGTGCTTTGACAACATGTGATGTGTTGCAGTTAAAACAGCAAGTGGACATTTAAATGCACTAAACCCGGACAGAATAAACCTAGACTCAGCTCAACTGAAGTTCTAGAATGAGAATGGCTGAATTGAGTCTTGTTCTGGAGTTCTTCAGGCTCTAGACCCAGTACTGTTTGGTGGTGATGGGGGGTGCGTGGTGTCTGTGCTTCGGGATGTGGTTCTGAGTGACGTAACTTGGGTCGTAGTAATCCCATTCCAGAGCTGATGCCCAGACTGAGCCCGGGAAACCATCACTGTCCATAGAAAGGATACGCAGAGAGACACCTAAATGAACAATTAGGAGAATTTAAAGAATAGACAAACGCCAAATATACAGTCAAAAGATTGGAATAATTATGATTTTTTAATAATTTAAGATACGTCTCTTCTCTATGGAAACTTGTTTCAGCCACAGAATAAAACATTTTAAAAGATAACTGCTACTTTGTTCTCAGATTTGCAAGTTTATATCTCACAATTCTGACTATAACTAGCAATTGCAACTTTATATCATGCAATTCTGAGAAAAAGTCGCTATTACCTTTAAAAAATGTGTATTCTGTGGTGGAAACAAGCTTCCATACTTCTCACCAAGACTTCCATTCAGTTTATACCCCATTCTAGTTTGGGTTAAGTATTATTTTTAAAGAAATTCATATTTTCTATTCAGCAAGGATGCATTAAACTGGTCTAAAGTCACAGTAAAGACATATATAATGTCACAAAAGATTCTATTTCTTAGAAATTATGTTCTTTTCAACTGTCAGTTCATTAAAGAATACTGAAAAACTTACTGTTTTAAACTGTAATATTTCACAATATTACTGTATGATTGACCAAATAAATGCAACCCTGATGAGTCTTTTCAAAAACATTAAAAACTTTAGAGCAGTAGTGTATATGTCATGCTGAGCATTTATATACTTTTAAAGAAATAGTTTGAACTTTTGAAGTCTCCTCAGTGCAGTGAATGAGAGGACAAAACTCACCTGCACTGGCTCCAAAGTCACTGTCCAGTCCAGAACCCCCTGCCGAGGGGCTTGATGACGCCACATAACAGTAGTTATCCGGCGGGATGATGCTGGCGGACTCACACTCCACATGGATCTTATCCAGAGAAGCGTTCTCCAGGTCCATTGTGCTGCTTCTACGCAATGCACGCATGGAAGTCCTCGGCATTGAGAACTGTAACCAGTGCAGTTAATGGGTTAAATGACTTGCATAGGATCAAACATCCATTTCAACAAAAGAAGGGTACTATAGTAATACCATGGTGCTACTATAGTAAAGCGGGGTGTTTAAAAATGGTAGTGGCATTATGAAAATTAACCAAAAATTTTACTATAGTAAAAGGGTAGTAACCATGTTTTTTTGGCAGATTGATTACTATTTGAATAACAAGTTTTACTACAATTACCCATGGTATTAAAACTATGGTTCATTTGTTGGTTTAACTACAAACAATATCCATGTTTTTTTTGTAGTAAAACCATGGCTACATTTTGTAAAACCAACTATGAAAATGGCAATCAAATAACCATAGTTTTAATGATCAAAGAACCATGGTATTAATAGTGGCCCATAACCACCATAAACATTGACATCTTTAATACTCAAATGAATATGCAATAGCCCAATATCCACCATCAATCCTCAAATTAATATTCAATAACCCCATAAACATTGACATCTTTTCTTAAAGGGATAGTTCATCCAAAAATGAAAATTAGCCCATGATTTACTCGCCCTCAAACCATCCTAGGTGTATATGACATTCTTCTTTCAGACGAATACAATCAGAGTTATATTAAAAATGTCCAAGCTTTATAATGGCAGTGAATGGCTGTTTCTGTTTTGAAGTCCATAAAAGTGCATCTATCCAACATATAACTGCTCCACACGGCTCCGGGGGGTTAATAAAGCCATCTGAAGCGCAGCGATGGGTTTGTGTAAGAAAAATATCCATATTTAAAACTTTCATCTCTGACCTCCGCAAACTGTCATCCGTGCGTTCACGAGAGACTGGCGTTCCAGCGGATGACGTAGGACACAGGCGTAGCGCAAGTTCCAGTGATGAACACGGAAGCGCAGAGGATAGAGCAAAACAAAACTTGGTTCTCGCTAGAACTAGCATATTCTCACCGGAGCATCCTACGTCATCCGCTGGAACGCCAGTCTCTCGTGAACACGCATACGACAGTTAGCGGAAGTTAGAGATTACATTTTGTAAAGTTTTAAATATGGATATTTTTCTTACACAAACGTGCCACTTCGCTTCAGAAGGCCTTTATTAACCCCCTGGAGCCGTGTGGAGCAGTTATATGATGGATAGATGCACTTTTATGGCCTTCAAAAACAGAAACAGCCATTCACTGTCATTATAATAGCTTGGAAGAGCCAAGACATTTTTTAATATAACTCTGATTGTATTCGTCTGAAAGAAGAATGTCATATAGCCTACACCTAGGATGACTTGAGGATGAGTAAATCATGGGCTAATTTTAATTTTTGGGTGAACTATTCCTTTAATAGCCCACTCAAATTCATATGAAATAGGCCCATAACCACCATAAACATTGACATCTTTCCTCAATACTCAAATTAATATCCAATAGGCCCATAACCACCATAAACATTGACATCTTTCCTCAATACTCAAATTAATATCCAATTTTATAGTGTATCATGATTTAGGACAAGCATTTGGACATTCTGGTGTTTTTGACCCTACCCCGTTTGGAGTCAAATGAAGTGCTGGTGAGTTTGGTGGCACCGTGTTGACCCGCTCCGTGTCCGAGTCACTGGACTGCAGCAGAACCGGGGCGCTCGTCCTCCAATTCGGCACGCGCAGCGACTCGGACCCGGCGTAGGTGGCCCCATCCGGGCGTAGAAACCTGGCGCGCTGCCCGGTGGCCCGTCTCTCCGCTGAGGAGGTCAGGGATGAGGTTATGGGTGGCGCCAGCATCGGTTCCGAGACCGAGACATAGTTTTTCTTTCTGTTTGAAGCGAACAGAGGCTCGTCGGAGAAGCGGGTGATTCTCTGGCGGGTGGAGTACGACGAGTGCATGAGCGAGATCTCCGACCCGCACCGGTCTCTCTTCCTCCGGGTCATGCGGAACAGCTTGTACCCCACGAACAGGCAGTTGAGTAGCAGGAGCAAAAGGACGCAGGGAATGAGCACCAGAATCAGCAGGGCCAAGCTGGACACCGGGAGGCCCTCGGGTAAGTTTGATGAGGGCACAGCCGATCCCAGCTGCGACATTTCATCACAAATCAAGATAAAATAATAGGATTTTGATGTTTACTCAATTTCACCTGTGATCATTAATGTTTTATGTAAAATAATATCTATAAAATGACTAAAACTGACAGTGGACAGTTGATCCGCAGGTGCGCCCCATTGACATCAATTAATTGAGGCGTCAAGAGCTTTCTGGCTTTTCACCGCTTGAAATCGACAGTTTACAACAACTTTACAGTCTTACCTCATAGATGAGAATGTCTTTGGTGGGGTTAAGCCGTCTTTTTTGTTCGCAATTCCTCAAAATAGCACTTTAATGAAGTTGTAATATTGCAGGGAGTCGTGCGACGGCTTTTGAGGACTTTCAGCTGAGGTGAAATCAAGACTGTGATATCTGACTGGAAAACGAAGCATAAACACCAGTAAAGTTCAGGGAATGCTAATGAAAAAAACATTTGTTGAAGATATAAAATGTAAATAATGTTATATTAATGTATACTGGTGTAGCTATAGCATGTTTTTGCTAATTCTATGATGGCGCTAAGCGTCACTCGCAGGTTTGTAGCCAGAATTTGTAAATGTAGGCCTATTAAAATCTATTTTTACATGTTGCCCAAATTATTTAAAATGAATAAAAAGTACAGTAAATCTTAAAAAAACACATTAACTTGATGTGTAGCCTAATTAGCCCATTTCTTATTTAGTTTTTCCTGAGGGAAACGTTGTTGGTGTTTTGCCAGTGTTGTTATTGTTAACTAAAACGATGAAACATCGTTTTTTGCTAATTGAAATTAAATATTAGACTAATATTAAATGAATATTGAAGTTGAAGTAGGTCTACTAAAAATATTAAAACTGAATTAAGTCTAAATAGGCCTAATAAACATTACTAAACACATACAACTAGGCAACTTAGCCTAACTAAAATGAAAATGGAAAATATAAAAAAAGTAAATTCAAAGTATCAAAATATGAATACTACAACAATGGCATGTAAATATAACTAAAAGAACACGGATATCTCAATATTCTTTTAATTAAAGTAAATATGGTTCTCGCCATGTAATTCATTTCTATGGCCGCGAGAGGGCAGTATAGGCCAGTTTAAGATTGTAGTCATCTTTATTTCCATTAGTTCAGTTGTATGTAAACGCATTCACAAAGTACATGTTGTGTCTTTGTAGCCATCAAATAACTCATTAAAATATGAACCTAACCTTGATCCCTGTAGAATTGAGGCCCTTTAGATGGTCCCTTAAGTACTTACATTTATGTCCTTTCATTTTGCAGGCACATTTATGCAAAGTGATTTATAAATGAGTAATGATTCCACAGAGAATAATACACACCACTTAGGCTTCAAGCACAAATACACAATCTCTGTAGGTGTTGTGAAATGTCATGATTTGCCTCCTTCGATGCTAGAAAAAGTGACAAATACATATTTTCTGCATAAATTGTAGCTAATTTAAAAAATACATTGCACAATGCTGGTTTTTCCAAGTGTAAATGGGTGCAATGGTGAGCAAATGTGACACTTCAGATATAGAATTGGCTTTTTCGGTTTTTCCACGAAATATCTAGGATCACACTTTTCTAAAAACAGCCATTCTGACCCTGAGTAAGTGTAAGTGTCTCTTTAAGCTGCGAGTGTGACTCATTGGACACAAACGCAGCTATGACTGACACGAGACAATGTTCTTCTCACTCAGACAGTTCATACATTTGCACATTTCCTGTGAAACCGAGTCTGTTGAGCTGGAGGGAATCACTTCCAAATATCCCCTTTCAAATGTACAGTACACTCTCAGAAAATAAATATGCAAAAATTGTATAATAATGTGCACACACATTGGTAGCAAGAATTGAAAAGGAAATTACATAAATCATGTTCCACATCTAATGAGAGTACATAATACACCGATCAGGCATAACATTATGACTAATATTGTGTTGGTTCCCCTTTTGCTGCCAAAACAGGCCAGACCCATCGAGGCATGGACTCCACTGTGTGCTGTGCTGTGATCTCTGGCACCAAGATGTTTGCAGCAAATCCTTTAAGTCCTGTAAGTTGCGAGGTGGATCGGACTTGTTTGTTCAGCACATCCCACAGATGCTCGACTGGATTGAAATCTGGGGAATTTGGAGGCAAGTCAACACCTCAAACTCGTTGCTGTGCTCCTCAAACCATTCCTGAACCATTTTTGCTTTGTGTCACGGCACATTATCTGCTGAAAGAGCCACAGCCACCAGGGAATACCGTTTCCATGAAAGGCTGTATATGGTCTGCAACAATGCTTAGGTAGGTGGTACGTGTCAAAGTAACATCCACATGGATGGCAGGACCCAAGGTTTGCCAGCAGAACATTGCCCAAAGCATCAATGCCTCCGCCGGCTTGCCTTCTTCCCGTAGTGCATCTGGTGCCATGTGTTCCACAGGTAAGCAACGCACACGCACCCGGCCATCCACGTGATGTGAAAGAAAACATGATTCATCAGACCAGGCCACCTTCTTCCATTGCTCCGTGGTCCAGTTCTGATGCTCCCGTGCCACTGTTGGCTCTTGGTGGTGGACAGGGGTCAGCATGGGCACCCTGACTGGTCTGCGGCTGTGCAGCCCCAACTAAATTAGATGCATTGTGTATCTGACACCTTTCTATCAGAACCAGCATTAACTTCTTGAGCAATTCGAGCTACAGTAGCTCGTCTGTTTGATCGGACCACAGCCTTCACTCCCCCTGTGCATCAATGAGCCTTGGCCGTCCATGACCCTGTCGCCGGTTCGCCACTGTTCCTTCCTTGGAGCACTTTTGATAGAGTCTGACCACTGCAGACCGGAAACAGCCCACATGAGCTGCAGTTTTGGAGATGCTTTGACCCAGTCGTCTAACCATCACAATATGGCCCTTGTCAAACTCGCACAAATCCTTACGCTTTTTCATTTTTCCTGCTTTTAACACATCAACTTTGAGGACAAAATGTTCACTTGCTGCCTAATATATCCCACCCACTAACAGGTGCCGTGATGAAGAGATACTCAGTGTTATTCACTTCACCGGTCAGTGGTCGTAATGTTTTGCCTGATCGGTGTATGTTTACAACATGCAGCTCTCATTGGTTATAAAGGATTTCATCAATGAAACCAATTGATCCTACTATTATTTCTGGATCTTTTCCTGTAGATTAATCAAACACACACAGAATAAACTAACGGCCAAAAGGACACCTACACTTCGTTCATGCACTTGTTGATCACTTACATGTAACACCATAAGCTTTATTAAAGGTGCAGTGTGTAGTATTTATGAGGATCTATTGACAGAAATGCAACATAATATACATAACTATGTCTTCAGTGGTGTATAAAGACCTTACATAATGAACCGTTCTGTTTTTATTACCTTAGAATGAGCCATTTCTATCTACATACACCGCGGGTCCCCTTACAGTGAAATCGCCATTTTGCGCCGCCATGTTTCTACAGTAGCCCTAAACCAGTGGTTCCCAAACTTTTTGGAGTGGAGTACCCCCTGAGGCATCCTTCTGCGTACCCCCTCTCTTCCACTCTCACCTTTTCGCCCGAAAATTACAGCGTGCGACTGCGAAAAAATATTTAGGCGCACCGGTGCGAGTGACCCGATTGCTTCTCATGAATAGGCCTATGTATAATCGGAATAAAAACTAGAAAAACTGACTGACTGAGCAACTGTTACGTTTCGTGCTGCAATCAACTGCTTTTCATGCCTTCTGTCAGCGGAGCATGTGCAAAAAACGTGTGCGACGGACTAACACTTCACAGATTAAAAGGTGAAACCACGGCCTATGAGTGAAACGGGTGTGACGCGGCCATGAGCACTAGACGCCTCGCGCTGATGTTTCTTTGCAGCCAAATTTAACTAGAAATACCACATTGGGATTATCATAAACAAGGTCGGAAATTAACAGGGGTTTGGGGCAAAAATGCCACCAAAAATGAATTAATACAAAATAATTTAAAAACGCTCCTGTATGAGTTCTTGATTTAATCTTTATCAGCTGCAGTCCATAACATTTATTGTGTTTAAAAATGACTAGATGCATATGAGTGAGTACATCATGAATCAATTTTCCAAACCGTGTTTTTATCTTACCCTGAATCACTGCGGTACACATATAATAAGTGTTTATATTCTGACTATTCAATTCCAGTTTGGGTCGCAGCGCTGCGGAGGAGCACAGTCCCTGTGTGACTCGCCATAGACATAAACAGAGAGAAGTAGCTCCGGCTGCAGTGTTCTTCCGCAAGACGCGTGCATTTCTGTTCATTAGCCCCAGAGCGCCAAAAGATACGGATTGCTATTGCTCCAAGTATTGGCATGATTGCAAATGTGATACTGATCTTGTAAAAAAGTCCAATAGACAAGTTGATATTAAGTAACAACGTTTTAGCCACAATACTGTTTATTTCGTGAAAATCAAAACTACACCAGTTATGCATCTCCAAGCGGTTCGATCAAATGAATCTGCGTTTGAACGATTGAATGAATGACTTGACGCCACCTTACTGGCTGTTTTATTTTCATATTTATACTTTGCATGGACTTTTTATTTAAAATATAAATATTTTAATTAAGTTTAACTTGTACATAGCCCATTTCTAAATTCAAAAATTTAAAACATTTATACAACATTATTTACCCATGAGCTGCATTTAAATGTATCTAAACACCACTTCAGATAGAGCTTCTGTGCCACTTCTACTTTTGATGCTGATTTAATTAGATTGGTAACAGTCTGGTTGTGTCTTATTGCTCTAATTTAATTTATTGTTTAAATTAACATTTTAAAAACAACTTTTCTATTTTAATTGAAGAAATTGACAAAAGATGATGCATACATTTAATAAGATTAGAAAACATTGCTCTTATAATGGTAAAAATGCCCCTGGAAAAAGATCATCCTGTAATGGGAAAGTTATAATTGGAATATGTGTTATTGATCAGAAAGTGCTCCTAAATTTTTGACTGTGCTCCTCATTTTTTTTAATTAGGAGCACAAGTGCTCCTCAAGAAAAATGTTAGCGTAGAGCCCTGAGATATATATATATATATATATATATATATATATATATATATATATATATATATATATATATATATATATATATATATATATATATATACCTTTATAACATTTAATAATGTTTTAAATGAAAAAAAAATTCAATATAGAAATATGCAATCTTTGAAATGTTAAACTAAAAGTCGCGGTAAGTCTTAATGCGTGAGTCATTGACTACGTTTACATGGACAGCAGTAATCTAATTATTGACCTTATTCTGAATAAGACAATATTCTGATTAAGGTGTTTACATGAGTTGCTTTTAGAATATTCCGTTCATGTTCCCGTTTTTTGTAGAACATAGCTCGTGGACAGTGTTCTTTTATAAAAACGAGTGATTTTTATATTATTTTTGATGTGCATATATTGTATATATATTGTGTATATATATTGTTTATTTTTGTAATATTATATATTGTGTCTTTCAGGTTTTTTTTAAGAGACACTGCCCATCTTGCCTCCTTCTTGACAGCCTACATTTCGAATAATAGCTTTAATTAATGATGAAAATGAAGGTTTCAAAATCGTGATTGTTTGGATCGTTTTTTTCTGCTGTCGAGCCACAGGCGTCCACTGAATGGCCATATGGCTCTCGAGCCTAGAGGTTCCCGACCGCTGTTGTAAGCACACAATTATGAATCTGGGATTACAGATACAAACTTATTGTATTTTACTTTTACAATGAGCAGAATTATTACAGCACAAAGAAAAAAATATAGAGGAGGCCGTGTCAGAATGAGCAGTCAGCAAGACACGCACCATAGCAACACGTCATGGCAACGACATTTCGGACATTTGAGCGCTTAGTTACTGTTTTGTACGCGCTGTTATATTAATTATAATTCGAATTCTGTTTTATTTGTCACAATATTATTGATTGTTAAGAGGGGCACTTTTGATACATTTTTAAAAAGGCCAGGGGCTCGAGCCCCCAAAGCCCCCCCTCTACACTTGCCTGGGGTGTGTTTGTGCGTCCTGTCACAAAATGCGGCGAAAATTCCTACACAACGTTAATAGTTAGATTAAGGTGTGTACATGTCTACAATGCACTTCGATAATGCGACTAAAATAGGCATGCTCTACATGTCTTAATTTGATTTTTGTTTAATTCGAGTATGACTTTAACCGGATTAAGGTAATTAGAAATCGCTGTTTACATGGTAGTTTCTTAATCAGAGTATGGTCTTAATCAAATTAATATCAGAGTTATTAATATCAGTGTTGTCCATGTAAACGTACTGATTGAGTCATTCATTCAGTAGCGAAGCAAGTAGCTGTATTTGTGAATTAATCATTGAATCAATGACTTTCACGAACAATTCGTTCAAATGATTCGTTAATGAAACAGCTGTGTTGCCGTTCTGCTGTGGCTTTCGTTGGAACTATTATTTTGTTGCAAAATAGAGCAAAATTAAGCATCAATTAATATTATTACCCTTTTGTTTGTTGAACAGTTGTATAAAATGTGCACATTTGCAAACGTGTGGATATGGATTTGCATTCTTGCTCAAATAATATATTATCATCATCATCATCTTCCGCTTATCCGGGGCCGGGTCGCGGGGGCAACAGTCTAAGCAGAGACGCCTAGACTTCCCTCTCTCTAGCCACTTCCTCCAGCTCTTCCGGGGGAACCCCGAGGCGTTCCCAGGCCAGCCGGGAGACATAATCCCTCCAGCGTGTCCTAGGTCTTCCCCGGGCCCTCCTCCCGGTGGGACGTGCCTGGAACACCTCCCTGGGAAGGCATCCAGGAGGCATCCGAAATAGATGCTCGAGCCACCTCAGCTGGCTCCTCTCGATGTGGAGGAGCAACGGCTCTACTCCGAGTTCCTCCAGAGTGACCGAGCTCCTCACCCTATCTCTAAGGGAGCGCCCAGCCACCATGTGGAGAAAGCTCATTTCGGCCGCCTGTATTCGGGATCTTGTCCTTTTGGTCTAAACCCACAGCTCATGACCACAGGTGAGATTCGACCGGTAAATCGAGAGCTTCTCCTTACAGCTCAGCTCCTTCTTCACCATGACAGACTGGTACATCGACCGCATTACTGCAGAAGCCGCACCCATCCGTCTGTCGATCTCCCGTTCCATCCTTCCCTCACTTCCCTCCACCCCAAGATACTTGAGGCAGGAACTCTCCACCAACCAGAAGTGGGCAAGCCACCCTTTTCCGACTGAGAACCAGGCTATATATTACCAGGAATAACATATTATCAACATTAAAAAAGTGTATGTGTTTTTTTTATCAAAGAGTTTGAATATTTTATCGATCTTTAGCACAGTCTACCAGGCTATTTGTTCTTCATGCTAGTAAGTAAGTAATAAATCTACAGGTACATTGTCGAGAACGGCAGTAATTTAGCATGATTTGCTAAGGCAGCAGACTCTACCCCTTCTATCACCTCACATACCCCCAGAGGTACGTGTACCCCAGTTTGGGAACCACTGCCCTAAACAGACAAACTGCTCTACAGAGCGCTAGCTACTCTCTGCTGTCTCAGACGACATCTTTGTCCTGTGTTGGCCACCGTAGCTTCTCTATGTGCTTCGAAAGGGAAGGGTGAGCGGTTGCAATTCACAACCTCACCGCTATGCCGCTAAGATGTACACAATGCACCTTTAAAATACAGTGCAGAACAAAAAATATTTGTTCTTTCTTTCTTCAGATTCCGATCTTCTGGGGAGGTTTTCCACAATGGATGCTGGAACATGAATGCCGGGATTTTCTCTCACACAAGCATCGTTGAGGTGATGTATGAAGTACAACATGTTCCTGGATCAACATCTTCGTTGATCTTGGAACAACATTCCAATCAACCAATCAGATTTGAGGGACAAGTTTACAGTTTAGGATTAAAAGCAGGGTTTGGTGCTTCTACATCATTTCCATTGGATTGGTTAGGCTTAGGGGTAGGGTTAGGACTACATTTTCGAACAGGAATGTTGATCCACTGATTCACTGTTTCAATGCATCCCAAAAGTCTTCAATAAGGGTTCAAGTTTGGCCTGTGCACAAGTCCTTCCAAACTTTCCTCATCAACCAGACTTATCCAACATTATTTTAATGTATATTAAAGGGGGATTTTTTTACACTGTTAAAGACTTGGATTCCCATGCTAAACATGGACAAAGTTCCCCCCAAAAAAGTTGGACGTTTTAAGGAGTATTTATGTGCCAAAAATACTCCTTCCGGTTTCTCACAAGTTTCAGAAAGTTTTTTCAGAGTATGGGTCTATGTGACGTCAACAAGGGCGGAATGTCCTTGTACGGGCTCTTCTCCCGGAAGGGCGCGCGCGTGACTAGAGCAAGAGAGCAAATGCACGCCCATTAACGTGTTGTGCTCGGCTTTAAAGGGTTAGTTCACCCAAAAATGAAAATTCTGTCATTAATTACTCACCCTCATGTCATTCGACACCCGTAAGACCTCCGTTCATATTCGGAACACAAATGGAGATATTTTTTTTGAAAGCTGATGGCTGAGAAAGGCTTCAGATAGGCCTCCATTGGCATTCAGTACATTTACACTCCCGAGACCCATAAAAGGCACTTAAAACGTTGTTACAAATACGCGTCTTCCTCTGCTTGTAAACAAATCCCTTCTGGGTCATGTGTCCGAACGCCGGATCTGCGTCATATTCTCGCGCATGCGTCGTGGAGGCACACACGGAAGACAAGAACAAGTTGGATAAAGGTGTTATTTTGATTTTTTTTTGCGCACAAAAACTATTGTCGTTGCATCGTAAAATTATTGTAGAGTCACTGTAGTGAGATGGACTTTGTAACGACGTTTTAAGTGCCTTTTATGCGTCTTGGGAGTGTGAATGTACTGAATGCCAATGGAGGCCTATCTGAAGCCTTTCTCAGCCATCAGCTTTCAACAAAAATATCTTCATTTGTGTTCCGAATATGAACGGAGGTCTTAAGGGTGTCCAACGACATGAGGGTGAGTAATTAATGACAGAATTTTCATTTTTGGGTGAACTAACCCTTTAAGGAAGCCGGCTGCGCTGCAGTCACAGGACTTCACGAAATCAGCAATGTCACCAAAGAAGTGTGTTTTTGGTTGTCAGGGCAAGACAACCCTACACAGCTTCCCAAAGAATCCAGCGTTAATGGGACAGTGGAAGGAGTTTGTTTTTCCGTAGCAGCAACGGAGTTGTGCAAGTGTTTTTGTTTGTTCGCTACATTTCGGCAACGATCGTTTTATAAACAAGGCCCGGTTCAACTCCGGATTTGTAGCTCGTCTAATGCTGAAAGATGGAGCTGTTCCAGCGATTAAGGTTCACGGTCGTGCGTTGGAAGAAGGTGGTGAGTAAAACTGCTTCAAATGTCTTTGATTTGTAAGTGCACCTCAAGTAAACAACGCTTGCTACTGCTAACTTTAAGTCCTTATAAACCTGGTTTATGACCTCATAAACCATGAGTAAACACACACAAATGTTGTAAAACTCGCGCATGACAAGCCGGTAAGCAAATATATACAGTTCCAGTACATAACATTACCACATAGAGACGTCCTGCTGTAGTCGTCGTTGCTGCTGCTCCTGTTCAATTTCAGCCTCTAGATCTGATTCTGGATCATATATGTATGGCTAAATCTGATTGATCTCAATGGTTTATTTAGCATAACGTTTTCTTTTCCACGTTTAAGGATGTCAAAGCTTCAAGACGCTCTCAATGCAATAGCTGCGTGCGCTTGTGGCTGTTTAGCCCCGCCCACACGATACGCCTCCAGCCGCTCGGTACAGCGTATCTTTCTTTTATAAATATGATAAAACAAAAGACCTTTCGAAGATATGAAGTATGCAATACTACTCTATGGGTACTCAAGATTTACACAAGATTGACTGAAACTGAGTGTTTCACCCCCCCTTTAATTACTCTGGGATGTGTTCTTGGTTAGTTCCTGTGGAGCACTTTGTGCTGTACAAGTAAAGTTATATTTTCATCTTCAGAAAGGAATAGGGAGTATGCAGAAGGCTTTGAAACTATTAATATTGTGCTGATTAAATATTTAAAAGCTAAAACTTTGTGGTAGCTACTGGCTTTTAATCAACCACAACATGGCCTCGTATGGCTTTTACGTTGATTAGTATTCAAATCCACAGAACAGAAACCCTTTCTGGTGTGAAATATGAACATCTCAAATGATTAATACAGAAAGATACACTTTAATTATCTTTGAAATAAAAAACGGTAGCTAATAGATATCACCATACTTCCTCCTGCACTCAATCGCTTTGTATTGCAGGCTTTCTGAAATGTTGTTTAAATATGCAAATGAGGCATTAGCAAAATAATTATGCGGTGATTTGCATAGATTTTCAGAACAGAAATCTAAATAATTGATAAAGCCAGGTGCTAAAATCGTGTTTCATCTCTTTTTTTCGCTCCATAAATCAGAAAAATCGAAATATTTTAGGAATAAAATGTCATATAAACCAGGCAAAAGTGTTCAATATGTGAACAACCTTCAGAATATAGATAATAAAACTGGAATATAATAATGCTAATGCATTTTTGAGTATGTATTGCAATTCAAATCTACAGACGCAATTAAATAATGTGTAATAAACACTTAAGAGGGTGTAAATCGGCCCCAAATCACTAAACACTAAACGTTTTTCTCCCTCTTGTATGTTATTTATTGCATGCATCATCCATGCGTGCATTCTTCATCTTCTATTTTGAACCCATTAAAGACCACAATGCCATTCATTTCAATAATAAAACTTTATTTCTGCTTACAAAACATGCGTTCATCTTACATGCCAGGCAATACCTTAAAGTCACATTTTCTCTGTATAATTTTTACAAATAATTCATTGGAACATGACACCGGGATCTCTCATAGAGACTAAATCACTGACAGTTCTGTACATGAGTACAAGGTCGTCATGGTTAAAGAAGTATGCTAACACTTCAGAGTAGCACCTATGCTCTTCTGTCAGAGGAGTGTAGGTGTGTTTTCCTCAAACACCTTTTCTCTGTACCGATCACACTTACGCAGGTATGACATACCCATGTGTAATATGCTTGTGTGAGCATCCCGTCTCACACTTAGGTGTGCGTGTGCCTCACAGAGACAAACAGCTGACGTTAAGTCCATCACTGAAATTAGAGTGCTGTCTTAAGTTAACACTGTCCCAAGCTGTGCTTGATGATCTCTTTGCTGCTCGGAGGAATGCGATCTGGGAAAACCACTTGGAATTCAACCAGTAGGTCGCCGCGCTGGGCGGGGTTTTTCGCTCGGGGAAGCCCCTCCCCTATGAGCCTTCTCAGCGAGCCGGGCTTGATTACATCACTGGATGGGAGGGGCTTGGTCTGTCCATCAAGCGTAGGAACGTTAACCGTGCACCCACATAGAGCCTGGAGAAAAACAAAGAAAGAAGAGCGTTAAACATTGTGTCACAGGCCCATCTTTGATTATATCGATCCTCTCTTTGTCTTGAGGTACGATCTGTTATATCACACACTTTCTGCAGCACTGCAGAAGAGCTATAATGCCCCTCCGGCATATGTCTAATCCACTTGTCTATATATGAGGCTTTTATATAACGCGAGAATGAACGCGGGCGGAATATAGGCCAGACAGATGAACATTAGTGTTACGCAACGGCAGAAAAGAGCCGCTAATCGCTCTCATTTCTCAATGATGCTCCAGTCTGCGGGGGACGAGAGGGTGTGCGTGGGAAGAGAAAGATGAAGTGGATGTGGAAATGAGAGAGGGAGAGAGCGAACGTGGGCGAGAGGTTTGGTGTGGAAAGTAAGAATGGAAATGAGATGGAACGGTTGTTTTTAACATCCGATGCCAAATCTGATATCTAGAGAGCAGGATGGCGATTTAATGAGCGCTTCTGTTTATCGGCCAATAATCTCTAATTTCAAAATGGCCGATTATTGGCCAATTAATTTAGGATTATCGATCAATGTCAGCTTGGCTAGTTAACAAATGTTAGCTAAAAGTATCAGTGGACTTTTCAAGGGATAATAAACTATGATGTGCGTTTGTATGTATATATCAACATTATATCGGCCAATCAGGCACGGTTATCAATGACGATAATCGCGGAATGTCAATGAATTGGCCCTTTTAAGATGATCGCCATCAAATGATCCATGTTCGCTTGTCTAGTTAACAGAAGTGGTTGAAAGTGTCAGTTCCAAAGTCTGTCAACAGGATTTTCAAGGGATAATTAACCATTTCCGTTGTTTATTTTTAGTACACTTGTGTAAAATAAGTGCAAGTTTCAAGTTTTCTGTCTTGTAAATATGATATCTCAAGATATTAGTATGGGTCTATTCATAGTAGAAAATAGATGCACGAGGGCGTAAAGGCGAAATGAAATCCTCTGCTAGAGAGGAGCGAATGACAGAATGTGTGTGAGACGATGCTAAGAGCCGAGGAGGAGGTGTGCGAGATGGGAGGGGGAGTGTGTGAGAGTGTGTGCGCTGAGGCTGCGGGGGAGAGATGCTAAATTTAGATTCTGCTCTCTGCAGAGGCTTATTGAGTACCAGCGACTGCGAGGGAACATTTCGTACTGCCACGCACACGTACACACATACACATCTCACCTCTCGCAGAGTGATGGTGGCGATGTACACAATATGCGAGCCGTCTCGTCTGAAGTGGGCGTGCTTCTTCTCCTTCACAACGAAGGCCAGGTCGTTAGGGGCGTGGCCGAGCATCTGATGGCCCTCCTTGGGGAAGGTGATTCTGGTGCCCTCCTTCCATCCCTTCTTCACCTCCACGTCGAACACGCGCTCCTCCGGCCGCAGCGTGTGTTTGTCCGCCTGCCGGAGGCGTGTCACTTTGACGCGCTTCGTCACGCCCAGCAAAATGTCCTCCAGAGACACGAGGATCTCGTGAACCTCGGCCGCGCCCGATGGCTTTAGCCCGCCCTTGTTGCGGCTGAGGTGGGGCAGGGGGTTCCTCAGGAACGGGTTAAACAGGTCGTCATCCGAGTCGACTTCAAAGTTGAAGAACATGTGCCAGGAGTGGGCGTCGGCTTTTGAGGTGCTGTGGGAGGGGTCGCTTTTGTTTCCAGCTGGAGTCACACCCCCTTTGGGCAAACCTGGAGGAAGATGAAAAGCTTTGATTAGTGTACATGTCTTAGGGTTTCATAAATGCTTGTCTGTTTTGGGAATGGTTAATAAAGTATAGATAAATAATTGACGAGTGTGTGAATCGGGTCAGCTGATGTCGTTCATCTAAAATGATGTAGTCTATGTGTCTGCAATCGATTCTCACCTTGCTGATCGTAGATGCTGCGTTTCTCTGGGTCGGTCAGAACGTCGTGGGCTTGTGCAATCTGTTTGAATTTGTCCTCTGCGTCCGCCTCTGAGTTCTTGTCTGGGTGATAACGGAGCGCCAGACGCTTGTACGCCCGTCTGATCTCCTCCTCATTAGAGTCACTCGGCACACCGAGCACAGAGTAGTAATCCACACACTCTGGTGAGGACGGGGGGCTAGACACCTCAGGTTCTTCTCGCGCCTCCTACATAAACATACACAGACAGATGGCAGGAGTTTAGAGTACGCTCATTTCTAGTTCTCCTTGGTTCACCAACACAAGGTGATTCCAAAGAAAAGGATGAAGTTCATTGGTTCAGGCAGGAACGCAAGCATCATAGATAATGAAGAGGGTCTCCCTAATATATAATCATCAGAGCATCATCAATTTGTCTTGGGAATATTGCACAGATTATATTTTTATGGTTTAAAACGACTATCAAAACTGTAAATACTATTTTAATGTAATTATTCTAATTTCATATAATAAAGTATAAGCATGCATTATAACATTTTTATGGTTTAAAACAACTATCAAAAATGTAAATAATATTTTTTATGTAATTATTCTAATTTCATATAATAAAGTATATGCATGCATTATAACATTTGTATGGTTTAAAACAAAAATGTAAATAATATTTTTAATGTAATTATAATTTGATAAAATAAAGTATAAGCATACATTATTTGACATAACAAAAGTATTGAATTTTGACTCAACGGTTATGAGTGTATATTATATAGTGGGGTATAAAAGCACAGATTTATACACAGATCTAAAATATAATATACACTCAAAAGTTTTTGGGTGTATAATATAGCTGAGAATATATATAACAAATTATAAATCTATACATGTCTATATTCCACACTATATAACCCTCTTTGAGTGTTTATTATATAGTAGAGAATACAGATATATAAAAAACATAGCCTCTATATTCTCCAATATCTAACATTTTGGGGTGTATATTACATAGTGGAGAATATATAAGTATAGATATCCATAGGTATACCTCTATATAATATACACCAAAGTCTGTGAGTGTATATTATATAGTGCATGATATAAATGCATATTAAATATAATCTGCAGCATCTCACCTCCGAGGTACATCCCTCCTCTCCGTGGATCACTTTGACTTTGCACTTGACATTCTTGTGTTTGACGCCGAACTGAGTCCAGATAAGAACCATGATGCTTTGCTGTCGCTGCCGGTGCCGGTGGAGTGTTAGCCGAGCGCGTGAGCTGCTTGAGCTGCTGTCTGCTGCATCTCCCGCCGGTCTGCTCGAGCTTTTATACCCGCGCTCTACTCACGGCGCCCACGCTGCGTGACCGAGCTTCCCCGAGCACGCCCATTCTCCTCGGACACGAGAGGGAATACCGCGTGCCCACCAATCCACGCTCGACGCTGCTGCGGGAGAAGATGAGCATCACGCGGATGTGGCAGCCTACCTCTCCATGTGGAGGAGCGCTTCCGGAATTCACAATGAGTCTCATCCCTCCCTCCCTCACTCTCTCCCTCCCTTCCTCTCTCTCTCTCCATCCTTCCATCCTAAATTGGTCTCCTGTTACAGATTGTTCTTTTTGGCTTGTCGGACAGTTTTTTTGGGGTTGGAGAATGAGAGATTTCAGCAAAGGATGGTTGAACACAGAAAAGGTATACGCATAAAAGACGGGAATAATAGCAAATGAACACGAAAAAAAGATGCATATTAGGTATATTTTTAAATAAAGTACAAGGTGAGTTTTTCCAATAAGCACCTCCACCTGAGCCGTGCAACTTTAATGTTAGCCTACCGTAAACATTTATTTACACTTATACTTTTGAACAAAATCAATAATTGCCATTGGGTGAGACAACAGGACATTTCACTTCCTGACAAAGCTGTTCAGTTTATACTGCTAAATTAGCATTTTCGAAATTAGATATAGGATATTATACTACTTAGAAAGTTAGAAAATGTCTATGGTGGTTAGACATCTTATAGGCTAGTTCTTCTGACCCCTGGTCACGCGTGGAAAGAAAGATCTATGCTTGAATGTCAGTTTTATTATAAAATGTCAAATCATGTTTGATGCTTTGAGCAAGCAATAAAGTCCTATTCTAATTGCATATCTCTCACAGGCACACTTAAATGTCCCTTTGTGTCAAAGTGCAATTAAAACAGATGGAAAATTACAGCCAGAACGCTTCACCCACACATGCAATTACAGGCAATTAACGTGTGATTGGCTTGTGTACCAATAGTTCTTTGTGCTCGTCACGGGGACAGTTCAATGTTCCCATCTGCGCAGGAATAAAAAAGTCTTTGCGCGTTCACGATCGAGCGCGCGTTCACAAACTGGCGTTACTGACCATGCATTAAAAAGCGGAGCCTTGGGGAATGTCGCATTACGCAACGTACGTGCAGGTGAATTGGCGAGCATTCCTCGGTACATAAATGGCCATATTTCCTCAGACGTTACGCGTTCAGCCAATCACAGACGGAGGATGCTTCAGGATTCCCGCTGGTACCGGAAAATTGGACAAATTTGGTGTAGATGTCAGAAACGTCAGAGAATCTCCGAGCCAGATTTCGTCCATTTTGGAAAAATAGAAAGAGGGGGGCGCAGAATAGCCGAGCCGAGGGGTGTTGAATGACACCTCGAAATCTGTCAAGATAGACCGGCCGGACATTTCCGTCGCGTCTCGATTGAAAGAAAGATGAATGTGAGAGTGTCTCGCCGTGAAAATGTTTGTGAGGAAACTGTGGGGACATTGTGCTAGCGCAGTGTCGAGGACAATCGGGGAACATTGTGCTTCTGCGATTTGTGCAGCTCTGCAGGGGATCCTAAGAAGTCGTGATCTCGTGCTTTTAATAATAACTCGGCTCGTGACCAGCGGATGCCCGCGTAATGTTCGCGCGCTCGCTGTGGCGAAGTGTTAATCGCGCGCACTGTGGACGGATGACCGTTATATTATCGTCGACCAAATGTCTCCTAAATTAATTCCCGACTAAATTAGAACCCATATATCCAACAAAGTCCGAGCGATTGAGGGATTTCCCTCGAGTAAGTGGTTTTTTGACTGATTACGCGTTTTTTTAATGACCGTTAAAATAAAAACAGAATACCCAACGAATACATTTGGACATTTTCTGAAGAAAATGTGCTTGTTTTTAGCATGTTGCTGGGTGTTTTCCTTCACAAATCAAACAAAACCATCCAAAAATGTCTTGTCTGGTATTTTTTATCCGTTTTATCCTCCTCTTGCTGAAAATCATACACCTGTTCAATTGGAATAGTAATAGCACACCTCTTCTCAATAAGTCACAAAAATTAAGGTATCACTCATGTTTGTAAACGAGTAACATGTTTAGAAAAAAACACTAACCCTAAGTATGAACACTTGTAAAACTAGTAACTATGGTACCATGGTTTTTGGACACTACCATGGTTATTCCTCAAAGTAGCTTAGTGACAGGTGGTATATGAATATGATAATAGTATCATAATGATACCATCACCATACCATACTACTACAGTACCTTTATACTAGAGGAATAGTCAAAGAAATCACATATATGATTTTAGAAAATATGAACCATCCTACAGTCTTTCTGTCTAACCTTTTCCCCGTTTGTCCATATTGTAGGATAAGCTATGTTGCAGGGGAGTGATATTCACAGGTACGGTTCTTCCTACACCATCTTCTCCTTCTGTGCTCACTTTTTCTCTCTCAGTCTCTCTCAGTAAAGGTTACGGGGTGATTCATAAATGAGTAAAGTGGCATTTGACAGCACCTCTCACTTCAGATCCTTCTCAGTGAGATTCAGTTGGTTGTGTAATTATTTTCATAATCAACTGCTTTGTTAATGAATCCAGCCAAGACTGGTTGACAGACTGTGTGATTGTCTGAAAAATGTTCATAATTTGAGATGGGAAACAGACATGAGGCAAGGCGAAGAACACCGTGAAGAGAACTGTCTGTTCTAACAGCTAGCAGTAATAGTCAGTGAATGCTAGGGCCATACTGCCATCTGCTGACCGTGTTGTTTAAATGTTCTGAACAGCCAACGCTTTTTTCCCCTCCTTCAAACTCTCTAATAAAACAGCTTCCACATAAGGAGGAATGTGAACGGAGGCAAGAACTGCTGAGGTTAGCATGAGCTAAGAGCAAAAACAGCAGGAGAGACTCTTTACTCCCGCTGTTAACTCGCTCTGGCACTAATGCTGCAGAGCAAACAGCTTCTCATGTGAATGAACTAACTTATATGCTCAGTGAACATAAGCTCTGGTCCAAACCCTATTGAGCAACGCCTGCCAAAACAGCATTTTAAGGCATGTTACTAATGTTCCAAAGGCTGCATAATTAAGATACCTTTTAGCTGAAGTCAAGTATCCTGACTAAATCATTTCTAATGTTTCCATTTAGGATATTACCTTAGAATACAGCTGGCTAGGTAGGCAGCTCACTAGATGTATTGTCTCTGGGCCACAGAACATACAAATCAGATGAAAGTACAGTCATACATAGGACATGTTTTGAATAGATTATTTTATTGGTGCCAAAATGAATGTGAGAATCCAAAGTTTAGGTTTACTTATATTTTATCGTAATATTTCATCCTTTCTTGTAAATGTTCTCTTTACAATGAATGTGATGCAAATATACCTACAGTCTAGGCAGGTAGCTGATAATTATTATAACTTGTTACTGACTGACAACAGGAAATAATGTCCATCTAAATGTTATATGATCTAACTTATTTGCTCAAGTTTTTTGACCTAATAAACAGTAAAAAATTAGTTGATTCTTAAAAAAACAAATGGCATACACATTGTGTATACACGTATCCCAATTCTACACACACATTGTGTTCAAATGTGTTTCACACTTTCAGAGACACACATAGGACTGTGTGTAATGGTGTGTTGGTATAAACATAGCATTAAAGGAATAATTTACAGGGGGTCCATGCCATGTTGTGTACTGAACTCCTGGAAGTCCTCTGGAATGGTGTCTGGAAAAGAGGTGATGATAAAATACAATATGATAAGTGTATAGGTTCTGTAATAAGAGTTTGTATTGGCTTGTATGTACACTACCATTCAAAGGTTTAGGTAACACACTGTTATAATTATATATCACTTTTAATCAGTTTAATGCATGCTTGCTTGCTGAATAAAAGTATTCATTTCTTTATTTTAATTCCTTTATTTGTTTATGCTTGTTCCAACTGTTGCATTGCAGCTTCAGTGTATAACACATGTTTGTGTTCTTACCATTGCAGCGGTACTTCAAGTTTGACCAGATGATGTTCTCCTGAGAGAAGCAGAACACGCCCAGTCTTCCTCCTCTCATTGTGGTATCAATTGTCACCCCAGAATCTGCCACCAGCTCTGTGCCCTCATAGAAACGAACCCTAAAAACACACACATAGAAGTCTGTACTGAATCATCTTGCTTTTTAACACTTTTTTTCTCATAAGTAACAACTTTGCTAGCTTGGCTTCTAACAATGGCTGCGTTCCACTCCACTTTTAGACGCGCACTCGCAAATTTCCCTAAGCACTTTCCCCTCGGGGGAATCCCCGCCGCCATTTTGAAGTGCGTTCCACTTCGTGAAGTGGATGAGGGAAGTTTATATGGACAGACCCTCGCCCCCTCGATTTTGACAGAGGGAGCGAGTCTAGGGTGACCACCTGGCTATTGATCTGTTGCAGGACAGTTGATGTGATTTTGCGGGACACGTGTGAGACAGATAAACGGACTACTATTTTGCTATGTAAATATTGATTTACATTTGTTGGCAAACTTGGCATATGCGCGATTAACGTTTATGTCGGTGGGTGCCCACTGTAATGTTGCACTTCTGGCAACATTAAATTCTAGATTCACAAGTGCACATGCAGGAGGACAAAGTTTGAGCATGCACATGTAATATCTGAGCGAGAGAGAGGGCATCCAGTTTTGTGTAAGGCCGGTTTCACTGTTATGGCCCTTTCACACAGAACACGGTAATGGCACCGCTACGCTAAGAAATCCATTCATTTCAATGGCTTGCGCTGCGCAAGGACGGTTTGTTGCTGCGTCGTTATGGGATGATATTAGACTCAAAATGATTAATACATTCACACACACTTATCCATGAACTTGATAAATGTTGTAAACATGTTTTACTATCCACAAACAAATGCCTTTTAACTTGTGTGTGCAAAATACAGAATTACGAAAGACTCGCTGATTCATAACGCTTCGAAGCTTCATGATGCAGTCTTTTGAAATCGGTCATCACTATAAGTCGTTATTTAGGTTTTTTTTGCACACAAAAACTATTCTCGTTGCTTCATAAAGTTATTGTAGAACCACTGTAATGAGATGGACTTTGTAACGACGTCTTTAGTACCTTTTATGGGTCTTGAAAGTGTAAGTACATTGTGCCAATGGAGGCCTTTCTGAGCCATCGGATTTCAACTAAAATATCTTAATTTGTGTTCCGAAGATGAACGATGAAGTCTTACGGGGTGTTGAACGACATTAGGGTAGGTAATTAATGACAGAATTTTCATTTTTGGGTGAACTAACCTTTTAATCGCATAATAGTGTATAATATATTAATTATGTTGAGATTTAATCGCATAATACTTGTTGCTACCTTATGTTCACAGTCAAAGTTTAGTTTGTTTAATTTTATTTTTTTCCAACAGCTCATATACCCAGGGCTCTACGCTAACATTTTTCTTGAGGAGCACTTGTGCTCCTAATCTAAAAAAATTAGGAGCACAGTCAAAAATTTAGGAGCACTTTCTGATCAATAACACGCATTCCAATAACTTTCCCATTACAGGACGATCTTTGTCCCTTTAAATTAATGTCCAGGGGCATTTTTACCATTATGAGAGCAATGTTTTCTAATCTTATTAAATGTATGTATCATCTTTTGTCAATTTCTTCAATTAAAATAGAAAAGTTGTTTTTAAAATGTTAATTTAAACAATAAATTCAATTAGAGCAATAAGACACAACCAGACTGTTACCAATCTAATTAAATCAGCATCAAAAGATCAATCTTTGCACTGTAGAAGTGGCGAAGGCAGCTCCATCTGAAGGGCTGTTTAGACCAATTTACATAGACTTAATGCAGCTCATGGGTAAATAATGTTGTATGAATGTTTTAAATATAAGTTTTTGAATTTAGAAATAGGCTATGTACCTACAAGTTAAACTTAAACTTAGTTAAAATATTTATATTTTAAATAAAAAGTCCATGCAAAGTATAAATATGAAAATAAAACAGCCAGTAGGTGGTGTCAAGTCATTCATTCAATCGTTCAAACGCAGATTAATTTAGACATGTTTACAATAACTTTGAGCGCATGCATCTCCCCGTTATGGTAAGAGGCGTGACCTTTCCGGGCAACGTGTGCAAAGCTGCTGTCGAATCACAACACGGGAACCGCTGGCACAATCAGAACTCGTTACGTATTTCTGAAGGAGTGACTTCATAGAACAGGGAAATCTTCAGGCCGTTTTTAGAACAGTGAAAACAGCGGTATACAGATAAGTAAATTGTGTGAAAAATACTGTGGTTTTTTTTACACGCGAAACATGAACACATGTTATATTGCACACTGTAAACACAATCAAAGCTTCAAAAACACAGGAAAAACAGGACCTTTAATATCAACTTGTCTATTGGACTTTTGTACAAGATCAGTATCATATTTGCAATCATGCCAATACTCGGAGCAATAGCAATCCATAACTTTTGGCACTCTGCGCTTAATAAACATAAGTTCTTGCGGAAGAACATGCAGCCGGAGCTACTTCTCTGTTTATGTCTATGGCAAGTCACACAGGGACTGTGCCCCTCCACAGCGCTGCTGGAATAAAATAGTCAGAATATTAACACTTATTATATGTGTACCGTAGTGATTCAGGGTAAGATAAAAACACGGTTTGGAAAATTGATTCATTATGTACTCACTCATATATATACATCTAGTCATTTTTAAACACAATAAAAGTTATGGACTGCAGCGGATAAAGATTAAATCAAGAACTCATACAGGGGCGTTTTTAAATTATTTTTTATTAATTTATTTTTGGTGGCATTTTTGCCCCAAGCCCCCGCTAATTTCCGACCTTGTTTATGATCGTCCAAATGTGGTATTTCTAGTTAATTTGGACGTGGCTGCAAAGAAACATCAGCCATTTCACCTGGTAAACAATCTGTGAAGTGTAGTCCGTGGCACACGCTTGCACATGCTCTGCTGACAGAAGGCATGAAAAGCAGTCGATCGCAGAACGAAACGTAACAGTTGCTCAGTCAGTGTTGATGCACTTTGGCAGTTGTAGTTTTTATTACGATTGTATTGTACATCTACAGTGCGTTTCATTTAAACCTTGTGCACGAGTTCCGCCAGTAGTGTGCACGAGTTGCAGCGTAAGCAATGACGCACATCCGAGTCTGAGGGAAGACTTAGCGAGTGAAGGGCATAAAAATTTGAAGTGGAACACAGCCTATGAGTCACCTGAATTTTGATTGGCTCACCTGATGTATCCGACTTGTGGGCGGTGCTGCAGGTACCAGCGGTATGATACCTTATCCTTCCAGCCAACATTCCTTGGATCCTTCCACAGGAGACGCACCTGATCATTAGTGTCACCTGTGTGCCAGAGAGAGTTCCTCAAATGCTCACCTGGACCAGACTTGGACTTCACTGCCTGAGAGCGAGAGTTACAGATTAGTTTTAATTCCATGAAAGACTTTCTCACAAATTTAGAGATCAGATATCTTGGAATTCAGCTAATCAACCTTCAGCTGAATGCCAGGTTCAGCTACAGCTCTGAAGGGCGTGGCCTGCCAGTACGTCTGCTCTGTTTGCTTCCACATCACCACATAGAAACTGGAAGAGTCCTGGTATCCAAAGATGAAGCCGGCATAGTCATCATCAGTCACCGTATTCACATGGAACGTTCCCTCAAAATCAACACCACTGAATGCGGTGTAACCTGGAGAGGGGAATGGCATCATTCCTCAAAATAACTTAATGTGTCATTAATCGTGACGGGGAAAAAATGCATCCACTCACCAACAGCGAGGCCTGGATCACTGTTCATAGTCTGGACAATCTCCATTCCCTTTGCAGCAAGGCAAAGAATTTTTCAGAATTGTATGTCTCAAACACAGTTTTCTGTAGAGACATAAAATTATATGTATATTTTGCTGTACCTGGTTAAGAACCACCCAGTTGGGGTCAATCTGAGCATCGCCCTCTGGGTCCAGTACAACTGTCTGATAGGCTCTGAAGTCTGTCAGCGTGATCTCTGCATTTTCTGGACAGTTATCAATCCTGTCGATTACCTTGTCCTGGTCAAAGTCTGACTCGCAAATGTCGCCTACCCCATCATCTGTGTAGAAATAAAGAGGTGAGTGAGAAATGATTGTAATATGATTTCTGTGTGTTCAGTGCAATACAAAAATACAAGACTTTCTGTGAATAATGGGATGATTTTCTGTTTCTTTCACAAAGGTATCGTACGGCTTTAGAAGACCTCAATACCACCATTTTGGCTTCAGTACAGTACCACAATCGATAACCAAAGTACAGATATTAAATCGATAACATACAGGTTTGAATTTTGGCGAGGGTATTGCGCATAATTTTATTCACGCAAGTTTAGGGTATATGAAGCGGGAAATTACCGCAAATTGCTTCTGGCTTCAAAAGACATCGCATCTGCACTAAAAAAGCAATCTGCACACAGATTCAACACTTTTGCTGTCGTTTCGGGACAGCTGATGGAAAAACCTGGCCAATTTGAACATGCAAGCGATTTTATAGCATTTCGTAATACATGGGATGGGAGCTCTTTGAGATGCGCTCATACTAACAACACGCACAAAAATGTCCATCTTTAGTGAGTAGTCACATAAACACACTTGGTTATGTCTTACCCGAATGGAAATAGTGCAATAGTATGCGTGCAAATATTATGAAATCTAAATGTCACTGGTTGAAATCGAACGCTGGAGATTTTCGTTATTTTTAAATGATACGATCTTATGCATGTGCGTTGATCAGTGTTAAAAGAAAATAAATGTCTAAATTAGATAGTTTGAATTATGCATTCACCTGTCGATCTCTTAATGTCTTGTACAAGTCAGGATGGGTAAGTGACCGATGCTTGGCAAGGTTTGATGGGTCTTTATTAGTTTTATAAGCAAATTAATTCCAAATTTTACGTCTACTCCTCTCTTTATGAATTCGTTTTGGGCGTGTTGAGTGAGATTCAACTGCTGTATTAATTTTGTTCTGTTGCCACATTTGCCGCTTTCATTTTTCACTTCGTAACAGCAGCATTTACCGAAATGAGCAAAATCATGATATTGTACCGTTTGAAATAAAATATACCGGTATTTTCCCAGTACCGGTATACCGCGCATCCCTACTTGGAATATAGTGCAACGTCGTATGTCAACTACTTTTATAAAACTTGACAGCCAGTTAATTTTCTATTTTTGTTCTTCGGACATTCTGGGTGAGTAGATTATCACAGAATAATGTACAGTGCATACTATGTCTGAGTAAGGATTAGTGGTGTACTCACTGTTGTCGTCTATCTGTTCAGGGTTGGGCACCAACCGACAGTTATCCGGTCCAGGAGGCAGCGAGTCGGGAATACCGTCATTATCGTCATCATCATCACATTCATCTCCCAGTCCGTCTTTATCTGTGTCTAGTTGGGAGCTATTAATTACCAGCGGGCAGTTGTCCTTGCTATCTTGGTGACCATCACCATCGCTGAAGCAAATAGAAAAATGGTATGACCATTCACAGTTTGGGCTGATAATTCATGATTTTGGTGTAACAATGAAGAAACTGATGTGCAAAGGAAACTGATGGACCTTTTCTTACCTATCTTGATTTGTGTCGCAAGAGTCTCCAACAAGATCATTGTCAATGTCAGACTGGGGAGAAGAGGATTGAAAGTAAATATAGTAAAAAAGAGCAGAACGGTATATGAGGAATATTTGGCCTTCTGCGAATAATGAACCTGATTTGGATTTGGGATGTCAGGACAGCTATCGCACGCATCTCCCACACCGTCCCCATCACGATCCAGCTGGTCACGATTTTTCACTCGCTGACAGTTATCCAGGAAGTTTTTCAACCCTGACAATCAATAAAACAGACACCAAAAAAGGGAGTGACTCAGTACCAAAAAGACAAAGACAATTCTTTTGTTGGAACCAAATCATCAAGACTATTAGACGTACTTCACTGTTCACTGTGTGTGTTTGTCTCTTACCATCTCCATCCATGTCGTCATCGCATGCATCTCCGAGGCCATCAGAATCTGTGTCTCTTTGGTCTGGGTTATTCACTCGGACACAGTTGTCACATGCATCACCATGACTGTCCTTATCACTGTTATGCTGATTTATATTTGGCGTCAACCAGCAGTTATCCTAAAACCCATACATATACACAGGAACAAAGAGATAAAAACACAAGAGGTAGGTTTTTTAAAGATATTATTGTGAAATTCATTAACATATAACAACCAATGCATGAATGTGTGTGTATGTGTGTTCACCTGCTCATTCAATATTCCATCTCCATCTGCATCTGGGTCGCATGCATCGCCTTTCCCATCGCTATCTGCATCTTCTTGTCCCGAGTTCGGAACGCTAATACAGTTATCCTGTTATTGAGGACAAAGTATGAATCATCTCTCCCAGAGACAGGCAAGTGATGTCAACAGAGCCCTAAGCAAGTCGATATTGATTGCATTGTTGCCATAATTACCTTTCTGCAGGTTGGGTCGCGGCAGCGCAGCTTCTCATCAGGGTACCCATCGATGTCAGTGTCTTTACCGCAGAGATAACCATTTCCAGCCCATCCAATGCCACACTAGTAAACACACATAATCAGCATTTGCCCTTGAGCATAATGCCCTTTTTCATATGTGTGAATGTGCGTTTCAAAAGTACCTGGCATGTGATGGTGCCATCTCTCTCCTCTATGCACTGTGCATTGGGGTCACAAGGGTTCTGTAGGCGGTTTCCACAGCTTTTCTCTGGTTTACAACCTTTGTTCTGGTCACCTGTAAATCCGGTCTTGCATCGGCCACATTGATATGATCCCTACACACACACCGTAACACATATTACACTTTAAGGTGATGCCACATTGCATCACAGAAATGCATGAACATGTCGGTTCTCACCACAGAGTTCACGCAGATGGAGTTGGGTGTGCATCCTCCATTATCTGGTCCTTTACACTCATCGACATCATCACACACCTAAAGAAAATTAGGTAGGAATTAGGAAATGTACACTTGGTAACCAGTCAAACACTAAACACCCTTTCGCTTGTTACTCCATTAATCAATGGCTGTGCATCAAAATATCAGTGTATAAATATTGTGCACAGTGGCTCTGGGGAATGCTAAATCTTGACAATTCAACGCATTAGGGAACGTTGACATGATTCATGTGATCATGTGAAATCCAACATACCTGCTTGTGTGTTTGTGCATAGGCCACACCAACACCCTCCAGTGGTTTGCCAGTGAATCCAAGAGGACATGCCTCACAGCGGAACCCTGGAGCCATGTTCACACACCTCACACCAGGGAAGCAGGGGTTAAATTGACACTGCGATAGAAACAAAAATGCATGGCAATGTCATGCATTCAAACAAGATTAGTGCTCCGACATACAAGGCATCTTCACCTTGGGCTACCAGAGTTTGAATTCTGGCTCATGGTTATTTCCTTTCCCATTGTTTCCTGTCTAACTCTATACGTTCTATTAAAATAAAGGTGAAAAAGTCCACACATGTAACTTGAAAAAATGTCCTAATTTAAGTTTCATTGATGTTAAATAGGCAATTTTTTGCTTGTAAAAATGTTCCTTCTTACCTCGCTGTACCTGGGTGGGCCAACTTAAACAATTATAAGGCATCACTGAAATCTCAAAGTGAGTGGCCATGCATTCATTAATGCAGTATGTTTTTAACACATCAAAAACTTCAACTCGTATAAATCCCACACACTACTCAAACTTGCATCACTACGAAATTTTATTAGCCATTTCAGAAGATCAAGAAAAAAGTCATTTGTCACGATATGACCCCTTTAATGAATAGGCACGTACCTCGTCAACGTCGTCACAGCTGTATCCATCCCCAGTGTATCCATCAGGGCATGGACCACACTCCACCCCTTCGTCTGTTTCTATGCACATATCAACACGGAAACACACTCCAGGTGTGCATTTTGGTTTCACCACTTCTGTTCCACCCAGACCTAGAATTAACCAATAATATTTAGCATATATGGTGTGGTTTGAAGCATTCATATGCCTGTAACTGAACACCCGACCGATTGCACTCCTGCTTAAAATCTGCTTCAGCTTTGGCAACTTTGAAGTCATGACTGGAGTATTTGTTTGACACATGTTGCCATGAATATTTGTGGACACAGATAAATATCTTGTTTGGGTCTCTTATCTAAATGTCTGCATCAACAAACTCATGCATATCAAGCTCTTGCTCATTGCAATGTCTTACCACAGGCCTGGCACTCAGAGATGGTGTTTCTGAGGAAAGATGTTTCCTTCACCTGTAAACACACAAAATCTGGGTCGTAAATAAGCAGTGGTGGAAATTAAGAACACTAAACAAAGGTGCACAAAAGGATAATAGGTAGAAAGGTTTTACCTGCTGAATAAGAACATCTTTCAGCTCATTGATGACTTTTGTTAGCTCCAGCATCTGATTTGTAAGCTGTTTCGTGTTAAGCCCTTTATAAACAACAAAAAACATTTAAAATTTTAGTAGACATATACTGAGTCTTTCTTATCTCTTTTGGAATCTATTCCCCAAAGGTGCACTCAGTTATTAAACTGGTTTTGTGCTTGCCGATATAACAGTCGTCTTGGATGGAAAAAGTTTGCGGATGCCACTGGAAAATCCTTTGTTTGTAACAAACTTCTAGCCGTAGCAACAACCAGAACACCCCAGCAACCACCAATAACACCCTAGAATTTCGGTGGCAGATTTTTGCACATGTAAGCACCACTCATCTTCAGAAATGTAAAAATCAAGCTACCTAAAGTCTGTACGGAGTCGCTCTGATGAGTGTGGCAGTCTTGCAGCGATGCAACATTTTCCATTGAATCACCGTATGCCAGTTTGAGCTCCTCCAAATCCTCCTGCTAATCAGAAAGTGCACAAGGGTGAGTTTATGTTCACGTATTAGTACATGCAAAAAAAAACGTGTGTAACTGTTTAAAATGTTAAATATATATATACTTGTGCTTTCCCCTGCATAGTTTTTAACTCCACTCCTTGGTGATTGTTTAGGCCATTAAACACAGCTGGTAAATCTCTCAGCGTCTCCACCAGCCTGCAGTCCAGGTGTAGCTCCACCCCAGGCACCGGTAACACCCCCTGGCCTTGCGGGAAGCCCCCTGGTTGGCCCACCTCCAGTCCCTTCAGATGGAAGAGCAGCCGATGCTTCTCTCCATCAGCCAGTTTCAGGTTGTTAAAGGTGACAGTACTCATCCTACCATCTCTGCGCAGGTACCGTAAAGTAGCTACAGAGAGAGAAAGAGTTTTTTGTGCTTATCCATTTGCACATTTCAGCTTGTTTTTAGAGCTTAAGGCAGGGCAGGTGATTTGTTCCAGAAACATTTTTTGTTATGCTGGTTGAAAGTCTCTTCACATCCTAATAGCAATCATGAAGTTAAGTGGTCTAAATGTATTTATATGTATATATATCGTCTGTGGGAGGAGTAGGACCATAAAAAAAAAATCATCCGAATGCAATGATACGATGTCCTACCTGCCTGTCAATGTATGTATTTTCATACTTCCACACACCCTGTTCACGCAGACATCACACGTCATCAGTGCGTTTTAGCGGTGTAATGATACACTCGTGTCACTATTCGATAATAATCCCGATACTGGACTCAGGATACGATATGCATTGCAATATTTTTAGCCAGTTTTTTAAAAAATAAAATAAAGTTTTTTTATTTTACTTTTTTACTATTATTAAAATATTATTATTGTATTATTATCAGGACCCACAAATATTCCCCCATTGTATTATTTTTACATATATAGTCGTTAACTGTAGTGATGTCACTGAAATTAATTTTTTTTTCGCTCACACATTACTCAAGTTTTCAAGGCATTGGATCTGCCACGCGCACACAGACTCTGCCTCCTGCCTCTCCCGCTATTAATGCACTATACATACAGGAATAAACCATCTAAAATGCTTTGAATAATCATACTACTAAAACTTTCACTTTGAGGAGTGCCGCTTTAAATGATGTTTGCGCTTTGACTTTGAGGAATTTCATTTCGCCAGCGTGTGCGCTTCAAATGATCAATGCAATCAATCATAGCTCAAATCAAAATGTCAAAATGACCATTCTCAAACTGCAAATGTTTAGTTCATCCAAAAATTTTAATTCTGCATTTACTCCCTCACATGTTGTTTTCACGCGTCACGCAAGCAATCCGTGTTTACTACAGTAGGCCTATGCGCGCAGTTGTAAATCTGTTCATTATATAAATCCATTGTGTCTCTTCAGAAGACCTGGATTTGGATTAGACCACTCGATTCGTTATTTTTACGATGCCTTTATGACATTTTTTGGATCTTTTAAGTTTGAGAGGAATAAACTTTAAATGGAGAGACAGAAATCTCGGTTTCATAAAAAAGTTCTTTATTTGTGTTTGGAAGTTAAACAAAACGACATGAGAGTACATGATGACAGAATTTACATTTCTAGGTCAATTATACCTTATAAATACAGCAAGTTGAGCCTTGGATAAAACAACACTATATCGCAAATTATATCGTTTACATCAACGATACATATTCGAATTTATGTGTTTCAATGGCAACACTATCAACGCCGAAATGAAACTGCAGCAGTCCGATGATACAGGTCAGTGCTCTCTAAGTTGTTTATGTTCATTATTATTGTAATGTTATGTGCGCCTTTAAGACATGAAGTAGTTTAAAGGGTTAGTTCACCCAAAAATGAAAATAATGTCAATAATGTAAGACCTTATTCATCTTCGGAACACAAATTAAGATATGTGTGTTGAAATCCGATGGCTCAGTGAGGCCTGCATAGCCAGCATTGACATTTCCTCTCTCAAGATCCATTAAGGTACTAAAAACATATTTAAATCAGTTCATGTGAGTACAGTGGTTCAATATTAATATTATAAAGCCACGAGAATATTTTTGGTGCGCCAAAAAAAACAAAAATAACGACTTATATGGTGATGGCCGATTTCAAAACACTGCTTCATGAAGCTTCGGAGCGTATCGAATCAGCGTGTCGAATCATGATTCGGGCCGCGTGTCAAACCGCCAAACTGCTAAAATCACGTGACTTTGGTGCTCCGAAACGCAGATTCATAATGCTCCGAAGCTTCATTAAGGAGTGTTTTGAAATCACTATACAAGTCGTTATTTCCTTTTTTTGGCGCACCAAAAATATTCTCATCGCTTTATTTGAATTTTTGGGTGAACTAACTCTTTAATGCTGTCTCTCATAGTGCTTTTGTTTGCTCCCTGCTGTGTGCGTGTGTTTTGGAGGAGGCGTGGCTTTGGAGACACTCTGAAGGGAGGGTGGGATCTTATGCTTTCAAAGCTAGCTCGCTATTGCTAGCCTCTCTGAAAATTTCCTACCCTACCTTTAAGTCAGTTGCAAATTTTTATAGTAAATCGAAGCAAATGAAGCCCACACAGGTTTTTTTTCCCTGAAATCATAAGCTTGAACAGGTATGGCACTGTCAAATTTCACGTACCTTTGTTGAGTTTTCCGAGCACAGAGAACTCAAAGTACTTGCTGTTGTCTCGTGGATTGTAGAGGCTGAATATGGTGTTTCCGGTTCTAGGCTGGAGACGGAACGTTGTGAGAATAAAGAGTTCCGTTACTCCCTGCTCTGCCAAACCTCCGTGCAGCAGATCCGGTAGACAGTCCGGCGACGTTAAGAGGTTATACACTGTGGGGGAAATGTTATTTAAATGTTATATAAGTGTTACTGAAACACAAAGCAAACTGCTCACAAACATGCAGTTGTTCCTCAGGCTAATGCATGCTGGGAGTGATGCCCAGGCCTTTTTAGGTTGATGTCATTTCTGTTAGACTGTAAATACCGTTGCTGTTTATTTAGGTGGTTGCATGTAGCTAAATAAATATTTAAGGATTTGTAGTTCTTTGAAGTGTATAAATGGCAAGAATTAGTTAGGTTTTTATACATAACACAACTCAACCGTAACAAGTCTAATGGCATTTAAATGCATTCAAATTTTGAATGTTTTGGCGTTGCGAATGGGATAATGGTGTGTGTCTAAGGCCCCGTCCTCACAAAGCCAGAGCTTTCCCTATCCAATCTTTTTTTCCCCTGGTTTCAAGAAACCGACTCAAAACGATGTAGTATACAGGTGCTGGTCATATTAGAATATCATCAAAAAGTTTATTTATTTCACTAATTCCTTTCAAAAAGTGAAACTTATATATTATATTCATTCATTACACTCAGACTGATATATTTCAAATGTTTATTTCTTTTCATTTTGATGATTATAACAGACAACTAAGGAAAATCCCAAATTCAGTATCTCATAAAATTAGAATATTACTTAAGACCAATACAAAGAAAGGATTTTTAGAAATCTTGGCCAACTGAAAAGTATGAACATGAAAAGTATGAGCATGTCCAGCACTCAATACTTAGTTGGGGCTCCTTTTGCCTGAATTACTGCAGGAATGCGCCGTGGCATGGAGTCGATCAGTCTGTGGCACTGCTCAGGTGTTATGAGAGCCCAGGCTGCTCTGAAAGTGGCCTTCAGCTCTTCTGCATTGTTGGGTCTGGCATATCGCATCTTCCTCTTCACAATACCCCATAGATTTTCTATGGGGTTAAGGTCAGGCGAGTTTGCTGGCCAATTAAGAACAGGGATACCATGGTCCTTAAACCAGGTACTGGTTGCTTTGGCACAGTGTGCAGGTGCCAAGTCCTGTTGCTGTTGGAAAATGAAATCTGCATCTCCATAAACAGGGCTCGTAAATCTGTCATCCACTTGTCCGAGTAAAAAATGTGCTTGTCCGGAAATGTCTTTTTTGTTTTTTTTGTGTGTGTTGTAAATAAAATGTATTCTGAAGCAATATTCTCACCAGTGTTCAATCAGCTTTGACATATGCATATTTGTGATATTTTTACCTTTTATAAAGGGCATTTTTCCCAATCTTTTTAAATATAGGCTTTAATTCAGATTTCCTTTTATATTCTTAAATTGGATCAATAAATTAGAAGACGACACTGGCTGTTATCAGTCAAATTAAATAATTTACACTGAAAAATTACAACTGCATTAAATAATGTTATGAGATTGTTTTAAATATTTTTTGAATATACAAATAAGAAATGTTGGAAAGATGAAACTAAACTACCAGTAGGTGGCAGCATGTGACCGTCTGAATGAGTGAGTCATTGAGTCGATTCGTTCAAACGCTGATTCATTCAAGAATGAGGCAGCCGTTTACGAATAGTTCATTGAATCTTTGATTCTATCGATTCATTCAAAACGCTGAATCATTCAGTAACACGCTGTTGCTGTGACACGCGTCTGCTGTGATCTTTTGGAACTATTTTCGCTGCTGAAATAGAACAAAAACACTCAATATTGCATCTAAAATGTAAGTGACTTAATGTTAATCATTGTTTATGGAACTGTCATATGAAATCAGTGTCATTTTCAGTCGTGATGTTATTCAGGAAAACAGCACTCTTGGTAATGTGACGTTGCAACTGTATCATGTTATAAATATAAATAAACTCCACATTTCTACATTTTTACGGCAGTGTGTTAACTGAGTTTCTCTGTGTGAGCGGTGCACATTTGTTTCGATTTCTCCTCGAGAGGCTGCGCGAGCGTAAACAGTGCAACGTTAGTTACCGTCAGTTCATTATACATTATTATCATTCACTGTCAATCGCCACTTACAGTAATGAATGCAGAATCATTCTTGCATTTGGGTGATTCCCTAGTTATTTTTGTTTTATCAGGCTACTTGTCCGTCGGGCAAGTAAAATTCTCTTTTACTTGCCCCTTCAAAAAATCCACTTGTCGCGGACAAGCGTTAATGTCGAGCCCTGCTAAAGTTGGTCAGCAGCAGGAAGCATGAAGTGCTCTAAAACTTCCTGGTATACGGCTGCGTTGACCTTGGACCTCAGAAACACAGTGGACCAACACCAGCAGATGACATGGCACCCCAAACCATCACTGACTGTTGAAACTTTACACTGGACCTCAAGCAACGTGGATTGTTTGCCTCTCCTCTCTTTCTCCAGACTCTGGGACCCTGATTTCCAAAGGAAATGCAAAATTTAATTTCATCAGAGAACATAACTACTCAGCAGCAGTCCAGTCCTTTCTGTCTTTAGCCCAGGCGAGACTCTTCTGACGCTGTCTGTTGTTCAAGAGTGGCTTGACACAAGGAATGCGACAGCTGAAACCCATGTCTTGCATACGTCTGTGCGTAGTGGTTCTTGAAGCACTGACTCCAGCTGCAGTCCTCTTTGTGAATCTCCCCCACATTTTTGAATAGGTTTTGTTTCACAATCCTCTCCAGGGTGCGGTTATCCCTATTGCTTGTACACTTTTTTCTACCACATATTTTCCTTCCCTTCGCCTCTCTATTAATGTGCTTGGACACAGAGCTTTGTGAACAGCCAGCCTCTTTTGCAATGACCTTTTGTGTCTTGCCCTCCTTGTGCAAGGTGGTCTTTTGGACAACTGTCAAGTCAGCAGTCTTCCCCATGATTGTGTAGCCTACAGAACTAGACTGAGAGACCATTTAAAGGTCTTTGCAGGTGTTTTGAGTTAATTATCTGATTAGAGTGTGGCACCAGGTGTCTTCAATATTGAAACTTTTTACAATATTCTAATTTTCTGTGATACTGAATTTGGGATTTTCCTTAGTTGTCAGTTATAATCATCAAAATTAAAAGAAATAAACATTTGAAATATATCAGTCTGTGTGTAATGAATGAATATAATATACAAGTTTCACTTTTTGAATGGAATTAGTGAAATAAATAAACTTTTTTATGATATTCTAATTATATGACCAGCACATGCCTGGCCAGTATGTGGCGCTGTAATTCTGCCACAGAAATATACTATAAACGGAGAAGAAGAGTTGTGACTAGAAGTGAGTGAGGCAAAATTTCACAATAAAATAACAATAAATAAATTGGCTACTTACCAGATGTGTTTTATTAACGCCTACACCTACCCCAACCCTAAACCTACAATAATGCAAATACAGTAAATAACATACGCAATATTGATGTGCGCATGCCCAGTGCCCGTAGTTGTATCCCTTTCTAGTCTTTCCCGTGCGGGAAGTGTTGTGATAACATCACCGTTACACAAAAATATACGAATTGGCTGTACACACGAAAGCGCAAGGGTGTCGTTTTCAGATTCATCCACTCTGGGACCCGGTTTCAAAAAATATTGGCTTCATGCTCCCAAAACGCCGGATCCGTGTGGACGAAAAGCTCATACGGTACAACATGTTTACGTATACAGCTAAACGCGTCTCCGTGTTGACGGGACCTAAATGCTGAAACCAGGCCATAACATGCTTGCTGAGTGAGGTACAAAGATGTAGAAATTTCACTTGATAGAAATATGTTCTGTTGGGTTCCAGAATAAGCACAAAAGGCTTGAATTTCAGATTAATATCTTGAGTTTTTAAACAGAAACCCCTGTAACTGAAGAAACTGGTCTTAGTTTGTATAATTGAGATGGACAGGGATCGAATTGGATCTTATCCATTGAACATTTTCAGTGGAAAACTTCATGGAAACCAGGTGAACGAACAGCCGCTGTGGTGTCACTGCCGGATGTCAAATACAGATGTTGGATGTTATGGCGATGGAAGCGTGCCATTGGCTAAACAGGCAAACGTAATGTTGAATGAAAAAATGTTAATGACCCGGGAATGACGTCTTTTCCAATATTTTCACCCACAAAGATGGCCTGACTCTCATTTTCATGCCGTAGCAATTATCACATCAATTGACTCGATACAACTAAGTATATTCCCACAAACACCAAGGCTATTGTTGTGCCTCTTGTTTATCTTCGCTTTCTTGTGAAGATTATACTTTGCCCATTTCAAACAGCTGTTTGTTGCTCAAAAGCATCATGTGTTGAAATATTTACATGCCAACCGTGATGGTCAACATCTGTGATCTGGCTTTATGTATTATTTGTCATTTTAATGTTCAAACATTCTCCAAGTCATGAGTCTTGAAGTAAATATTACATATACATTAAAGAGGGTAATGTTTATATCCTCTGTAGGTGGAAGTACTCAGTGTTTGTGTGGGTGTGTTTTCTTTAAGTATTATGTGTCCGCCTTTCAGATTCAATAAAATAATGCAATCTCATCCTCGCTGCAAAAGACATTATGACTTCTATAGCCCAGAACACACACACACACACACACACACACTTCAACTCTCTCTCATACACACAGGCAATGACCAAAAAACTAAATCGGAGCCTGATTGATGCTTTGTGATAAACACATCCACATTGAAAGAAGATCAAAGTAAATAGGAAAAGAACACAAGAAAAGGAAGAAACCGGGAGAAATTAAACTCTTTTAGAGTGAGATTTAAGGCTCAGCGTGAGATTTTACAAGACAGACAAAGAAGTATAAGAAAAGAGAAATAGAACTACAGTAAAATGTTATTCTGAATTAACTTAAATAGTCATATTATTAGTTAAACCAGGCGACTCCATGAATTAAAGAAACATTTTAACCTCTTAAGGAAACTTTTCGTGTACTCACCGGTTGATTCTGCGCTTGCTGAGCTGAGAGCCAACATCAGAGAAACAGCCGTGAGGAGACGCATTGCGCCGGCCATCCTTTACCACAACCTTCTGCCACCCCACAGAAGGAGTGTGTGAGAGAGAGAAGTCTTATGGGTGCTGATCTTTGATTCCTTCGTGTCTTTTGGCTGCGAGTGTGTTCTATAGAGAAAGTCTGTGAGTGATTGAGTAGGACACAGGAGTGAGGGACAGAAGAAAAGAGCAAGGTCTGTGTGCATTGGGGTTTTAATGATGTGTGTGTGTTGGGGTGAGGAAACAGGCTGTCTATCAACTTACAGCAGCTGTGGTGGGCGGAGTTATGAGTCTAACAGACACCTCCATGCTGAGTGGGCGGAGCAAAGAGTGGTGTCGTATAATTGGCGGGCCTGGCTACCGTCTGAACTCTTATTGGTACCTTTTATGAGGTTCCATTTGTTCCACATCCTTCTATCCGTCCTCCTTTTCCCTCCATCCGTTCTTCCTTTCTCAGGTTTTCACATATTTTCCTGTCATTTTGACTGGCAGGTGCCGTAAAATGCGTCTGCCGGGGTGGATCTCTGGAGAATTGTTTAAAGTTAACTGGACGGAGAGTTGCTAATGTTCCGTGAAGGTCTGATTCTTGCACTAGGGATTCTGTAATAAAAAATAAATTAAAAAGTCAGATACACATGTGAAGCAGGCACACACACTGGTAACGGCCGTTTAATGATACAGGAGCAATTATCTCCTCTCTCAGCTCAATGGCAGTTTAATAACATTCACAGTAGCACTTTACAAAACGTGTAAAGGGATAGTTCACCCAAAAATGAAAATTAGCCCATGATTTACTCGCCCTCAAGTCATCCCAGGTGTATATGACATTCTTCTTTCAGACGAATAAAATAGTTAGATTAAAGATTAAAAATGTCCTGGCTCTCCCAAGCTTTATAATGGCAGTGACTGTTGCTCTGTTTTTGAAGGCCATAAAAGTGCATCTATCCACCATATAACTGCTCCACACGGCTCTGGGAGGTTAATAAAGGCCTTCTAAAGCGAATCGATGCGTTTGTGTAAGAAAAATATCCATATTTAAAACTTCATAAAATAAATTATCTAGCTTCCAGCAAATTGCCTTTACATTTGTCAAAAAAAACTTGTTATTAAAACAAACAAGCAAGCTTAGCCCAGGTGAGAAACAGTGACACAAAAATGTAACTAACACTGCCAGCAACCACCTAGCAACTACCCAAAAGATCCCAGAAACTTCCTAGCAACCTCACAACACACCAGCATCCACCTAGCAACCTCCCACAACACACCAGCATCCACCTAGCAACCTCCCACAACACCCCAGCATCCACTTAGCAACCTCCCACAACACACCAGCATCCACCTAGCAACCTCCCACAACACCCCAGCATCCACTTAGCAACCTCCCACAACACCCCAGCATCCACTTAGCAACCTCCCACAACACACCAGCATCCACCTAGCAACCTCCCACAACACCCCAGCAACCTCCCACAACACACCAGCATCCACCTTGCAACCTCCCACAACACCCCAGCAACCTACCACAACACACCAGCATCCACCTAGCAACCTCCCACAACACCCCAGCAACCTACCACAACACACCAGCATCCACCTAGCAACCTCCCACAACACACCAGCATCTACTTAGCAACCTCCCACAACACACCAGCATCCACCTAGCAACCTCCCACAACACCCCAGCAACCTCCCACAACACACCAGCATCCACCTAGCAACCTCCCACAACACACCAGCATCCACCTAGCAACCTCCCACAACACACCAGCATCCACTTAGCAACCTCCCACAACACACCAGCATCCACCTAGCAACCTCCCACAACACCCCAGCAACCTCCCACAACACACCAGCATCCACCTAGCAACCTCCCACAACACACCAGCATCCACCTAGCAACCTCCCACAACACACCAGCATCCACCTAGCAACCTCCCACAACACCCCAGCAACCTCCCACAACACACCAGCATCCACCTAGCAACCTCCCACAACACCCCAGCAACCTCCCACAACACACCAGCATCAACCTAGCAACCTCCCACAACACACCAGCAACCTTCCACAACACCCCAGCAACCTCCCTCAACACACCAGCATCCACCTAGCAACCTCCCACAACACACCAGCATACACCTAGCAACCTCTCACAACACCCCAGCATCCACCTAGCAACGTCCCACAACACCCCAGCAACCTCAAACAACACACTAGCATCCACCTAGCAACCTCCCACAACACACCAGCATCCACCTAGCAACCTCCCACAACACCCCAGTATCCACCTAGCAACCTCCCACAACACACCAGCATCCACCTAGCAACCTCCTGCAACACCCCAGCAATTACCATGCAATGCCATAGATAACAACCAAGCAACTACCCACAACAACACAGAAACTTCCTGGCAACCTTCCACAGCAATTATTCACAACACCTAACAACCATCAAGCAAATACCAAAGGAACCACCGACAATCCTAGCAGCATGGGAGTTTTTTTTTTTTTTTTACAGGCAAGCACATTTTCAGTAGAAAATATATTTTAAAATAAATGTAAAAAAATGCTTTGTTCTCATAAAGACAATGACGACAGAGAAAAGAAATCTAAATACTATCACTCGTCTCGTGGCGGAGCTCCAGTACGTTACTCATGGCGGTCGGTATCATTAATAACAGACTTGTCTGATTCTGATATAGTGCTCACATACTCATATTCATACCGCCGATTGGCTGATCACACTGACCACTGACCAATCACGTGATGCTGTGGTGAGTGACATAATCCCACATCCTAATCAGAGGGGCGAACACTGCCCGGTGTGTGTGTGTGTTAGAGGAGCTTAATTACAGACTTTTACCGAAGCTGCTCTGTCATTAAAGCTTTCTAAGGCATAATGGGTATGTTAAAACCCAGGTGGGCAAAGTTCTGGAATGTTCTGATTCAAACCGCCTTCCATTGGCATGTGTGTGTTACAACAGGATCTGGCCTTAAGTCTTTCTCTGAATGTCTGGTTATGTTGGATCCGTCAGTAGAGCAGACACACTCACACTGTGTCCTTTTGTTCTCACTGTAGGTTGAGATGGCCTGACAGAGGCTGTTGGTTTGTGGTAAGACGACCCCGCTAATGATCTTACCATGTGTGTGAGCACAAGGGTTCGGTTGCGTGTGTATCCGCGTCTATGTTTTTGTAAGAATAGCTGCAATCATGTGTTTTCGAGTCGAAAATCTCTTACCCAATACTGCTGACTCCTCACAGTGTTCGTACATGAGCTACACCTCTCACGCACAGGTCGTGTTCAATGTGTTTATTGGGGCTGGTTATAGTTGTGCTTTTAACAACCTGTGTAACAGGGCTTTAAGAGCATGTAATTGTTCAGACGGGGTAAACTGAGGCGGGAAAATGTTCTCTTGAACTCCTCTAGGGAAGAATCATTTTCCCCTGACCTCCCCTCGGGGCAGCACAGTATTCTTCTGACCTCATTTGGGATGGTGGAATGTTCTCATAACCTGCTACGGGTTGATAAATTTACTCTCAACATCTACAAGTTACAAACAGTGACTCATTGGCACTTCTGAAGCTTTTTATTCAGCTGAAAAAACATCTAAAACCGGCTTAAAGTGGTTTACTGGTCTTATCTGGCCACACAGGTCTAGTTTGATGGTGTTTAGAGGGGTTTGGGATAATTGGCCCAGGATGGAAGACCAGTTAAACCAGTTAAAGTCAGAAAACCAACTTGAACTGATTTAAAACTGCCTTTTCCGTGGAATCCATCAGGTCCAATAAAAGTTAAGCTATTGGAAGCAGATCTGAACTTAAAAAAAGTTTTTTATTACACTGTAAAAAAAAAGTTGCTACCTTAAGTTGTGTACAACCAACTTGGATGTTTAAGTCATTGCAACTTAAATTACATTAAACTGACTTAAAATAATGAGTTCACGGGGGGACCTAGTGAATGACCTGCAGAGAGCTGGGACCAAAGTAACAAAGGCTACCATCAGAAACACACTACTCCGCCAGGGACTCAAATCCTGCAGTGCCAGACGTGTCCCCCTGCTTAAGACAGTAAATGTCCGGGCCCGTCTGAAATTTGCTAGATAGCATTTGGATGATCTAGAAGAGGATTTGGAGAATGTCATATGGTCAGATGAAACCAAAATAGAACTTTTTGGTAAAAAACTTGGGGGGGGGGGGGGGGGACATCATGCTTTGGGGCTGTTTTTCTGCAAAGGGACCAGGACGACTGATCCGTGTAAAGGAAAGAATGAATGGGGCCATGTATCGTGAGATTTTGAGTAAAAACCTCCTTCCATCAGCAAGGGCATTGAAGATGAAACCTGGCTGGGTCTTTCAGCATGACAATGATCCCAAACACACCGCCCGGGCAACGAAGGAGTGGCTTCGTAAGAAGCATTTCAAGGTCCTGGAGTGGCCTAGCCAGTCTCCAGATCTCAACCCCATAGAAAATCTTTGGAGGGAGTTGAAAATCCGTGTTGCCCAGCGACAGCCCCAAAACATCACTGCTCTAGAGGAGATCTGCATGGAGGAATGGGCCAAACTACCAGCAACAGTGTGTAAAATCCTTGTGGAGACGTGATTTTTTCGAGATGTGATTTTCTGGATTTTTTTTCTCATTCTGTCTCTTATAGTTGAAGTGTACCTATGATGAAAATTACAGGCCTCTCATCTTTTTAAGTGGGAGAACTTGCACAATTGGTGGCTGACTAAATCCTTTTTTGCCCCACTGTATATATACTAGGGGTGTAACTATTCACTCGTTTTCTCGATGCATCGATTACAAATCCTGACGATGCATATGCATCGATCTTGAAACAAGTATTTTTGAATCGTGAATTGTTGATTTCGGTCGATACTCGATTTAAAATGTTAAGAATCGAATGAATCGCGATTCAATAGTGATTCAGTGCTTTAAAATAAACATTTGATTATATCTACTACGTGTGAATTAATAGAGACGTTGTGCTGCGTCATCCGCGCCCTCACAGCTCGCCTTAACAGACACGCGTTGCACTACCACCTTCACTAGATTGCTCTCGCGCTCCATCCGTAGCTCATTTATATAATTTTAAATACTGCAGTTTTAAGGAAATGGGTCATACCTGAGCAGTTGAAGTAAAACCCTGCTTATTTAAGGATGCACATTTATTGCATGGATGGAGCAAACAAACACTAGTGATTGGTCGAATCAAATTTTTTTAGTTGGCCAAATTGAATTTCTGTTAATTAAATTGCATCAATTCACAGAAATTTTATTTGGCCAACTGAAACATTTAGATGTGATCGGTCACTAGAAAATGTTAAATTGGAGACCTGAATTTTTTTTGTAAGTGTCTAAAATGCACACGCACAGGGTTAGGGTTAAGTTCTGAATGATACATGAAATTTAACTTAAATTTGTTTAACTGAATATACAAAGGAAACTGCTAAAGTAACTACAACACTGAAATAAGAGCGCACGGTTTATCTATCAATCAGATGCATGCGATACTATAGTAACAGGTTGTTTATAGGTTGTTTTAAGCAAACATTTAACCCAACCGCTGGGTTAAAACGACCCATTCACTGGGTTAAAACAACCCAATTGCAAAAGTGTAACAATACTTTTAAAGCCTTTTTAAATATTGGCTTATGTACATTTCTACAAATGCTATTTTATATAGGCTATTAAAAGTAAAGTGTGTAATAATAATAAAACAATAAAGTAATAATGTGAACTAACATTAACAATGGACAAAAGGTTTTTTTGGTAACACTTTACAATAAGGATGTTAATTGTTAACATGAACTAACAATGAACAACATTAGTTAATCTTTGTTAACGGTAGTTAATAAAAAATACAGCTGTTCATGGTTTGTTCATGTTAGTTCAGTGCATTAACTAATGTTACAAAGATTTTAATAATGCATTAGTAAATGTAGAAATGTTCCTGAATCGAATCGAAAACCTATTAATCGTGAATCGAATCGATTCACTGCCTACCCAAAGATTCACAGCCCTAATATATACCGATCAGGCATAGCATTATTGCTATAATGTCCTAATATTGTGCCAAAACAGCCCTGACCCGCGGAGACATGGACTCCACTAGACCCCTGAAGGTGTGCTGTGGTATCTGGCGCCAAGATGCTCCATGGATCAGACTTGTTTGTTCAGCATATCCCACAGACGCTCGATTGGATTGAGATCTGGGGAATTTGGAGGCCAAGTCAACACCTCAAACTCGTTGTTGTGCTCCTCAATATATATACAGTGGAGAAAATAATGAATTGATCCCCTGCTGATTTTGTAACTTTGCCCACTTAGAAAGAAATAAAGGGTCTATAATTTTTATGGTAAGTTTATTTTAACCGGTAGAGACAGAATATCAACCAAAAATCCAGAAAAAAAACATTATTAAAGGTTAAAAATTGATTAGCATTTGATCGAGTGACATTCGTATCTGATGCCCTACCAACCAGCAAGAATTCTGCCTTCCACAGATTGGTTATGTGCCAATGTGGAACACACAGATTAGTCCCGTCACTTAATCCTAAAGTAATCCTGATGTCAGCTTGTTATGTGTATAAAAGACACCTGTCCACAAATTTGTTTCTTCCATTCCAACCTCAATACCACCATGGGCAAGACCATTGCAGACCTGCACAAGGCTGGAATGGGATACAAGACCATCAGCAAGAAGCTTGCTGAGGAGGAGACAACTGTTGGTGCGATTATTCGGAAATGGAAGAAATACAAAATAAGTGAGGGATCAGCCCAGAACTACACGGGAGGAGCATGTTAATGATCTCAAAGCAGTTAGAACCACAGTCACCAAGCAAACCATTGGTGACACACTACGCCTCAATGGATTGAAATCCTGCAGCGCCTGCAAGCTCCCCTTGCTCAAGAAGGCACATGTACAGGCCCGTCTGAAGTTTGCCAAAGAACCTCTAAATGATTCAGAGAAGGTAGAAAGTGCTGTGGTGAGATGAGACAAAAATTTAGGTTTTTAGCATCAACTCAACTCACCGTGCTTGGAGGGAGAGAAATGCTGACTATGAACCCAAGAACACCATCCCTACTGTCAATCACGGAGATGCTTTGGGGCTATTTCTCTGCTAAGGGTACAGGATGACTTCACCGCATTGAGGAGCATGATGGACGGGGCCATGTACTATAAAATCTTGGACGAGAACCAGCCTGAAACTGAAGATGGTTCGTGGATGGGTCTTCCAGTATGACAATGACCCAAAACATAGCACCAAGGCAACAAAGGAGTGGCTCAAGAAGAAGCACATTAACGTCATAGAGTGGCCTAGAAAATCTGTGGAGTCAAGTGACAGCCAAGAAACCATAAGGATTTAGAGAGGATCTGTAAAGAGGAGTAGACCAAAATCCTTCCTGAAATGTGTGCAAACCTAGTGACCAACTACATGAAACGTCTTTCCTCTGTGCTTGCCAACAAGGGTTTCTCCACCAAATACTAAGTCATGTTTTGCTTAGGGATCAAATACTTATTTCACTTACTGAAATGCAAACAATTTTTTTTAACCTTTTATATAATGTGTTTTTTCTGGATTTTTTGGGTCACATTCTATCTCTATCCTTTAGAATAAACCTACCATAAAAATTATAAACCCTTAATTTCTTTGGGCAAACTTACAAAATTAGCAGAGGATCAAATCATTATTTCCCCACTGTATGTGTCACGGGTGTGTGCAGGCAGGAACAAACTTTAATCTTCGCAAACACAGGCAAACAGAAACACACACTTAGCATAACGGTGACTGGACAAAGACAAAAACGAGAAAATTAACTGAACAGAACTTAACTAACGAGGGGAACCAAGGAAACAGACAAGTGGCGAGAAAGGAACATGTGACAGAATCAAAACACAACAGAAAGACCAAACAGACATGTGACAGTATGAATGTACAGTGGGGCAAAAAAGTATTTAGTCAGCCACCAATTGTGCAAGTTCTCCCACTTAAAAAGATGAGAGAGGCCTGTCATTTTCACTTCAACTATGAGAGACAGAATGAGAAAAAAAATCCAGAAAAGCACATTGTCTGATTTTTTTTTAAAGAATTTATTTGCAAATTATGATGGAAGATAAATATTTGATCACCTACAAAAAAGCAAGATTTCTGGCTCTCACAGACCTGTAACTTCTTCTTTAAGAGGCTCCTCTGTCCTCCACTCGTTACCTGTATTAATGGCACCTGTTTGAAGTCGTTATCAGTGTAAAAGACCCCTGTCCACAACCTCAAACAGTCAGACTCCAAACCCCACTATGGCCAAGACCAAAGAGCTGTCAAAGGACACCAGAAACAAAATTGTAGCCCTGCACCCGGCTTTCTTTATGTAAACATACTGTATAATCACACCCATTACAGGATTATGCAAAATTACTGGGATTACCGACTACATAGTATGTAGAATATTGAAATATTTGATTTTATATGAACTTTGCATAAACCAATAATAGTAACTGATTGCATCACTCTAGTCTAAATTACACCAGAATAATTTGATAATGTAATTAAATAATTTAAACTTAATGTTTCAAACTCTTGACTGCATTTTCAAAGCAGCATGTATTTAAAATGCATCCCAGTGCAAGTTAATTCATGTTAATGTGATTTTTTTTTGTTATTACAAACTGATGGATGAGTCAAAATTCTGTCCTGTGGTAATCAACAGCATGCCAACTTTCTCTGAACTGGGACATTTCTAGTACACAGGATTACGACAGCAAAAAAATGTACGTAATTTCAAAAACTTCAGCAATTTCCAAACCGCATAAATATTTTTCGTTATTAGTCGTTTTCTCAGAAATGAGGGCACGGGGTAAAAGTACAACAACAGGCTTTGATTATCAGCTTCTGTTGTGTGTTACGCTGGAGGCTGGAAGGAATCGCTGCTCTGTGGATCAACAGGAAAACTTGAGGCTTTAGAAGACAACCAGCTCAAATGTGCGGTCACACGCTACAAACCTCAAAGACACATCAGCCGAGATGAATGAGATTGTGTGATGGATAGCATTCAGGGATGTGTGTTTGTCACTGCTTGTGTGTGTGTGTGTGGTGAGGTAGGTTGCACATGGAAGCTATTACTCAGGTACTTAGTCTCCCCGCGTACAAACACACACAGGGTTAGTGTGCTTGGGTTTGGGAAAAATGCTTGGACAAAATCAGGACGAGTTTAAAGCAAATGCGATGGTGTGCATAAATCATTTTGGCAAATAAATATTGATCAAAAGAAATGAGAGTATGGGGTTCACAAAAAGATCTGAAGTTTGTAAACTAACTAACAGTTCGTAAAGTCCCCATGAAATCAATATAGAAGTTTTGGATATGTGAGTCTTACTGTTCTCTACAAGCTAGTGTGCTCCAAAACAATGACAAAATTTGCATTTAGAAGATATACGCATTCACAACTTGCGCCAATATGGATCAATGGATTTGATGACATCACTCTGTCCAATCAAATGCTCTCTAGAATCTAAAGCCCCGCCCCCTACATTATAAACAGACACTGAAGCTGCGGCTAAAATCTCTCACTCGTTCACACACTTACTATTTTCTACATGGTGAATGGCACATAGTGCACTATATAGGGAATAGGGAACGATTCAGTGTAAATATGCTTTCCATTGGAGGCGAATGAAGTCTGGTTTCATGTTAATGTCACGCAAACCGATGCTACACACACACACACACAGTTTGCTCCAATCCAGAAACACAATAACAGAGCGGATCATATGATCGAGTCGGCGCAGACCACAAAAAAGACCGAGCTGAATGGCCCTGGCTGAGCTCCTCCCTCTTTTTTAAAATAGCCAGTAGTGTTTATTTTATATCACAACTCAATGCTATTGGCTATTTTTTTTAAAGGGGAGTGGTTGTTCGATGTGTCCCACCCTGAACCATCACATTGAATAATGCTGCGTGTTTCAAGTCACTTCAGTGGGCCTTTAAAAGTACCATATTTTTTATAGACATTTAAAAAAAAATATCTAACGAAAATGTTTCCACTGTAATTGAATATTCCTTTTGTGGAATGGAAAGTTTCCATGGATATTTTATCACCATCAGTGCCAATAAAGAACCTTCATTTTTCAGAGCAAGAAAAAAAATTACATTCTCAAGAAATGTTTTTATGAATGCAAAATATTCCTAGGAAGTTAGGATATAAAAAGAAAACAGCAGCTAAGAAGAGTTTTATTTTTCAGAATATTTTGTGAATCTGGCCCCATGACTTTTGTAATATGGTTTTGCAGTTATTAAAAGTAAAAATCTTTATCTCCATCAACACGTTTCACCAGGTCTCACATCCTTTAACCCAAACACAATGACATTCATTCCACACTTAGTTCCAAACTAAATCCAAACTAGTCCCACAGACATCTGGATCAGAGTGTTTGTAACGCTGGCATCGGGAGAGAAGACGTGTAACTCCTGACCATTTTTTCTCAGAATGTTATAAAGGAAGTCAAAAAAAATCAGATGGTTATGTTTACCTGGAATGAACAAGGGGGGAAAAAGTTCTGGAGCTGTACAAAGGTCTGCTCTTATAAACAACACAAGGTGTAATAATGTGGATATATAAGCATGACCTTCTGTCAGATGGTGTCTGGGGGCCAGGTGGACTGGAGCTGATGATTTAGAGACGTTTAGTCTATGGAGGCTGAATAGGTCGCACAGCGCAGGTAAATCACTATCAGATAAATGGAACCAGCCCCAAAACACTGACATCATCGCTGTAATGAGCTAATGGTCACATGATGTCCGCTAGGGAAAAAAATGATCCCTGTGTGTGTGTGTGTGTTTAGACAAAAACGCTTGACTGTATTATCTTGCTTTACCATGGAATCGAAATGACCTGACTGTGCGTGTGTGTGTGTGTGTTTTGTATTATATAGTGAATGTGTGTATAGATAATGGCTTTCACAGAAAGAGAAATTGAGCAGTTTTCCAGACGGTCGCTCCATTTCATCATTCAAAGCTTTCATCTCGCCGATAAACAGCAACAGGACAAAAAAAAGATGGCCTCTTTAAAAACATTTTTTATGTTCTCAAGAACTTCTCTCTCTGGAGAGCACATTTAAAAGAGCTTAACCTATTTTTAGACCCCAACACATTAAAAGGGCATTTTCATGAATATTTGGCATACGGGATAGAAAATTATTTACTCACCCTCATGTTGCTCCAAAGCCCTTGGACTTTCTAGTGGAAGACAAAGGGAGATGTTTAGCAGAACGTTCATGCTTCTCAGAGTATCGGTAACATTTAATCATACTGATTAAGAATAAAAAAAGCTCAATTTTACACAGGACATGATCTATAGACCTTTTGTAACCCCACCCCTTTTCAGCACTGCGCTGGTTGTGTTCTGTCTTCAAGTTTCCAGTAAGATCTTACGGATTTATGACTGCACCGCTCGTTTTACAATCTTCCCGGTCTACTGACATTTATGACATCCGCTTCAAACATTACAATGCTCATGTTAACTGCAATAAGTAAATCGAGTTCACCAGCTAATTACTCTTCGACAGCGATGCCATAGACATATACCGAGCTAGTCAGTTCAAACACAAAATTCTCTGGAGCATAAGGTGTATAAAAATAAATAAAAATGACAATATGACTGGTCAGAATTCCACGTCTGCTACACGGTAAACCCTAATAAGTTGGCAGGACTTATTAGGGTTTACAAAAATTGAGGCAATCAGTTGCCCTTAAATTTTACAAGATGTAATATAAGTGTTCGGTGTCCCCAAATTGTGTCTATGAAGTTTCAGCTCAAAATATCCCCCAGATCATTTATTTTACCATGCCCAAAATGCCCCATTTTTGCTGGAAGCAAGAACACGCTGTTTTCATATCTGTCTCTTTAAATGCAAATGAGCTGCTGCTCCCCGCCCCCCTTTCCTGTGCCTTTACAGCTTGTGACTGTGTATTATGTATGGGCGATACCACTTATTTTGTTTTCGATACGATACCGATACCTTCAAGGCCAGTATCACGATATCGATACCGATACAATACTTCTAAACTGAACTCTTTAATTATTACATTTATTAAATTATTAAAATTACTAAGAGTGAAATGGGTACACGATACCCACTTAACATTACATTTGAAAGGTATTTTAACATTCATTATGCCTTAATTGCAACTTATTAGATAATATTTTTGTTTACAGTCAGCAGATTCCGTCAGCAGTCGTAGGTGGGGCCTGTTCCATTGTGACGTCACATTGGGTAGAAACCGCGAATTACTCATTTTGAGACATTGGCTGCATCCGAAATTTCCCATTATATAGGGCACTATTTGAGGGGACAGCCATTTGTAGTGGTGTCCGAATCCATAGTGGACGTTATCGAGTGCACTCATTCAATCCCACAATGCACCGCAATAACGAGTGTACAACCAATGTACACTCGATGGCTAGAGAATACCCATAATGCACTTTGAGAGCCATGCGCCAAATTAATTCCCGTGTCTGACCAGAAGATGTCGCAAGCAGCTGAATCCTCCATCCATCCATTTTCCAAATCGCTGGTGTAATGTTGCAAAACTGCAACATAACAGAAGATTAAACGAACACATCTCTCCTTATATTAATCTTGTGCAAAAACACACAAAATAACATTTCATTTCAACATGTATCCTCCTTGTGCAGTCTTATGCAAAGCATGCTGGGAACTAGAACTCTACTGCACTCATGTAGTTTAAGTTAAGCTTAATACAGTGGGGAGAACAAGTATTTGGTACACTGACGATTTTGCAGGTTTTCCTACTTACAAAGCATGTAGAAGTCTTTTATCATAGGTTCTCTTCAACTGTGAGAGACGGAATCTAAAACAAAAATCCAGAAAATCACATTGTATGATTTTTAAATAATTAATTTGCATTTTATTGCATGACATAAGTATTTGATCACCTACCAACCAGTAAGAATCTCTCCCAGACCTCAGTTTTTCTATAAGAAGCCCTCCTGTTCTCCACTCATTACATGTATTAACTGCACCTGTTTGAACTCGTTGCCTGTATAAAAGACACCTGTCCACACTCAATCAAACAGACTCCAACTTCTCCACAATGGCCAATACCAGAGAGCTGTGTAAGGACATCAGGGATAAAATTGTAGATCTGCACAAGGCTGGGATGGGCTACAAGACAATAGGCAAGCAGCTTGGTGAGAAGGCAACAACTGTTGGCGCAATTATTAGAAAATGGAAGAAGTTCAAGATGACGGTAAGTCTCCTTCGGTCTGGGGCACCATGTAAGATCTCACCTCGTGGGGCATCAATGATCATGAGGAAGGTGAGGGATCAGCCCAGAACTACACGGCAGGACCTGGTCAATGACCTGAAGAGAGCTGGGACCACAGGTTCAAAGAAAACCATTAGTAACACACTACGCCGTCATGGAAATCCTGCAGCACACGCAAGGTCCCCCTGCTCAAGCTAGCGCATGTCCAGGCCTGTCTGAAGTTTGCCAATGACCATCTGGATGATCCAGAGGAGGAATGGGAGAAGGTCATGTGGTCTGATGAGACAAATGATGAGAGTGGTCTAAACTCCACTCGCCGTGTTTGGAGGAAGAAGAAGGGTGAGTACAACTCCAAGAACACCATCCCAACCGTGAAGCATGGAGGTGGAAACATCATTCTTTGGGGATGCTTTTCTGCAAGGGGGACACTAAGACTGCACCGTATTGAGGGGAGGATGGATGGGGCCATATATCGTGAGATCTTGGCCAACAACCTCCTTCCCTCAGTAAGAGCATTGAAGATGGGTGATGGCTGGGCAACGACACGAAACACACAGCCAGGGCAACTAAGGAGGGGCTCCATAAGAAGCATCTCAAGGTCCTGGAGTGGCCTAGCCAGTCTCCAGACCTGAACCCAATAGAAAATCTTTGGATGGTCAGCTGAAAGTCTGTATTGTCCAGCGACAACACCGAAACCTGAAGGATCTGGAGAAGGTCTGTAAGGAGGAGTGGGCCAAAATCCCTGCTGCAGTGTGTGCAAACCTGGTCAAGAACTACAGGAAACGTATGATCTCTGTAATTGCAAACAAAGGTTCCTGTACCAAATATTAAGTTCTGCTTTTCTGATGTATCAAATACTTATGTCATGCAATAAAATGCAAATTAATTACTTAAAAATCATACAATGGGATTTTCTGGATTTTTGTTTTAGATTCCACGGAGGAAAGCTTCCACAATCTTTGCGAGTTCAATGCAGGATTCGCACAACGGCTTGTCCTGAAAGATGGATTTAAAAACAGAAGCTGTTTACGGGCCACAACCTGTAAGTATGATTTATTTTTCGTCTATGTGTTTTCCTGTAATAGTTCGTATTGTTAATTGTACGTTGTAGCAAGGAAGTAAACAAATGACAACGCTGTTCTGCAAACCAGTCTGTTAAATGCTCATTCATACTTAACGTTATCCGACAAACACCTAACGTTACAAACTTTTTTTACATTTCAACAGCGAACTTGGAAGTAGTGTAAATTATTCTTTGATTAGAGCTTTTATGTATTGTTTATCTACATTCTTGTTTATCTACAGGCATGCTAAACATGCTTCTGTGTTTGATTTGGCTACTATAGTAAATCCAATGTTTAGTGTTCGTTTTGGGTTAATAGTTCTTGCGACAGATATTTGGCTATATTCGTTCTAAAAATACAAAAGTAAAAGTGCCATTCAGTAGCGATCACTATAGACCCACAGTCTTTACTCTTGAGGACTGAACAGGTTCTGCTCGATCATCTTCACTAAAATTGTCTGGGTCCGATTCGGGCTCAGATTGGTATGGTTTTATTGATGCCATTGTTTCTAATTCTACCAAAGCACAGACTACCGGTAAAGGTAAGGGGCGTGACGTTTCCGAAAAACGTGCACTAGGCGGTTAGCGAATCACAACACACTGGGCCAGCTAACCAATCTGAGCCCATTGCGTATTTTTGAGGGACTGGCTTCATAGAACCCGGAAACCATCAGACCGTTTTTGTCAGGAGGGACAGAGCAGTGTAGAATAAAGGTAAAATATATGAAAAATAATGCAATTTTTTAAAAACGAAGCATGAACACATGTTACAGTGCACCCCACAAACACAATCAAGCCTTCGAAAGAATGTGTTTTACCACCCCTTTAAAATCACTGAAACCCATACACAGCCTTGATTGTCTTAGTGGTTTTTCTAAAATATCGGCAACAGCAATACAATAAAAAAGGCTAATGTTATAGTAATAATCAAGAAATAATTATTTTGCAGGCCATTTACGACTTGTGCGGTCACAAGTGATGTTTTATTAACACATTTCGGGAGGAGCACGCTCAGATAATTCAACCTATTTAAACACGAGTCGGACACATCAAGCTAATCAATTTAATCAACGATAAGAGGGGTATATATATATAGCAGATTTACCTTCTTTCTATTTTAGCATCCCTCCACCACCCCATCTCCTCACTTTGATTCTAATAAACTCTTATTAAGCCCTATTCAGACGGTATTAGTTTAACATGGGGAGGTGGGGGTAAAACGCCAAAAATACTTTTAAACAGGAAATTATGGAATTTTACCGTACATTTTTACAGCGGGTCTATTCGAGCGGGATTAGTTTTACCCAAGGTCATTTTTCCGGACCTTTTTACAGAAGGTAAAAGTCTCCGTAATCTTTACTGACATTGTCCGTAATGATTACCGAGATGGCACATTCAGACAGGACTAAAATCACAGAGAACCTCCCCATGTTAAACTAATCCCGTCCGAATAGGGCTTTAGACGTCAACACAATCCATAATATAATACAGTCTATTTCTAGACTATCTCTATCACAGGGGGATACTCTGGGTTCGGGCCAAAATTCCTCCCCTGGACAGCCCGCCAAATACGCCTAATCTATTTTATTTGATGTAAGTGTGAACTTGTGAATTGTGTGTATATCTGCTTTTTCCAAAAGATTTGAATGCTGCTCATGCAATATCTGTTTTATTTGTCCCTCTTCATTAAACCTCAACCTTCTCTTATCCACGTACATTGATGTCTAGATTCTCAGACGTGAACTCACCGTTCAACCGCATCTCAAATGACGCACACACATACAGCAGACCTGGAGCATCCTGTCTGGTTTATAGACACACACACACACACACACACACACACACACACACACACACACACACACACACACACACACACACACACACACACACACACACACACACACACACTCTCACTCACTCCAACATCAGACCTTCCGAGTCCTCGTGCCAAGAGTGTGTTTGTGATATTAAAAAGTTCTACCTTGGGACATAATAATACCAGAGCCTGTGTAAATATAGCAGCAGAGCATTTTATGCATTGGGGATCGGTAGACGTGTGTGTTTGTGATCATAAACTCTAGTACAGTATCCCGCTGGTAGATAACATTTCCTGTGGCCCAATAAAGAGGCACAAGTTTTGTATAAAAACACTCTTAAAAATAAAGGATGCCACAGAAAGACCATGTTTGGTTCCCCAAAGAACAGTTCTTAAAAGAACCTTTTTTTTATTACACTTAAAAAGTAATGGTTCTTTATTGGCACTCTTAAGGAAAATGGGTTGGTAGAGAGCAGTCTCGGGTTTACCCCCCGGCCTGTGAGGGGCAATGAGGGTATGTGGTCAGCAGCGAGGCCGAGGGAGAGCGAGAACGGGGCAAGAGAGTGACGACAGTGAAGGACAAGAGAGGACCTGGGGCCTTATTTATAAATGTTGCGTACGCACAAAAGAAGGCGTACGCCGCTCTCTACGCAATAATTGGTATTTATAAAAAGCAAACTTGACGGGAAAATGTGCGGTCCTTCATGCAAGCTCTGACCCAGGCGTACGCACAAAAACGGGTGAAATGAGAAATGGCGTGAAAATATGTTCTGCAATAATATTGGCATGTTATGCAATTCATCCTCATAAATAATATGGTAAACAGAATGAAATAATGTGCAAAACTGATATTCTCGTCAATGTGTCCGTCTGGCGGAGCAGATATAGATGCAATTAGATTGACTGACAGAAAGATAATTAGGGAGATATAGAGATAGATAGATAAATAGATAGATAGATGTTTTAATTGTCCACTGGGGAGAGTTGTTTTCATAGTTAAATTTCTTCATCAGCTACGGAATCATGGTATTCATGCATATGCCTTTAGTTTTATTTTTGATCAAATAACGTATGACGTATGTCTCAACCATTCAGAAAGCTGCAAGAAATTACATTTGCACTGAACTATTTCCCATTTCCACGTAGATAATAACCAACATATGTAGCTTGTCAGATACAATTAAATGGATGGAAATAAAATGCCCATCACAATGCGTAATGACGCACAATGGCTGATCTTGCGCTCTTAGAAGATGTGGCAATATGGAGCGCTAGACGCTTTTTTGCCTCGACTTTGATGTCCGACAAATTTCTTTTTTATTTCGGCCATGGTCCGAGGTTGTGAGGCTACAGCATTTACCGCGTCTGCAACCTTTTGCCACTCAAGTGCCTTTTTGGCATTAGTAATGCCCACACTGTGCCCTCCAAAACAACATTTTTCTCCTCTTTTCCACCTCGCCAACGATAACTTCTACTTCACATTGAGTGAAGTTACGTTTTTTTTATTTCCTCTCTGTGTTTGCCATGATTTCGCAATCGATGAATATTAATTTGTGGGCGTTTCACGGACTATTTATGGGCAGAGGTGGACAAAGTACACAACTCCATTACTCGAGTGAAAGTAAAAGTACTACTGGTCAAATATTACTCCGTTACAAGTGAAAGTTGTTAAAAACTATTTTTACTTAAGTAAAAGTACAGAAGTACTTGCTTTTAAAAGTACTTAAGTATCAAAAGTAAGTTTCCTTTTTTTTTGTCAATGCATTATTTTATTATTGTTGCATTGTTGTATAAATGCACGGTGGTTTAAGCCAGTCAGTGATGCTCCATCCGACATGCTAGCATACGACTGCCTTAAACTAATTTAAATACTTAAAAGTTACAAAGCTCTTTACAAAGCTGCTGTCACTTTAAGGGAGAATGCACAAATCCTACACACTGATACACACCCGATATTCCCTCAACTCTTTACGTTCACTTAAGACATAATCAACTTTGTTTACATGAATACTTTCCAAAATGAAAATTGACATTATGTGTGGTCTGTTTAAGTGTTTAAGTGCGGAAAAAAAATCGCAAAAGAAAGCTCTATCCAGTTCTCGTGCTCTGGCATCTCAGAGGCACAAAACAGACTGAACTGAGCTCCTTCATCATGCTTTTTCAGATTCATCCATATGTCTATGCTTCTCTTTCTCCCAGACATTTACATTTTGCAAAAAAAAAACTTTTAAAGAAGAAAAAAAAATCATCCACTGACTTGTAAAGCTGCTACAAAAACGACTTTTGACTTTGAGGACCTTGATAGAAATGTAGTGGAGTAAAAAGTACGATATTTGTCTTTCAAATGTAGCGAAGTTAAAGTAAAAGTATCCCTAAAAAATAATACTTCAGTAAAGTACAGATACTCAAAAAGTGTACTTAAGTACAGTACTCAAGTAAATGTACTTCGTTACTGTCCCCCTCTGTTTATGGGCAACTATGGGCGTGACATGAAGCCGCAAAAGCTGCGCTACATTTCGAATTGATTGTGATTTATTAAGGGAAAACTGCGTAGGATGTGCGTGCGCACGGTTTTATAAATCCGAATATTTCTGTGCGTACGCATGTCCTATGTTTCATCCGTACGCCACTTCTGACGCAAATCCTACGCAAAGTTTTATAAATGAGACCCCAGGCCTGGACTTTACGTTTTGTTTTGTTCATATTTTATTATGTGTGTGCGCGCAGCCGTCCGTGAGGGGCTTTTACTTTCAGTTTGTTTATTTTGGATTAAAGTGTTGAACGTTCTCCAGTTCTCCTTCCCATATCAACATACTTCATTACAGTGTTATTATGCCTAGTATTACAATACTAAATAGTACCTATTTAATCGTTATAATTATAATAGTTATAATAATTGTTTTCATTAATATTATGATTTTTACTCCTCTATCTACCTGGTCTTATATAGCCCTGTTGCCTCTATTAGGAAAAAAGACATGATTGGTAGAAAACCAAATACAATTTTAATTTAATAAAAAATAAAAAAAATTAAAAATGTAAAGACATGATATGAAGGATGTCAAGTTGAAAGCATGTAGTTGGATGTTTTTTTTTTTTTGTTGATAGAAAAAATGGCTGGAATTTAAAAAAAAAACTTATACAACGTATAGTTCCAAGCCTTGATTCTGATTGGTTGAGCAGCATTCTCCACCAACATACTATTGCGCACTACAATAAAAGTTCAAATAAATATTTAAAAGCAATGCGCCCTGTGAAGCTGTGGTTTACAGTGAATTTACAACAGCTAAGGAGCGTTGTTAGGCACGGCGCAGAGCGTCGGAGGTGGAGTTTCTTGCTTTACTAAACTCTAACGCTGCATTCACACAGGGCGTCGGTGTTAACGCTTCTCATTTACTTTGAATGGGTGACGCCATGCGTTACAGAACTGAATTGTGGGTTCCGTCGCGTCGCAAGCGGCAGAAGTTGACGATTTCTCAACTTTTCAAGCGCCAACGCAGGTGTCATCAGATCGCCCTATGCAAATACCCTAGCGCAGATGCTAGCCAATTGCGTTCATGCAACCCCAGAGCAGACGACGTGTGATTGGCTGTTGTCACTTTTGCGGTCGCATCAGCACGAAGCTTCAGCCAAGCATTAACGCAGACGCCCTGTGTGAATGCAGCGTAATGTGAGTCATGGAAGTCAATGGAAAGGCGTGTTGATGCGTGTCTGGAGTTCCTGCGACGCGATAGACGCGTTTTGCCTCATTCGAGCGTCCAGTTCACGAATCGACCATCTTGCATGATACACGAGAGTTATTTTATTTGGTGCTTTTTGTGCATTCATGCGTTTGAAGGGAATTCGCGTCTGATGCCCGAGTTGAAAAATCTGAACTTTGGTGTCAATTCGCGCCACGTTAACCAATCAGGAGCCTGCTTGCTGCTGTCACGTGGTAAAGTTACGTGATGAAAAACCCTGCATAATTTTAAAATACTACTGTTATTGTGTCAATTTAGTTTTAAGACTTTTTCAGGTGAGAATGTAGTCGTTTAAAGCTCAAATCTGTGGTTTATTTATAAAGAGCGCCTATTTTAATAAAATAATCTTGTGTTTTTGGAGTTGTGAGATCAAGGCGACCAGCGGTGCTCAGCGCTCATTAACCCCAGCGAGAGCAGCCTTTCCTCGGCCAGTCCTTCTGACGTTTGCCACTGGATCGGATGCCTCTGTAGTGGTTAAACATGAGATAGAATTCATCTTGCGGGCGATCTTTGGTGTCATGAATCTATAATTTGTTGTCTGCCAAATCATTTTGACTGAGGGCAAAGAGAAGTTTCATAACTTTATTTTTTAGGATATTGAAATATACATGCAGTGAAGACAATGTAGGAGTTGCCTGGACCACGTGTGTTGCTATTAATGTTTAATATTTATTTTTAATGAAAATTAAAAGAGGCAGAGTGGTGTTTTAGGACATTTCTCCTGGAGCGCCTTCAACGCGTGACTATTTCGCTTCAACCGCTCGATTTATGTGCGTCCAATTCGCTGTGGACGCACGAATGGATTCAAAATGTTCAAGCGTCCAACTAGACACGATTTTGATGCTCTATTCGCGTTTTCGGACCGAATGCAATGATTGGACGAACATTGCTTGGTCCTGAGACTTCCACAGAAGAAATATGTACATCTTTTAATATTTAAACCACTTCTAATTATTAAACGCTATAATCAGGATGTTAAGAGATTTTTAGTATAACACAAGTTTTTTTAATCCTACCGTATCTTTAAGCAGTTCTGTCACATTAGAATGTAAAACCCTTTTGGTTCCAATTGGAACCTTTATTTTTATAGTGTCTGAAGCAGTTGCTGTAGTTTATGTAGGTGCACATTTACATATGGTGACCATGTTACAAAACATCTCACTAGACTGTCAAAATGATTGTCAGTTCTGTAGTGTGACTTACCCATGTGGGGGAAGTGTCAGTTGTATTTCTAATGCCATTTCCAACTGCAGGACTTCAGTTTGTTAAGACCATGTCTTACATAATCATTACAATTTCTCCATTGGCATTATCAGCTACTGCTTAAAGTTTAATCCAAATTTTGACCAACTACTACAGGGCTTTTGTATTTTACAGCAAATGCACATTGCCATCACTAGTGTCCTGAAGTGCACAGTCTCCACCTGGTGGTAAAGACATGAAACCAACAATAGTTTAAGCTGAAGAAGAGTGTCCCTAGTGGCAGAATGTGTAACTGCCCTAAAATGATATTGAACTGATATGACCTCAGCTCACACCACAACTAGGTTTGAATACGAGGTTTACAGGTAAACAAGTTTTGAAAACTGAAATCTCTTCATGACTCATGTTTCACACATGAAGTGGAACACCGAGTATCAGCAATCAGAAGTCCATTTCAAAACTATCAGTATTTTACAAAAGGGTCCCATTAGTTAAGGTTAGTAAATGCCTTAAACTTCAATAATTGACATGTCAGTATATAAATCACTCAAACGTAGTAAAAGAGCTTTTCATAGTTCAAGTCTATTAAATCATTAACAAAACTATTGATTTTAATGCATTAGCAACTGTTGAAATTAACACCTAGTAAAAATGCTTGTCTTTCATTTTTAGTTCATGTTAGCTATTGTAGTAAATGTTATAAAGCGTTACCAAACTACCCATTGTATTTTAAATTGTAAGGGGTTGACGACTCAACTAAATCAAAGCCACATTTTCATTGGCACAGTTTGAGATGTACATTATATTTACAACCCTAGAAAACAGTAACACTGGGCTACCTTTAAACATTTAAGGCTACCAGTTGACACATTAACCCGAAATGCACCGAACACCCCTAAATAAACACTGAACAATTCAAACAGTCACAAGCACACAACACAGAGAGAAAGAGATGGAGTTGGGAACACTTTATTCTCTGTTAGGAGATTTCTGTACATCGAGGATCAAGTGCCACTTGAATTTCTTTAGGGTTTGTATAAATTTAAGCAGGAGCACTATGCGAACATTGACAAAACATTAGCAATACAGGAAACTTAATCGAAACTTGAGAGGAAGCTGAGCACAATCTGCTTGAGTTTTACATCAGAGGGCTCTGAAATTTTACCTTCGGTCCTAGAACACAAAAAGATAAGAGTATAAGCGATCATAGGAGTTTTACAGTGATGGCTCAGGAACAATGTGCTCCTGGCATTTCTTACAATGAAGAATAGCTTCTGAAATGTACCTGATAGCTGCAAGCAGATCCTGGTGCTGGCTGATGACGTGTTGAAGGAAGGCTTTTTCGAATTTGGTGATCTTGCTGGGCTCCATCTTATCCAAGTGTCCTCTCACACCAGCATAAATGACGGCCACCTGCTCCTCAATGGCCATTGGACCTTAAGACAACAGCATGGGAACATTACAGATAGGTTGTGAGTGTGAGCGTGTCCTCCTAAGCACTAGAGGGCAGCAGTGTACTTACAGTACTGGCCCTGCTTGAGCAGCTCTGTGAGTCGCACGCCTCGGTTGAGCAGCTGCTGTGTGGCGGCATCCAGATCAGAACCGAACTGGGCGAAAGCGGCCACCTCACGGTACTGAGCCAACTCCAGCTTCATGGTACCAGCCACCTGGGGGACAAAGCCGGCGTGTTAGAACCCAAACTAGGGCTGCTCTATGTAAAAAATATTGAAACATTGACTGGTTATATATAGCAATATGGGGGAATAAATAAAAATAATAAGCTATATTGTGCAGCCCTACTAGAAATAAGCTAAACATCCATTGGGAGCCAAACTAGGACACAAAACAAACCTGTTTCATGGCCCTGGTCTGGGCAGCAGAGCCGACACGGGACACGGACAGACCCACATTGATAGCGGGACGGATACCTTTGTAGAACAACTCGGTCTCCAAGAAAATCTGCATGAAGAGATGGAGTAGATCAGCTTGTGTATCCAATCTTTGTGCAGCATCTGCTTGTGCAGGGACTCACCTGTCCGTCAGTGATGGAGATGACATTGGTGGGAATGTAAGCGGACACGTCTCCGGCCTGGGTCTCGATAACGGGGAGGGCGGTGAGGGATCCACCACCGAAGTTGTCGTTCATCTTGGCCGCTCTCTCCAGCAGACGGGAGTGCAGGTAGAAGACGTCACCGGGGTAGGCCTCACGACCAGGGGGACGGCGCAGCAGCAGGGACATTTGACGGTAGGCAACAGCCTGAAAGAGACAAAGCTTACATTTAGCTACTGTATCATTTGCAGGAATGTTCTGTCCTTTGGATGAGACGTTAAACCGAGGTCCTGACTCTGTGGTCATTAAAAATCCCAGGATGTTCTTCGATAAAGAGTAGGGTAACCCCGGCATTCTGGCCAAATTTGCCCATTGCCCTCGGTCCATCATGGCCTCCTAAATCACCAATCAGCTGGTGTGTGTGGTGGGCTTCTGGCACAATATGGCTGCCGTCGCATCATCCAGGTGGTGCTGCACATTGGTGGTGCCCCCCTTCTATGTAAAGCGCTTTGAGTGCCTAGAAAAGCGCTATATAAAGTAACAAATTATTTGATACGCGCATTTCTAGGGCGATGTTAAAAGTAAACAACCCTGTATTGTTAGCAATATTTTTAAGATGAACATTTACTGGACTGAAGCAACTTGTTTACTTAACCAATACAATGGTTTAAAAAAAAAAGGGGGGGGGGGGTTCAAATAGAGCATCTAACACTACATTTGAGGACCGTTTGTCTCATTCATCGCTTCGCATTGGTTTTAAAATTGCAGAGCTTTGATTATAGATCTAAAAGCACTTCAATATTTTAAGACATTATTGGGAAATTGACATCGGCTACCCTTAAGCTCTCAATTTACTTCACAGGCCATCCGAAGATAGTAGTTTTTGCCCATATAAATAACAGCAACTGCACCATATTGCTTGTTTGGGTACCTGAATAACATTCAGATGTGAGATCCATATTCTCACTCCATCATACCCATAAAAGCCTGATGTATATGATACTCAATCACATATGCAAGACCGCAGCTTTAGAAGTGGTATTTGAGTTACCCACAACCATTTTAAGTGCAAATAGAGATTACACATCTTAAACAAAACATGTTTCTATAAAATATTTAAATGTAGTTGATAGAAATTGTAAGAGTCCATCTTTCAAAATAAGCCCTTAAGTTTGTTTTGATAACATCTTTGTCAATGTTTAATCAACAAGTTGGTGCTTCACCCTTCTATAAAAGCCCACTAGTTAGTCTAGTGTGGCCTATATGACACCTTGGTCATGTCTGGATTTAAAGGAGTAAATGCGACTGCAGCTTTAGTGCCAAGTTCACCTGTTTGGAGAGATCGTCATAGATGATCAGGGCGTGTTTGCCGTTGTCTCTGAAGTACTCGCCCATGGAGCAGCCAGAGTATGGAGCCAGGTACTGCAGAGGAGCGGCGTCAGATGCGGTGGCGGACACCACGATGGTGTATTTCATGGCATCGGTGTCCGTCAGCCTCTTCACCAGCTGGGCCACGGTGGATCTCTTCTGACCGATGGCCACATAGATACAGTACAGCTTCTTTTTCTCCTCTGTGCCTTCATTGAAGCGCCTCTGGTTGATGATGGTGTCGATGGCAATGGCGGTTTTGCTGGGGAAAACATTTATAAATGGATTGAGCTACAATAGGCTTGAAGCAAGCAATGCCAAAAAGTCTAGTCATCTTCCTACACTTACCCAGTCTGTCTGTCACCAATGATCAGCTCTCTCTGGCCACGACCAATGGGCACCAGACTGTCCACGGCCTTGATGCCGGTCTGCATGGGCTCCCTCACGGAGATGCGAGGGATGATGCCAGGGGCCTTCAGACCCACTCGCCTACGCTCGTTAGAGCCCAAGGGACCCTTGGAGGAAAAACAAAGACAGATTGTTTAACTCTTAAAGGAACAATTCTGACAATTGGAACGAATATTAAAGAAAGCAACTACAACGATGCAAGCATCCAATTGGTGTCACACCTTGCCATCAATGGGGTTTCCCAGAGCGTCCACAACACGGCCAAGCAGCTCCATTCCGACAGGAACATCCACAATAGCTCCGGTTCTCTTGACGACGTCACCCTCCTTGATGAGTTTGTCGTTACCGAACACCACAACACCAACGTTATCAGGCTCCAAGTTCAGAGACATTCCCTAAGAGGAGAAGCGGTTAACCAAGAATACAGAGACTGGATTCAATATTTAAAAACAACTTTAATTCAAATCATTTAATTTCAATTTGAGTTATTTATGCCAAGTTACTAAATTTCATTTAAAGCTTTACTAGTCAGACAGTTTTATAAAAAATAAAAAAATAAATTATATAATCGACTTGTACCATTTTATTTAAACACCATGTTTACATTTATACTACAGGGGGCGCATTACAGAAACGTTCTATCTTAGGTCTTAACTTAAGATATGAGAAGTTAAATTCTCACAATTTCGTATTACAGTAGCAAATCTTAACTTGATTTAGGCTTCTTATCCCACCTTACAAAATCAAATTTTTATTTGGGAAATCTTAAACCTCTCCATCGAGTTCGGTAATCAACTGTCAGGTCTGTTACCAAGCAACCAACAACGCGCAAACTGCTTCTGAGGTAAACCTGAAATCAAAATGGAGAAACTACAGCATACTTTAGCCTTTAACCTTGGTCGCAATTTGTCAACTAAACGCAAAATCATGTGTTGTGGAATCTGTAATCATTTACTAGTATTTTATCAAAGCACATCCTCTGGGTCCTCCACCATCAAACGCCACTTCTCTTCATCTTGTATAATTAATAAACGCAACACCAATCTGAAAAAGCTCTTTGTACTGTGATTTTTACCATTGGATTTCCAAAAGTTTTTAAGTTAGGACACCAGTGGGGTTGTCCTAAAGTTAAGACAGCTTTTAGGATTTTTGTTGAGTTAGGATGCTTCTGTAATACCCGTTTCCTATCCAGAGTTAAGGTAAGATTATTAATTTAAGAAATGTCATTCTGTAATAGCTTTGGTCCTAAATGAGGTCTTAACTGAAATTGCTATGGTTACCAAACAGATGTTAAGATGTTTCTGTAATACACCCCCAGATTTATAATTTAAACAGTTAACTAGTCAGCCATGTTAAATATTTAAGAATTGATTCTAAAAATGTAGGGGGAAAGTAGGCGTGTCTATACTAGACAGTGCATACACACAAAACATGCATCTCTAACAATGCACTCAACAAAAAGTGTAGGTATACTGTGAAAATTAAAGGGATAGTTCACCCAAAAATACAAGTTTACTTGACCTCAAGTTGTTCCAAACCTGTATGGATTACTTTTTGCGGAATAAATTATATTTTGAAGGAAAGGGTAACAGCTTAATGGAAGTCAGTGGTCCATCAACTATTTGGTTACCAGCATTCTTCAAAGCATCATTTGTGTTCAGCGGAAGAAAGAAATTTCACACCGGTTCGGAATAACTTGAGGGCGAGTATATCATATTGGGGTGAACTATCCCTTTAAGACTCTTGAAGCATCTGGACTGCTTGACGACCTCATGACCCCTGTCTCGCTCACCTTCAGGCCAGAGGAGAACTCCACCATCTCTTCAGCCTGCACGTTCCTCAGCCCGTACACACGAGCGATACCGTCACCGATGGACAGCACGCGGCCGGTCTCCTGCAGATCCGCACTAGTATCAGCTCCGAGAATCTTCTCCTCCAGAATGCTGGAAACCTCCGCTGTGCCTGAGAAACAGTGGAGAGTGTTTGAGCATGCATGGCTGGATCGGTCAACATATTTATGCTATTATACAAAAGCAACACCTAAATCAGGGTTCCTCATACTCCTGCAAGGTTCAGCTCCAACAACCCTGATCAAACACTAGTCAAGGTCTTCAGGATCACTAGAAAAATCACAGGAAGGGGTGTTTGATTAGGGTTGAAGCCAAACTCTGGCCCTCCAGGACCAAGTTTGAGGAACCCTGACCTAAACAACCCAAGGGCAACATGAAGAGAAACATTTAATAACCTGTCTTCTGCAGCCATGGTGTGGCAGTGTGCAGGTTCTTTGCTCCAACACATGCAGCAGCAACATTCTTGGAAACCTGCAATTGCAAACATATTGGTTATTATACTATAATGACACAGTTAGTAATAAACAGACAGCAGAATCCTAGCATGTTGCTCGTGAGCCCTTGACCTTCATGCGCCATCAACAACCACACAACTGCACCTAAACCTATTAGCAGTGTAATAGCATACCAACTACAAATACTAATCGAAGTGTGTGTAGCTTATTTGCAAACATAATGTGTTCAGTGATCATAATGCGGCACAAAGTACTATGACATCATCCAAACAAACACACGCCTAAATAAAGAGTAAACGCAACAAAATGGCTATACATGGATGCACTAAACCATGAAATAAGCACTCAAATGCTCCACATTCACTCATGTAGATAGTAAAGCTACTGACAGCTGATCTGTCACAAACCCGAGCAGCATTTCCTGACCTTCAATTGGGAAAGTCATTCATTGCTAATAACTTCGCTAAAAATGCACTCGCAACCTTTTAGAAGGCAAATACACGCTTTATCAAGTAGATACGGCCCCCTAAAAATACATGTTGCCGTCGTTAAAACGAAAAACAAAGCTTAAAGAAGCGCAGGATAGGAAGGCCCTTCATGCTGCAAGATGGCGACGCGCAGCCTCACGCCATTTACAAGCTCTGACATTCACCGGCTCGGCGGTGTAAAACGCCACAAAAGGAGACTTACGAATCCGGCACGTCTGGGCAAGGAGCGGGCCAGAGCCGCCGCAACGCGAACGGAGAGCATGGTTATTGATAGTTTGTGTCGCGTGAGCTCGAGTGTGTATTCTCCTGCAGCGGCCGGCTGGAGCGCGAGGAGCTGAGTGAAGGAAATGGAGGTCGTGAGCGCAGCTCATATAGGAAAGGTCAACAACAGACCCGGATGTAGTTCCTTAGACGACACGATATATTTTTGTTCATATATAGATTATAACGTGTAAAGTCAAGGTTATATCAATTAAACTGTGTTTGTGTTGATTTAAAAACAAAAAATATTTATAATATCAGGCAGTTTTATCCAAAGCGATATACAAAAGAGGAACAACAGCTCATATTTTATGAACGATTACTTCTTAATAGTATAAACATTGGCCAAACATACCTTCTTTTAGAAAAACATACGTCTAAATTGGCAAATTATTTATGTGATTTAATTTAAAACTAGATACAGTTATTTTATTTTAATTCGTTGCATGGGAAAGTATATGTGCACTGTATGTTTATAAATATAAACCAATAAAACAAATCTCAAAATTATATTTACATAGTGTTAACACTTTTGTGAAAACAATACATGGTGATTTTTTTTAAGTTTTTTTTTAGGAATGTTGTGAAAATGTTAACGAACATAAAACGTACTTCTTTTAAAGTAAAAATAAAATACACAACTACTCAAAAACATATCTTCTTCCTTTTTTTTTTTTTTTTTTAGAAAAATATACTTCTTAATAGGCAAACTAATATAATTTAATTTAAAACTAGAAAAAGGGAGAAAAAAAATATATTATTTTAATTTGTTGTATGAGAAAATATATTTACACTGTATATTTATCTGTATTCACAAATTACAGAATTATTTTTACATAGAGTTAACGCTTTTGTGATAACAATAAATCTTATCTTTAAAAAAAAATCACGCAAATTAAAAAAAAAAGTTTAAGTTGAAAGTAACAGATATATATTGATCTAATATTATTCTTCTGCGTTAGTCTCATAGACCGTAAAAAAATGTGTAAGTCTTGACGTTTTGAACATTTTTCTTTGGCTTGATATGAACGTATAATTCATGCTTTTATTTGATAAAATGTCAGTTCCCTTGATGCGTTGTCATTTGGCGGTGCTTCAGCGTCCCACAATCTCATTGGTCGGTTTTTCATTCGGGCAGCCAATGAGAAATGCGCATTGAGACCCCGGAACAAGAAGAAGAAAACAAATCCAGTGGCGGGAGCGGAAGTTTATAAATTAATCTGATTAGAAGTGCCACTGAATTATTGGAAATATGTGCGAGAAAAGCAAAATCGTGAGTTAATGTCTTTGTAGAAGTCACTAGAATGATATACGCTAAATTAATGAAATGCGAAACAATTCGCTTTGTCAATGCTTAAATGTTCACAGCAGCTCCATGTAACGTTAGTGTTTATCTGTGCTAATCTTTTTTGTATACTATATATTTTAACGTTTTCATTTTGATATGGTATGTTGTCTTATACAACACGTCCTTGTGTGGTAGATGAAAACAAAACAACAAAAATGAATACAACAATTTTGGACATGCAATACTGTGGTATCCTTTGTACCTTGAAATACAAAGTGAATACCAGTGTAAATGTATATAATAATCATTCAGAATAATATTATGTTTTAAAGTGCCATGGTGTTGCCAAGCTATGGCAATTAACATTGATCCTTGAATCTCAAAGCTTTTGCATATACCATTACATTTACATATACAATTGCAGGTGACCCAGTGGCTCAGGAAGGTGTTCGGTCAGCAGCCGGTACCGGAGTTTGAGGTGAACAAGCGCACAGTGGACATTCTGTACGAGCTGGCGGAGAGCAGTGAGATGAGATGCAGAGAGGTTGAGCTGCTCATCGAGGACCACGAGCAGAAAACAGAGGAGTACAGCAGTGATGGTGAGACTCTGAACAGCCTGCCAAGGGCATGAATGTTCAGCAAATGTACATTTTAGGTTGTGGAATAAATGAATCATAATTTTTTAGTCTTGTTTTCATGTTGAGCTGGGGCTGCTAGTCCATGATTTTCATTGTGGTCTATGGCAGGAGCCCATCTGCAGGAAGTGCTTCTCCAGGGGGTTGGACTTCAGCTTGGAGGACTTTCCAAACCCACAGTGGACCTGCTGTCGGTGCTGGAGAGCACAGCTGAAGTGCTTAAACTCAGGGACACATCGCTTGGAAGGTAAAATAACATGTTACATCATAAATGCATCATATATTGATTTGATAAAAGTAGTAGATGTGTATTGATCCACTTCCCTCATATACTGATAACTCTCCTACCTCACATCCGCCTTCACTTTGTTATTTGCACTACCGACTGTTTATTACAGTAACAACTGTTTACTTATGCATTTTGCACTACCACACCGTAACTGGATGATGCTCATTTGCACTGCCGACTGTTATTTACAGTACCAACTGTTTACATCTGTATTTTGCACCGTACTTCTAACTGTAATATGCAATCACTTTCCACTGCACTTTTACACTTTTTTCGGATAGCTTCTGTCCATAATTTATTGCACTACCTTAATCCACTACCATATTCCTCATTTTAGCCTAACATATCATTGTATACCTCTATCTGTAAAATTCTGTTTATAGTAATAGCCATCTGTATATTATATTATATTCATAGTACATATCCACCTGTAAATTCTGTTTATAGTATTAACCATCTGTATATTATTCACTGTACATATTCACCTGTAAATTCTGTTTATAGTAATAACCATCTTTCTATTTATAGATATATTTATATATATTCAGTACATATCCATGTCCTGCACTTATGCAAACGTTGTATATCCTGCACTTGCTGCTATTGCACTTCTGGTTAGACCTAAACTGCATTTCGTTGCCTTGTACTTGTACTTGTGTAATGACAATAAAGTTGAATCTAATCTAATCTAATATATCTATTACAGTCATAATTTAGACATGTTCCTGATGCAGCATGCGTGGTGGTTTTGGAACCGCGTTACTAAAAATATTGATACTGTTCGTATCACTGTGTATCAAGATCCAGAGCTGAAATTCAGAAATGGTAATAGTTGGTTTTGTTTCCGACGCTTTAAGTGGTAGACCAATCACAACAGACTGGGTCATCTGACCAATCAGAGCAGAGTAGACCAATCACAACAGACTGGGTCATCTGACCAATCAGAGCAGAGTAGACCAATCACAACAGACTGGGAAAGAGGGGTTTAGAGAGACTGAATCTTCGTACAAAATATTTTCAGACTTTAAGAGATGAGTGGTGATGTGCAATGTATATTATTAAGTGTTAAAGTTGTAGGAGACCTTTAAAACAAGATTAGGAACCTTTAAAGTAGCATAATTGGGGCACTTAAAAACTAGTTGTTAGTTGTTGCATCCCAAGGATCTACTAGGCAAAGTCACATTAAGCCGCGTCCCTATGTGCATAATAACTGATCTAAACTGTGTTTGATTTCACACTCTTGTTCCCTCCAGCTACATGCCAGCAATCAATAAACTGACCAATGACGTGCTGGAGGCGGAGAAAACGGACCGCAAGTTGCAACGGGAACTTTCTGCTGTTAGGAAGAAAATCACTGCCTCAGTTGTCCTTCGGAAAAAACATCAGGAGTACGAAAACACAAGAGATAATTAATGCATTTCACTTGGCTGTTCTTTGTTTGTTAATTGTGCAAAATGGTAATGATTTGGTTGGAAAGATTCTTACCTGTCATGATTTATACTGCTCCTGTCATTAATTCAACTCCTCTTCCTGATTATAGTAACTGCTCAAATTATTCTAAAGCAGGGATTTTCAATCTTTTAGATGCCACAGACCCACAAATATGATCAAAATCTAAAATTTAAGAGGCATCCATTTTTTATGAACACCAATTTATGCACTTAAATATTAGTATTTTATAGTTATTTTTATAGTCACAATAGTAATTTACTGTTAAATGTATTATTTATTTAATATTAATCTAAATGTTCTTTATTTATATTGATCATAATCAAAATTTGTCTATTTAATAGATTAATATATTTTTTATTTTAATCACTTATTTATTTCAATCTTATGGAAGTTTGTTTCCACACTGAATAAAGAATAAAAAAGGTAATTGTGACTTTATCTCAGAATTGTTTTAGATTATATCTCGCAATTCTGACTTTTTTCCAAACGCTGCATTCACACGGGGCAATGGCGTTGACGCTTCTCATTTACTTTGAATGGGTGATGTCATGCGTTGCCGAACTGAATTGTGGGTTCCGTCGCGTTGCAAGCGGCAGAAGTTGAAGATTTCTCAACGTTTCAAGCGCCAACGCAGGCGTCATCCAATCAGATCGCCCTATGCAAATACCCTAGCGCAGACGCTAGCCAATTGCGTTCATGCAACCCCAGAGCAGACGACGTGTGATTGGCTGTTGTCACTATGACGGTCGCATCAGCACGAAGCTTCACCGTGTGAATGCAGCGTAAGAATGGTGAGAGATAAACGTGCAATTCTAAGAAATAAAGTCTTTATAGATAAATTATCTTTTACTTTTTAATTTTTATTCTGTGGTGGAAACAAGTTTCTATACAATCTAATGAATCAATTAACTTTATTTTGATCATATTATTTATTTATTTGTTCAGATTTTCTTAAGTCTTTTCCACGGACCCCTGGAAAACCTTTGGAAACCCCTGATCTAAAGCTAACACTTGTGTGTGAAACTGTTTTTCAGCGATTTGACGAAGATCACACACATACAGCAGGTGGAAGCAGCTACAGCGGAGGAGAGGCTTCTTAACATGGACTTCATGAAGAATAAATCCAGAGATCTCGCTTGCAGGAATAAGATTGCACAGGTTTGCGTTTCTTTTTATTTAGTATTGTATCCAGGCATCAGTTCATACAGTTTGATTATATCTGTCATGCAGCCTTATACAAACAGAATCTGTGTGTTTATGACAGGAAAAGCTGGATTCGCGGCAGATGCATGATTCTCTTACCCATCAGGCCATCCTGCAGTTATCAGAGGTAAACTACCCTACTGATTTACCAGATCACAGACCAACAAAGATGTTTTTAATAACATGATGTGAATGCAGCATTAGTATCATAAAGTCATTCTATCTTTTCAGGATATTTTTGTGCACACCTACAATGGCGTATAACTAGCCTGTTATGATGTAAATGGCATTTGTAATTGCATCATGTAGGGATTTATTTTAAAAAGGCCCTTTTACAAAGTGTCGATTTAGTTTTTCGGCTCTACTAAAATAGGTTTTCATGCTTGAATGTTAAAGGGGTGATGAATTGGGAAATCAACTTTCCCTTGAGCCTTTGATATATAAAAGTTCATCGTGATATAAGAATATCCTGTAAGTTTCAGAGCTGAAAACGTCCTTGTTAGTCAAAGAAAAGCTTTTATAGACACCAGGCCCAGAAAACGAGAGATCTCACAATATGTCGACCACTGACATCATAGGATGCAGAAGCATAGGATGCGTGCGTGTGTGTGTGTGTGTGTGTGTGTGTGTATTTGTGTACGGTTTGCGGTTATATTCACTGATCGGGCGACAACATTCCAATCAATCGCGGGTGGATGAGAGATGATATCTTTGTGTTTGGTTGATAAAGGCATTTTGCGAGTCCTCTGAGCGTTTCTCCAGACGCTTTCAAAACAAATCCCACATGTACTGAGAGGAGCTGAAGCTCATTAAATATGCAAATCTTATCCAATCCTAGCCGTGGGCGTTAACTTCCAAGTCTTCAGTGCGGCACGCCCATAAAAACCAAGCGTTTCTTCAGAGAGCATCAAAACCAATGCAGAAAATAGCCTATTACGTATTTATTATGATATTTCTTAATGTAAAAACCACGCAAACGTCATAAGTTTACCTCAGACAACAGTAAAAAAAAAAAAAAAAAAGCCAGTTTATGACACCTTTAAAATAAAACATTATTTTTCACATATTTGATCATCTTGTCATTTGACATTGTTGTAGCTCCTCTCTTCTCAGTCTGTCAGTAACCCTCTGGGGTGGGTTTCCCATACAATGACGACATTACATACAATGCATTATTTAAGATGAACAACCGTATTGTCACATTTGTCATTCAACCACGTTGGTTAATGATGTCACGCAGGTGGTGGAGAAATAACTTATTTTAATGAATCTGTTTGAGATAATAAATGCTAGATTCTTTGCTATAAATTACGAACATGGCATCTGAGAACTAATTCTCATTTTTGTCAGTTTGTTTTCCAGATTCAATCATAGGCTCGTTCTTGCGTACTAGAGCACGTACGCATATATTTCGTAATAATAATTTGTTACATTTATATAGCGGTTTTCTGGGTACTCGAAGCGCTTTACATGGAAGGGGGGAATCTCCTCAACCACCTGGATGATGGGACGGCAGCCATATTGCGCCAGAACATCCACCAGCTGATTGGTGGAGAGGAGACTGAGCGATGAAACCAATCACTGGATGATTAGGAGGCCATGATGGATAGGGGCCAATGGGCAAATTTGGCCAGGATGCCGGGGTTACACCCCTACTCTTTTTCCAAAGGACATCCTGGGATTTTTAATGACCACAGAGTCAGGACCTCGGTTTAACATCTAATCCGAAGGACAGTGCATCTCTGACATCCGCATCCATCACTATACTGGGGCATTAGGACCCACACAGACCACAGGAGGAGCGCCCCCTGCTGGCCTCACTAACACCTCACTCTTCAGAAACACCGCTTTAAATTAAGGATGGGGATTTTTGTCAATTTCTCATTTCGATCATCGATAGGTCTCAAAAACGAGTACTCGAGTACTCGGGGGCGGGGCATATGCAGGGGGCGGGGCATGTCCGTCATTGAGATAATGAAAATACTGTTATGAAAATGGTTGTTGACAAATAAAAACGTGACATGAAAACATGAACATATAAAACTAAAAATAACTGCTAGATTATGATGCATAAATGTATTTGAAAAAGAAACATCTTTATAAAATGACCGTCTCAAATAACCAAGTCAATAATATTGAGCATGCCTTTGAGCTGAAACTGTGGAATAACACCACCCTGCAGAGCTTGCTAGCTGGTTAATAAACTCAACCAAACGCACCCTATATCAATTAATATGAAGATTAATATGAACCTATTACAACTTAAATCAACACAAAAGGACGTGAATGCGCACGTGAACTTCAGCGTGCTAGATTTTACAGGCGAAGGGTTTGAAACGGAACATTTTGAATGCGCTCTTCCCTTAACAACGCTCATACACGGACAACGAAAGCACACAGAAACAACATTTTATTAAAATCGTGTTCTCATTATAATGCTTTGACAGATTGACTCTGCACATCATGCACTTAATTGTATTATTCATGATCGAAGCGTTTACAGACATCACTGCGCGTTTTCGAACTCATAACGAAAAACAACTTTAAATAAACTAGGTCTACTGTTAAAAAATATGAGAACAGTATAGCACTGCTGCATTACTAATATCAATGATTCTGAGAAAGAAATAGCCTATCTAAAAAGAATATGACCGTCTCTAAACCATAATGTCGAGCATTAATGCATTTGAGTAGCCTGGATGCCAGCCGAATTTAGCCCCGCCCACAAAATGTTTTGCTCGGGCAATTCGGTCTGGACTCGCTCCATAGAGGAGGAATTATGCCCGAACAGAAACTGTTCGGACCAATGAAATTGTCAGGGCGGGCTTTAGACGATGATGGACAGATGATAAACAGTAATGTAATCATGCACGTCATCGAAGGCTCTTGGGTTGAATTTGCTCTTATCCTAAACGGAGAACTTGTTCGTATATGCGTTCACCTTTACTATTTCTCTCAGAAACGATGATCGTGTTGGTAAGTACTCTGTGTATCCTTAAATTATTTTATTACTGCCAAAGATCGTTTACACTCATGTTTTTCTTGTAACGTTACTTAATCATGCGTGCATGCAGACAGGGTTTCCAAGTGTTTTTGCAATGTCGCGCACAATTGCTACTCAAAACGTTTGGTTGGCAAAATATGTTATTTTGGCAAGGTTGCCTGCTAAAATTCGCATTCCTGGGTTTATAAAATCACATAATTGGGGTCGCTTCAATCCGCGGACATGGAGAAAAACACGGACTTGGTAACAGTGCAGTTGAGTTCTGTTGACATTTGACAACTAACGTTACGCGTCGCTCCGTTGCTCTGATTGGTTGTGGGTCTATCCAATTGAGGTCTTTCCTGGCTCGGTTGAAACACGCCCCATAATCAAAGCTCAATGGAGCGGTACCAGACTCAAATTCTGACTAGAATTGAGTATGGCCACGCCAGGCTAGCATTTGAGCTGAAACTGAAGAGAATGAACAACAGCCGGTACAACGGCAGCGCTTTGCTAGCTTAAGCTCAACCAAACGCGTTTTATATTAGATTAATCAGATATAGACAACATGCATCTGCAGAAAAGGACGCGAATGCGCACATGAACTTCACGCAAAGCATTCCGGGAAGGCGGCGCTGCATTTGAACAAACGCCGCGCGTCAAAAAAGCTGACCGAAGCTCAACTTTATGCAAATGAATCCGTTGAACGCAACGCGACTATCCAATAGAAGTAGAGCACATGGAGACGGAGGGAAGTCTCTCGCCGGTCCTTTGTTTTTCATTCCCCGCTGGCTCAAACACACACCCATAGCGGTAAACTTGAGCAACGCCCATCAACATACACATGAGGGGAAGCGTCACAACACCACGCTTCAGTCGTGCCGCGAAAGTGGATCAGTTAGGTTACTCTAATTTGACCACTTTTTCCAGTAACGAGTAATCTAACGCGTTACTATTTCCAAACCAGTAATCAGATTAAAGTAACTTATCCAAGTCACTGTGAGTTACTTTTTTTTTGTCATTTTCCTTAGTAAAAATATTTATTTTTGCTTTCTTGTTTAGTCTCAGCAGGGGTTTTCCTGCATAGAGAATTACGAGGCGGCCGCTCCGTCAAATTTCTTGCCGCCTCCGTCTGTCGACAAAACTCAAGACAGGCAGCCAATTCAGATTAGGCATGTCGTGATAATTAAATAATCATCAGAAATATATATTGTCACATTATCCTTCAGCAATCATTATTAGTATATTATTATTTGCTAGTAGCCTACAAAGTCATCTAAAGCTATTCCATAGCTGAATGTCTTTCCTCCGCTGCAGCTGTCAATCATTCTCCGTTCAGCAAAACTGCGCGTCGTTTGGTTCCAGTCAGCAGTAAAGCTCACTCCATATGATATATTCCCGTTATAATACTTGATATGTTGATAAAATAATTTATCTTCCTGGAGTTTATCTAGCGGTTTCTGAAAGATGTTCGCTACTCAGGTGACAACACAAGGACTATTAATTAGCATCACACGCACAAGAATTAAAAACTGTGAAGAAACAAATAATCAGTGAATGTTTGGACCGATATAGGCTACATAGTAGACTAGGATTTGTGGGCTCAACGCTCATCTTCTCTTTATGCCGTGGACTTTTCAATGTGCACTCGCGCTGCACTGCGCACTCTGATTCCATGTTGCTTTAAGCGCATCATTCTGCACCCGGGATGCGCATAAGCGCTTTGTTGCCGCTCTGTTTTGAAGCGTTTCATATATTTTCATAGTTTTGTGCACTTAAAGATTATTAAAAAATATATATATAAAAAATAAAAATATAATGTTCTTACGTTTACAATAAAATATAAATCTTGTAATTTTATATTATTTGTGTAGGCCCATATAATTATTTACATTCATATATAAATATAAATTAAAAATTATATATAAATTGTTTTTCATAAATGTATTTAATAAGAGCACAAAGTAATTTGTACCTTTTCATTAACATGTTTAGGGTTTTATGTTTAGTGTTTTATGTTTAGTAACATGTTTTATGTTTAGTGTTGGCAAAAACGGTTGTCATTTTTATGTTGAGGCTGCAGAGGTGTTGTCGGCAACTGATGAATGTAACTAATAAAGTAACTTGTAATCTAACTTAGTTACTTTTAAAATCAAGTAATCTGTAAAGTAACTAAGTTACTTTTTCAAAGTAACTGTGGCAACACTGCCAATCAGACCTCCGGTACCGCGCAAAATGACGCAATGACCAATAAAAAAAGAGACTTTTTTTTTTTTTTTTAAGTCAGGGCGATCATCGTTCTCATGATCGATGATTGCGGTCACGTTCGAGTACTCGATTACTCTACCACTGTTGCCCATCCCTACTTTAAATCTCTTGAGAAACTAAATGATATCAATTAAATTTGTGTATATACATAGGAAATGAAATATATAGATTGTAATAAATGTCAGCTTGCTTATTTTGCTCAAGATAAGGATTTATGAAGTCCATGTAATGCAAACAAGAAACTATGCTTCTAACCGAAAGCTGTCGCTCCAACCACTCAACTTTCCAATGCGGTTTGTTGTGTTTTTTATAGGAATTATGGTTTCGGGAAACACGACTCCTTGAACATAGTTGGCTAATGATGCTTTAGGGAAATGCACCCCTGCTTACTTTCTGTCTCTATAAAGCCCCTCCTCCTGTTCTCTAATTGGTCGGTTGTGTTGTGATTGGTCAACCTCTTCGAGCGTGTTTGGAAATATCCCACCCCTCACCATAACCGAGAGTTTCAACACACCTACTAATGCCCTGTCCAAATACCCACACTTGCGGTCTTTGCACTTGACCACGTTCCTGTATTTGGCCCAAGTGTTCAAGTAGGAGTGTGTATAGAACTTTTGATTACCTGATGGGACACGCTTATAGTGTTGCACAAAATGCAAGTGTTTGCAGAGCTTTTTTTTATTTTCAGTACTTCGCATTTTAAAATAAACTTCTAAATGTCTGTTCAGTAGTCACTACTTAATTTTAAAATTGTGGCGCTAATTAAGTGATAAAAAGCAGTTGCGAATGTTACACATAGCCTACTCATCTTTGCACCAATAAAATGTGCAACTCTTTGTTTTACTATGTAATATCTAGTTAATTAAACTTACGGTGGAATGTTTTCCTCGACATCTTGTGATTTCGGCGTACGCGAGTTCCCGAATATTATGCATGATGGGATACACTTAGCCTCGAATACCGCTCTGAAGCAGTAGTCGAGATGGTGTGGGTTTAGTGTGCATTAAGGGCACTGCACTTTGGTATTTATAAGGCCCTGTCCCAAATATTGCACTTTCGGTCCACAAGACCGTAGGGTGTCCAATTCGTCATTTAAGCTTAAAGAAGAGTGCTCGTGAGCGCCCCCTTTGTGCACTTCAGCTGAGCCCGCAAGTTTGCGAGCTACGCAGAGGACTTCTACCCTGTAGTCAAAGCGGCATTACGTCGTGAAAGTGCAGACTCAGAGGAATACCGTGAGGGTTTAGGGTGCCATTTGGGGCCTAAGATATGGGACAGTCTTGTGCACTTACTTCCTGTCGTGTACAAGCGCTCTCAAGTGGCCAAGACCGGAAGTGTGGGTATTTGGACAGGGCATAACTAGCTCAACCAGGCCCCGCCCCTTTATTTTGCGTATGTCTTGGGCGGGAATTATTTAATTGAAGAATATTGTGACGTGCTCGTTCCTGGAAGAAAGTTCAAGACTACAATGGAGGCATTTCGGGGAGTTCAGAAACAGTGACACTGATATAGACAAGAACTCTTGCTGGAGTGAATTTGTGCTTGGGAACTTTGCAGAGCTTTTTCAACATTACACACTAAAGAACATTTAAATTAAATAAACATGACTGAAACAAAACTGCATCTTACCAGAAGTTGTTTTCTCAATTTTTTTCTATAATTAGAAAATTGCCGCGCTGAAAGAAGAAACACTACCTTTGAAGAAGAAACTAGAGCCGTATAGTGATTTGAGCCCTGTAAGTACATTCATATGAAGATTTGCCTTATTGAACATGGAAACCATCATATGGTTTTGTTGTTTGATGTGTGGGTGGTTAATAAATATTCATTTTTGTCATGCACATTATGTAGGACACAATTCAATAAAAAGAAAAACACATCCACATTCAAATAAAGCATTGTTAATTGTTTTTAAAATTCTTATCATTGATCCTTCATCAATCCTTCTCAGTATTTATTATTGCTGTACTTTTTTTTTTCCAGAGTCCAGCTCTTGCACGGGTGAAAATCGAGGAAGCTAAACGAGAGCTGGTACGTTTTCATTCACAGTTGTATTAATTTATATTAGTGCTGTCAATCGATTTAAAAAAATAACTAGATTAATCACACATTTTTTCTGTGATTAATCGCAATTAAATACACTTTTTATATGTTTTCAATATATTTTATAACGTAATAATTTCACTGTAAATCGCCAAATTAAAGGGATGGTTCTCCCAAAAATGAAAATTCTGTCATCATTTTTACTCTCCCTCAAGTTGTTTCAAACCTGTATGAGTTTCTTTGTTCTGCTGAACACAAAAGAAGATAGAGTGAAGAATGTTTGTAACAAAAGCAGATAGAGCAACCATTGACTGCCATAGTAGGGAAAAAAATACTATGGTAGTCAATGGTTGCTCTCTCTGCTTTGTTACAAACATTCTTCACTCTATCTTCTTTTGTGTTCAGCAGAACAAAGAAACTCATACAGGTTTGAAACAACATGAGGGAGAGTAAATAATGACAGAATTTTCATTTTTGGGTGAACTATCCCTTTAACGTAGAAACAACATAAAGACAGTATATTTTGAATACTTGTTAAATGACATATTTTTATAAATGAAGGCCAGTATCAGTGATACTAATACAGCTACTGATGTCTCAATGAAATGGGTTTCCCCCCAAATTTTAAACATTAATAATAATAGCCACTCAACATTACAGTGTGATTGAAAGCTTTTTAACATTTATTAGGCTTAAAAAATATAATAACTTTTTATTTAAGTGAACCTAAAACAATCCTTACATAAACCTAAAGAGACGGAGCATATTTAGGCCACGCCCACACCGGGGTGGGGTGGGGGGGGCAATCCAAAGCACTCCATTGACTTTGCATTGCGTGAAGCGCCTCCTTGTCATTACGGACTTATAACAAAAAACAGAACAATGTCTAAAAGCTGATATGTGACAAGGTGTACAGCAAACAAGCTAAAAAACCCAGAAAAAAGTTTTTATAAGCTGTTGACCCAAAAAAACAAGCGTTTATGGAGACAAAAGTGGAGACAGGCAATAAGACATGAAGCTTCAGCAGGAAGAATGGGTACATTTTGGGATCCTGACACTCAGTATGTCTCAGTATGCCTATGTGTGCAGTAAACATTTTGTCACTGGTAAGTGAAATATCCAAATGTCAGTTTTATATATGATATTTCCTGTCTCTGATTACGTTCCCCTGTAGTGGGCGTAGTTCTCAGTGTAATAACATAATAGTAAAGTAATAACCCCGGTGGGCGTGGTCTTCAGATTATGACGCGTGTCGCTCTGTCTCGATAATAAATGTCATATTTACCTGTGGCCTTGTCTAACAGGTAGGAAATATAGGCTACAGAAATGTAATACAGTTATCAAACAGCCCGCACTGCATAAATGTATTAAATATAATTTAATTCTTATTAAAGCTACAAACGTTCTTTAGTCAAGAGCAGTGAGTGATTTTCTCTGTTCCCTTTCGTCTTTGATTAACTTTAATGACAGACAGATCTGCCGCTGCCGAACATGACGCGGATCCCATTTTCTCACAACTCTTTTAGTTCATTTAAGACGTTATTTAAATCATTTAAACCGGTTCTTATGCGGATACTCGACAAAACTGACATTTTGGCATAATTCTGTGTGTTGTTTGTTAAAGCGCGAAAGAGAACTCGATTTTGTTGCGCTGTCTGTACATGCATGATACTGGCGCGTGTCGTGTGTGTGTGACAGACCATTCACAGACAGTGTGTTCTCTTGTGTCTTGTCTCGCTTGAATGGTTTTAAAGCATTTACTTGAATAAGAGCGTGATCATATAATGTAACGCTAGCCAAAGGATGAAATAAAAACGGATACTGCATAATTGCGTAAAATATTTTTAGCGCATTAAAGGTGCACTATGTAACTTTTCCGTCCACTAGAGGTCGCCTGTTCAAAACAAAAGCGTAGTTTGATGACACCACGTTTGAGCGCAGAATCCTGGGACATGTGGTCTTCACCTCACAGCCGGTGGAAAAGAATCGGGATAGGACTCGGCCAGAAATCATGTTCAAGGATGCGATTATTAACGTTACTGTAGTATGAAGCAGAGCAGGAGCGAGTGTTGTGGAGCTGAGGAACCGCTGGAGTGATTGTTAATAAGATAAACGCAACGCACGCCTTGCGAGCAGCGAGACTTTTATTATGACACAGTTGCCGGCGCCACTTCCGCTTTTCCAGTCATGAGTATGAGGTAACACAGCTCTGTTTATCATATCAGATACATCTGAGTGTGTTGAAAATTATGTTATGACGTTACTCTGCGTTCTCTCCGCGGCTGCTATGACACTTGTTCACACTGCAGTGAGAGTAAAGCGTTTCTGCAAAATAAAAACAAAACACAAATAAAATAAAACCGGAAACCGAGGGTAACGCAGATATGACGCCATCGACAGGCGACTCCCTCACATGTCCCGGTTCCTTGGTTAAAATAGCAATTTCTCACGATGTACAAATAGTTGGAAACATTTGAGATATTGTAAGTACTCAACTGAACGAAATATATAACACTGGCCTAGTGGTTTTTGGATATTTTACTGAATTTTTTTTGCACAGTGCACCTTTAAACTGGAAAAATTGTATTGCATGCGTTAACATTGACAGCACTAATTTATATCATTATTATACATATATAATATATACTTGTTGGAAATAGTAATTTGAGTAACATTATTTGTATTCAAAGGCTGCCTTGGATGCCCAGCTGGAGCAGAAAGTGGACTTCATGAACACTTTATCTAGATAACTTTAAATATCTAATAAGTATGGAAGCTTGTTTCCGCCACAGAGATATAAACTCGCAATTCTGAGAAAAATGTAATCTTTTTCCCCCTCAGAATTATGACTTCTCTCACAATTGTGTTTAAGTCTCGCAATTATGACTTTTTCCCTCGCAATTGCAAGTTTATATCACGCAATTAGGACTTTATAACTCACAATTATGACTTTATAACTCACAGTTATTACTTTATAACTCACAATTGTGACTTTATAGCTCACAATTGTGAGAAAAGAAGTCAGAATTGCGTGATATAAACTCGCAATTGCGAGGGAAAAAAGTCATAATTGCGAGATGTAAACACAATTGTGAGAAAAAAAGTCGCAATTATCTTTTAAAATGTTTTATTTTGTGGCTAAGACGAGCATAAATGCGATATTAAACATGTTAATAAATGTAATACATTTGACTTTTGTAATAAACGCAATTCCTCTCCGAATCTCATGGTGGTGCCTTGTGTTTTTATCGACGTCATCGCAGCGGAAATGACGCCTACACATTTGTTCCAGCGACGGCTAGTGGGGACATTTTAAATTAGCAAACTGTGCTAAAGCGGTCGGAAAGTCGAGAACACGCCAGTTTTTCCATACAATTTCCAACGGACTCCATATTTCCCCCATGAATATGGTCGCGCGAGCCTGAGATGTCCCAGAGAACACACACATGAGGACAGATTGGAAGCAGGTAAGCGGCTGGCGTCGGTTATTGCCGCGCTCTCTTCACTGCGCCCTTCCATTTTGAGCCTGTGCTGCAGTTTTGACCCAAACCTCCTCTCGCTTTAATCACGGAACGCTTTTATACGTGCATGTGTGCACGCGTGCGGTCTTCACTCAACGTGCAAATGCGCCGGTTACCGTGCAGCGGTCGAGCAACTTCCAGACCGAATGTGTTCCAGCAACATGTCGCAGGATGAGTGTGTGTGTGCTGCAGTGTCCCAACATTCATTTAGCGTATGTTTTACTTTTTGCTCCACTTTCTCTGTGCGGTATTCCGTCGGTTTATTTCGCAGCTGCGTTCAGTTGCATTGAAGTGCACGCGCGCACTGCTCTATAAACTGATTATGGGAATATTTTAAAGAAGCGTTGATGTGGATTACTTGCAAATAAGCCCTTCCAACTCAACGGGCTGTTACATGCGCCATTAACAGCTGTTTGGTGCGTGCGGGATCAGAGCGCGCGCGATATGTTCATACATGATGCATTGATGTCTGTCTGATGGAGCGCGTGAACCGTGTTGCAAGCCGGCTGCGCGCAGAACTAACGTTAGCAATGTTATGGAAACTCGTATGAAAATTACCATGGTAACCACAGCGTTCGCCAAAATACCGCAGTTGTTGTAATGAATCTTGGGATCTCATTCAAACGGTGTAAGAAACTTGCAGAATCGTTCTGTTATTTTAATTTATCCTTTTGGAAACTAACATTGGTATCTCAAATCAGTGTTATAGTTTTTATTGTTGTAATTTAACGTTCAATAAGGAAACACGACCTGTGGCAGTCGGTGCATGTAAAACGTCTGCTTGGAATAACATATAATACATATGTTATATTTAGTTGTCAATAGTAACTGTGATTAATGTAAAATATGTATTATTTCTAAGGAAAATATTTATTATGGCACAATCAAATGCTATTATATATATATATAGATATATATGTGTATATATATATATATATATATATGTATATATGTGTATGTATAATAAATAAATAAATATGAATAATTGATGCGGAAGTGGGATTCCCTGTTCAAACCATCACAAGTTTCGGTAACACTTTTATTTTAGTGTCCTTGTTTCATGTAGTTACTATAGTAATAACTATAAATTATGCATATTTGCATGCAGCTAAACCTATAAATACATGTAGTTAATTATAAATGCATAATTACACCTTTAAATAAAAGTGTAACCCAAGTTTCTTATTTGTTTGTTCCTTTGTTTTAATTTGTTGTTTTTTTCCCCCGCTTTATTTTAAAAAAAAAAGTGTTAAAATTGTGCCATCCGCAGTTGGAAAAAATACAATATACTAATGCAATGTATAAGCGTGTGTGTATTTTTCAAGTATTTCTTCTGAATGGGGTGTTTTGGTGGAAAGTGTACAGTAAATAATTGTATATTATAAATTAAATAAATAAATAATTTGACCATAGTAAAGTTTTGCATGTCTGGAGAGGGTGAATTTAAATAAGGTCTGCAGTGTTTTTGAAAACATTTATCCGGTCATTGAAAACCTGTGAGAAAATTGTCATTTTCTGTCCTGAAAAAGTCCAGGAATCAATAACAATATCAAATCTTAAATGATTTTAATATTCACAGCAAGAACATTTTTAGTTTTGTGTAGATCTGAAATGTATTGCAATTAAGTAAAGAGTTCTTCTTCTGAGGTCCGTCCCCGAAAATGATTTTTAAAATCTTCATGCAGTATGACGGGACTCACTAAACACTTGATCGTGGCAAAAATGTGTTTATGGACATTATGTTTTGAAGCCGTTTCAAGGCCACGCTGTTGTGAAATGCAGCGTTGTGTATTGGAGTCAGATGACCTGTAGAAAGGTTGATAAGAGCTTCACTGGTGCGTGAAAGTTCAGCGTTCGGGTTGGTTAAACACCTGCACCTCTGGTGGTTAAATAGTCGAGTCACATTTAATTAGGAAAATAACTGATAATGTTGCAGATATCATCAATTTTGAAACGCGTTTAATATCAGCTATAAGCTGCTCCACAGAAGACAATGGTGTCATTATTCAGCTCAAGTCAGTTCAGTGTAATCAGACATTTGTTGGCTGTTATATTGACGTATTTGCTGTTTTCCAGGTCAGCCGCCCCTGTTTATCGACTAGCAACTGCCACTTCAGAGACGCCGCCCCTGGCCCCGCCCTCCAGAGATGACTGATGCCCAGAAGGCCAACGAGCTCCCTGAATGCCCCACAGAGGGCGGGGCCACAGCAGAGGAGCAGGACATGCCCCTGAGGCAAGAGACCACACCCACCAGCTCTCCGGCTTGTGAAGAGCCAATCAGCTCGCAGAGCCCCGACAAACAGTCAGCCCCTGGCCTGCTCTCCATGCCGTGCTTACTGAAGGAGCTTCATAGAGACTCCGCCCCCGGGCAGCCGCAGGAAACGGATCCGCCCCCGAGCGCCGCCCAGTCCCGCCCGCAGGAAGACAGCGATTCTTCTGTCTGCCTGCGGTCGCCTTCCTCTTCCGGTCACCTCGGGGACTCCGACACGCTTTCGTCGGCGGAGGAAGTGACCACGCCCGCCCAGACGGCCGGCAGGAAGTCACGGCGCTCGCATTCAGAGAGCGACACGTCCTCCATAGCAATGGCGGCTAAGAAGAACCGCTGCCAGGAGAAGCAGGCGAACGGACGCGTCCGCGTCAAAGGCCCGCGCAGCCAGCGGCAGAAGCTGCGCATGCGACAGCTGAGACAGAAGCGGGAGGCGGCGGCGAGACGCAAGCCCGACGTGCTCCAGGACAGCAGCACCAGCGACAGCGACATCACAGCCCACTCTTCATCATCCTCGCCTCTAACGGCCTCGTCCGACAACGAGGGAGAGACAATCAACTCTCACGCACCAGGTAACTGCACAAACACACACACACAGCATTTACACGGTAACAGCCTGTCCTGAACAAATCGATTCACTGATGCATCATGATTCGCTGATCCACATATTTAATAAATTTATTAATTATTTAACAACCAATACGACTTCTGATTAAGTGTTTGACAACCAGTGGAGCAATTTTAAATTCATTGTTTTACAATCTGATACATGATATATCGGCCACCATATCAATATCGGCCGATATTTATCGCTATCGGCCCAAAAAGAAAATTTGTCAGATATATTAAAGCTGATAAAAAATGTATTTCCTTCAGCTGAGACGATTCAGATGCGTGCTGTTCGCCCCGATGGTTTTGAATAGCTTGAAATATGATTGGAATCACTTCAAAAAAGGCGACATGTGCAGCACAAGTCTGTCATATCGGCTACATAAAATTGTTATTGTGTGCTTGGGGGTGGTGAGACTTTTGTTTTTGTAATCAGGCTCTCAAAAATGTTAATTTAGATTTATCGGCCAATATATCAGTTTTCAAATATTAAAGAATTATCGGTCAAAGTTCATATTGGTGCATCTTTAAATTACAATAGATTTATTAATAGCCTAATTAGAGATGCACCGATACTAAATTTCTCCGCCGATACGATAGTTGATAATTCAGAATCGTGTTGTCAAAAGTACCGTCCGCGATACCAAATTGGTACTGACATTTTAAAAACGTGACACTTTGAGCTAAGGCTGGACGATTAGCCCGAAAAATAATCGAAACCGAAATTTAGAACCTCGAACTGACGTAATTTTCCTATGTTGGTTAGTTCGGACTCAGGATCAGTTATCTTTGTTTATAGATGCTCAGAATTACTATGGTAATGGCATGTTTCACACAGTTTATACACGCAAGTTAATCGCCGTTCTTATATGCGCTGATACACACACAGAGATGGCACACAGAAGCCTAGAAGCCAGATCACTTTCACTTGCGTCCTCATGAAGTTTGTCAATTAAATGAGTTTAAAGGCTTGCCAGTTTGAACATTAAAGCTATTGTGCACTTTTCAAGAACAACGTTATGGAAAACTTCTCCGTTCAAGGCTCATGAGCTGTTTTCTGTGAGACAGAGCTGTGTCGTGCCTCTGACAACGCGCGCCAGATCACTTTCACTTGCGTCCTCACAAAGCTTTGTCATTTATGTGTTTTAAGGCCTGCCAGTTTGAACATTGAGGCATTTTTAGACCATCAGATGTGTGTTATGTTGAACTAATGCCTGATTGTGACACACGAACACTCACTTGCACATCACGTGAAGATCGCGCGCAGAGAGGTGCGCAGAAACGCAGTCTCAACGAAAAGTATGACTAAATATCGTCGTCAACGAACCTTTTATCACGTGACGAAAAAGAGACGAGACGCAATGTAAATGACCAAGGTCGTGTGGTGCCGTCTGAATCCACATCTCTGAGTTTTCAATACTATATATCACTTCAGAATTCACGGTTTATATCCTTTTTGGCCACTGCAGAGCACCGTGCGGTTGTGCTTCGCTGTTATTTGGATGCATTTGAAAGATCTAGACTTGTATTACTGAAATGCTGGCAAGTATTTACAAGAGCAAGATATTTCATCACCGCTCAAAAAAAAAAGAAAGAAAGAAAAGCACGTAAACATTTGAAATGTGCCATTATAACGGTAGCAATTATATATGTTAAAATAACCGCAGCATTATGATTACCTCATAAGCGAATAAGAGGCTGTATTCACTTATTTCCGCTCATTTCCATGTGGAATAAAATTACATCCTTTATTTTGAGATAAAATACAAGACAGAAAAAACATTTTACCTATAATGTGGGTCTAATTTTAAACAGATGTAAATAATTAAATAATAATTTGGATATTTTTTTCCTATAATTAAATTAAATATGCATTTATTCTTATTAAGACATTTGGAAAAACTTTGATTACATTAAAGTGGAAAATACATTAAAATGGGTGTTGTGGAAAAAGATGGGGAGAAACGTGGCCACAAAATCACAGGAAAAAACACCACAAACCTTAAGAGACATCTCAATGTTTTTATTTATTTTATTTAAATGTATGTGTGTGTACTTCTAACATGTTTAGTTGGTAAAATAAATATGTTGTAACTTCAAATCAGAGCGTCTTCCGTGTCTGGAATGGATGTATTCTTGAGTCTATAAGGTAACAATAATATAATAAGATAACATTGTTTGAAACGGGTTTGGCTAAAATAAGTTTTTGGTTTTGTCTACGTACTTATACTATATTGACTGGGTTAAATAGAATTGCATTACTAAAAAGAGACTAAAATACAATTTTCATTGACTAAAACTTGACTAAAATGTCATAAGTTTTCATCGACGAAAATAGTCATGGATAATTCTGACTAAAATAAGACTAAAATGCTCAGACTTTTAGTCGACTAAAACTTGACTAGACTAAAAAGAGTATGACTTTGACTGAAACTAATAAAAACTAAAATGACAGCTTGACACAAAGACTAGACTAAAACTAAAATTAAAACAGGCCGCCAAAAACAACACTACCTGTGACTAAAGTAAAGTCACTAAAGTAGCTTAGTAACTCAACCGTTATAGGCATATATTTGAATACCTTTGATGTAAGTACAAACCACAGCTTCATATTAATAGAGACGGTATGAGTAATTGACATACACAATTACGCCGCATTCACACGGGGCGTCGGCGTCAACGCTTCTCGTTTACTTTGAATGGGTGACGTCATGCGTTGCCGAACTGAATTGTGGGTTCCGTCGCGGCGCTTCACTCGCGTTGCAAGCGGCAAAAGTTGAAGATTTCTCAACTTTTCAAGCGCCAACGCAGGCGTCATCCAATCAGATCACCCTATGCAAATATCCTAGAGCAGACGCTAGCCAATCGCGTTCGTTTAAAACACCGGTGAATGAAGAGTAAAGAACGATCTAAAATGGAGGAAAAGCTAATAATTGCGGTGGATAATCACCCGGTCCTTTACTACCAATCATTATTTACATACCGGGACACAAACTGGAGAGACCAGGCCTGGAAGGAGGTGGCAGAGACGGTTGGAGAATCTGGAATGTATCATGCTTGTATTCCGTCCGTGTACTCTGTTTATCATTGAATGACAGCAGCATATCATATCATGTGTGGTTCAAATAGAGCTATCCCCCAGCCAAATGAGGAATCAAATATTAAAGTGATCAGTTTTCATACACAAAATAGTCTCACAGACTAGCTGTCAAAAAAGGCGCTTTTTTTGTGTTGTGTTGTGGTCCAAGCGGCAAGTAATGTGATTAGCTGTTGTCACTATGACGGTCGCGTCAGGCACCAAGCTTCAGCCACGCCCTCCGTCAAGCGTTGATGCCGAAGCCCCGTGTGAATGCGGCGTTAGGGATGCTCAAAACGGTTCATTTTCCTGTCAGACAACCGCCGCTCATTATCCGAATATTAACCGTTAACTGATAAGATTATAATATTGAATTGGCATTAAATAAATATACAGTTGAAGAGTGTCTGTGACCCGTTAAAAATACACTTTTTTTTTTCCACGGGTTTATTTTACTGTGCAAACAGCAGCATACAGAACAGCCCAACAACAACATCAGAACCTGGATTCACATTATCAAATGTTCACGCACCTGCAGCGTTTCTGACAACACAGAAAAACTGGATTAAAATATTTTTAAAAAGCATAAAATAAATAGGCCTACACTAAATATTTTTATTTACAATTCACACTATCGGTTAACGTTTAAACGGTCAAAATGAGCATCCCTACACACAATCACTCTCTCATTAAAGCATTCAAATAAATGTAATGTAGGCCTATGTGCTAATTTATCTGTATCTGATGTACAACAAACAGAAATCTGCTCCATAGACAATAACTACTGAAAGTGAACCATTTCCTTCAAGTATTTTAAAATCACAAAGAAATGCACTTTTTCATTATAAAAAAATATCCCACCTTTAATAGTAGAAAATAGTTACAGTACAAACCTTATCAGTGAACTAATGAGGGCAAAATAATCAATCATTAATCGAAATCGAGGTACAATGTTAAATTAATCAAGATTTTTATTTTTGGTCAAATCGTTACAGCCCTACTCTGAGCGCTGTTGAGCTGTAATCATAAACACCTCTGACTGGCCAGTGTGCTCATGCGCTCATCGGATGTGTCTGGGATTGGCTACAATGATCAACGCATGGGAGCGTTTGAAAGCACACAGAAGTGTTTTGAAAGCAGGAGCGTTTGAAAGCAAAAGCAGGCGGAGCGGTAGGCTGATAGGTGCCCGTGTGTATCTGTGGAAGCGCTCTGTGAAAAGCGTCATTGATGTGAATTTACAGGCTGATCGTTGTAGCCAATCACGGACATATTTGATGAGCGTGTGAGCACAATGGCCAGTCAGAAGTGTTTGCGATTCCACTCAAAGCATCACATTTTTTAAATTTTAGTACCGATTTACTTTTGACAACACTAATTCAGAATGACATCTACCGATTGATATTTTTATTTGAAGGAAAACTCCCAACTAATTCTGTGTGTGTACATATAGCCCTCTCATTTGGTGCATTACTATAATATTTAAAGGTAAAATTAATAACAGAGCCTAACTATTATATTTGAAAACAAGTAGCAGTTGAATATAATAATTACACTGTAAAAAAAACTGTAGTTTTTATAAACACTTGTTTTCATGACAAGTTTATTCAAATTGGATGGGGAAACACCCTACAAACAATGTTTATGGGTAGGGAAAAAAGCTATATTGATATTAGGCATGGTAAAATAAGTTTTACCATGGTTAACGTGGGTAATGCAGGTATGATGTTATTGATAGGCGATGCACTGACACAGGCTTTAAACATTCTTGGAAACATTTGGGATAATGTGAGTGAATAAAATATATAACACTTCTATTGATTTTTTGGATATTTTATTCCAAAAATCTTACATATTGTGCCTTTAACTCTGACAGACCTAAATTCAACACTAGACATTTTACATGAGTTGCATTGCCTTTATTGTCCGATACTGATTATTGGCTGATGCTTCAGTTCCGCCCTAATAATAATGTAAAAACAATAAAACATTACTTCTCTGGCCAGCTCGCTTAGTGGCTTTTGGGTAAAAAGAAAAGACAAAACCTATATTGTGCCAGTAATCGATACCGACCTCGTTTCAACTGATTATGGTAAAAAAAGTACAGCTTATTTTTACTTCTGTTTGTGGATGAGAGCATATGTACTTCAGAGAGTTCTGTAAACTCATTAGAGATTTGCAAATTGAATAATTGAGATGCATCGAGAATCGTTTTGGAATCAGTTTGTGACTCTGAATGGAAACTGAATCGTGAGGTGCCTGAAGGACGATTCCCAGCGCTAGTCCTTAAACGAGCACCTGCAGTGAAGACATTTTGACGTTTCATTTCATTCATGCATTGTTTGGTGCATGTTGACTGAATGACAGAATGGTTAAACATGACCGCACACACTGCGACAGACTCATTGGTCAGGCAAATCACACTCATGAAGGATCTTTTGCACCGGTCAGGGCGTGTATCCTGTGCATGCATGTTGAATGACCTCATATGCAAAGCGCCAGGTGAGGAGCATTTTTCCAGTATCAGAATTCAACAGCGTTCTGACCTTACACTGACCCCTGTCATTAGTGACCAACCCGAATGACCCACTAACTCTGGCTAGCCTTTTAAAATCCAAGAGCATGTATATCGTAATACACAGCAGCTAATTTTGGTCACTGTTTTTGTTAGTTTGATGCTGCTGCTCACCATTGCTGTGGACTAGATATTCACTAAAATAGCAATTCTGCTCAATGTCATGTTTGCAATGAGATTATAATGCAAGCATATTCATGATCAACAGTGCTGATGCATGACATGCCACCATTTGAACAAATGCAGTTTTATTGGAGGGAGATTATACCAGGTATTGGATGAAAGTTGGCATATTAGAATATCACAAGATTTTCTTTGTGTCTTTTGTCTTTCCATTGTCTCACGATCTGTGGTTTCCGTGTCCTATATCTGGCTCATGTGTAATGTGTCTGCAGTTTTTTTTGTTCATTAATCAGTTTTCTGCATCGTATGTGTTAGTTAGATGTCTGTTTTGTCCAAAGCACTACAGTTCCATGTGAGGCCACCAAGGGGCGTATGACTTTCTTTCTGAGGGCCACATTGTTGGCATGGCAGAAGTTGATACTCATGTGATTTTCCTTTTTTTTTTTTTTTTTTTTAGCAGATGCAAGTTTTAGTATTATGTACTAATAGTGTTTATTAATAATTTGAAATAGCATTTATTGGAATATTTTCCATATTAATTTTAGATGAGCTTTTATTTTTATATTTTCAGCTTTCATTTTAATGTGAATGTTCTTTTAATTTTGCGTTTTTCTTTTTTTCTATATATTTGCTTTTATTTAGATGTTAGTACTTAAATTTACTTTAATTAGTTACCAAAGGCAACATGTCGTTTAAGTATAATTGTTGTTGTTTGTATTTATAGAATTTATTTCAGCTTTATTTCAATTAACAAACAGTATTTTTAATATTTTGTTAAAAAGGTAACAATGGTTTGCAAATGCAGTGTTTCAGAGGGTTCAGCTCCCCCCAAGTTGCATCTCTAAGCTCTACTTTTGCAACACATTAACCACTATTTAATAGAATAGAAATGTACTTTTCTTACTATTAAGCACATACATTTATCTGCTTTGAGCAACATTCCTGTTATTATCAGAAAGAACTTTATTGCCAAGTGTGTTTGCACATACAAGGCGTTTTCTTGTGCACGCACAACAACGAGACATGGTAATAACATTTGAGAATAAAATAGAAAAAACAGAAACAAAGACACGGTTAGGTTTAGTCATGACCCTCTGGTACTGTTCACGTGTCGCTCAAAAATGGTAATTTCAATTAAATGATTGTACTATATTTTAGTTTGTTGTTTTTTAATTACTGTTTTGTATTTTTAGGGGATTTTATGGTACTCATTTATATTTATGCAGTAGTTATTATCCATTTATTCACTTTGAGCGTGCACCTGAATATGAAATTTCCAACTTAAACTGTCAGCACAGACTTAAGTTTGGTCTGTTTTTAAAGACAACACATGGCAGATTATTGCTAAAGTGAATAAAAAAAAAAAAAAGTGCTCTCAAACCATGAGAAAATCAAAGCCATACATCCAAACAAGTTGTGCTCCAAAAATGTGGTTGATATCTCAAAAAATGAGCTTTCAGTAAGATTGCTTGGGTGCAGTACCACATGTTTACAATAGACGAAAAGTGTCTCGCATTCATTTCCAATGCGCTCATTTCTGACCGTGAACAATACCAGTGTGACTCTTTTCAGGACCATTTAACATTTTCGACTCATGTCAATAATTTTTTTTTTGTTCACACAGCAAGTGCCAAAAACCGTTACCAAATTTCATACCATTCCAATGAAGTAAAAAAAAAAAAAAATTACATTTCAGTCAAAAATGACTGAATGGGACCAGAGGAATAAATGTATTTTTGTAAACATATTTAACACATCTGTTAGGTCTGTGATAGTTTTGTGTAATGTTATTTATGTGAATATTGAATATCTCTCAGGGCAGCATTTAGCATCCGTATATTGTTAAGAACACATTTACTATGATACGTTGTTCGTCCCTAGTTGTTAAACTCGTTTTTATTTCTCCACACATCAATTCCTGAGGGTTGGTTTGCGATCTAGTGGTTTAAAAGCTGGTTTCTTATCTCACTGTGTGCTCTTTAAGCCGTCTTTAGTCATGTGACCATTGGTGAACTGTACTCAGAATGCACTGTGAGAGCTGCATGTCTAATTCCCAGCATGCTCGCCGGTGTGCACGCAATAACGCCGCCACTTTCTGCATTCCTGTGTGTCTGACGTCTCTCTCTCGGCACTGCCGTCTGTCTTTAAGCTGGCCATCGCCGAGCCGACGGTTCTGGAGCATCAGCGCGTGGGCGGGGCCAACTTTCCATGGGCGTGGCCAGTGGGAGCCTGGGCGGAGTCTTGGAGGAAGCTCTTACGCGATTCGCCGCGATGCAGAGACAGACCGAGGAGCGCTTTCGCGTGTGGATGGACAGACTGACCCGCATGCACTCGGACGATGACCTTTCATCTAGCGAAAATACGGAAGGGCGGAGCCACGTTAGCTCGTTCCTGCCGTCATCGGAGTCGCAGGAAACGCTGGCGGCCTATCAAATGGCCCGACTCACCGCCATCACGGTTCAGCCTCCTCAGACTGCCGGTATCAATGGAAATGCGGAGCCATCCGAACCTAACGTTTAAAGACGCAAAACAACTGTGCCGACTGAAGTGGAGGCTTGGGACAATGCACAAACTTTCTCTTCATTAACACACAACTAATTTTTCTTCATCTTCATTCTGCCTTCTACATCTCTCTTTCTCGATTAAAGCATCAGTTCACCCAAAAATTCAACATTTACTAATTCTCATGTTATTCCAAACCTATTTGGCTTTCTTGCATGGAACGCAAAATGTGATTTTTTTTTTTTTTTTTTTTTTTTTTTTTTAAAGGAATATCATGAGCCTTTTCCATTTAATGAAAATGAACACGTGTTTTTGTCCTCCTTGAGTCTGATAAAGTTTCCACTTTTGTGTTCAGTGGAAGTAATGGTCATATGGGTTTGGAACAACATGAGGGTAAGTAATGACAGATTTTTTGGTAAACCGTTTCTTTAACTTCACCTGTCTTTCTGCCATTTAGAAAGGTTAGTTTACCCAAAAATTTAAATTCTGTTGTTAATTCCTCACCCTCATGTCGTTCCAAACCCGTAAGATCTTTGTTCATCTTTGGGGTACAAATGAAGATATTTTTGATGACATCTTTGACCCCTCATAGACCGCAACACAACGACCACTTTCAAGGCCCAGAAAGGTGGTAAAGGCATCATTAAAACAGTCCATGTGACTCCAGTTGTTCAACCTTAATGTTATGAAGTGACGAGAATACTTTTAGCGTACAAAAATAAAAATTGTATTCAACAATTTCTTCTCTTTAACGTCAGTCTCCTACACTATTCATGTAGTAAATACAGTGCAGCGCCTCCTTATGTCATTGGCCAGCTTTTGCGTCAGTATCACACTTATGTGCCACGGTGTAGAGCCCTGCGCGGGACTGTTTTCTTCATCCCGCTCCCGCCCGCACCCGCCGAATTTCTGACCATTACCGCCCGCTCCCGCAATGTATGTGTTACACTCCCGCCCGCTCCCGCAATATGTATGTCCACTCCCGCCCGCACCCGCAAAACTCCGAGAATTTATTCCCGCACAATAATAGAGATGCATTGATTTTGTGTCTTCTCCCGTCCCGCAGGGGGAAAAAAACACGTATTTGTATTGATATTATTAAAGAGATTCATGGGGTTGTTTGTTTCGTTTCCCTGGCCTGCATGTAAAAAAAAAAAAAGGCCAAATACATTCAAATATAATTTCGTTTTTATCAAAAACTTTGCACATAAAAATAGACTGCTTTGCAAAACAGAAAACAGAAAACCAGATTGAGAAACAAAAAACAGATCCCAATTCGTCGGTCAGTTCCGACTGAAAGGAAACCTGAGAAAACATGCTTCAACAGAACGTAATGTGAACACAAAATAGCAAACGGACATTTAGAAACAATCCAATTCCACTCACTAAACTTCTATGTATTGTTCATTAAAAACACCAAACAGTCAACTTGACCTGCAGGGAGTGCTGAGCGTTTTTGGTGAGGTATGATCAAGTATCTATGTATTTGCCAGTTGCGCAATATGTGGAGACATATAACGTTATACCGCATGACTTTGCCTACCAAAACAATTGAGAAACTTCTCCAAATGTCAGACTTTCCTTGCTTAGCTTTTGTGCTGTAAATACCTCGTTTGAGGTTCTTTTCTACATCATCTATTGACATCTTCTCCATCATGTCGTTAGGCAACCTCCCTATCCCGCCGATTCCCGCAGTGTTTTTTTTAGCCGCCCGTTCCCGCCCGCAGCAAAATTCAAACCGCCCGCTCCCGCGAGATTTACGTTGGGTCCCGCGGGACCCGGCGGGACTCAATCCCAATGCAGCCCTCTACCACGGTGCTCACGTGAACTGCATCAGCCAATGGTGAGCTGGCATTCTGGCTTAAAACCCGGAGGCGCTGCACTGTATTTACTATGTGAACCGCATAGGAGACTGACATTGAAGAAAATAAATTGTTGAATAAAGTTATTTTTGTTTCTTTTTTGCGCGCTAAAAGTATTCTCGTCATTTCATAAAATCAAGGTTGAACCACTGGAGTCACATGGACTATTTTAATGATGTCTTTACTACCTTTCTGGGCCTTGAAAATGTTTAAAACGCTGCTGTCAATGGACGGACAGAAAGCTCTCGGATTTCATTTAAAAAAAAAAAATCTTAATTTGTGTTCCGAAGATGAACGAAGGTCCTACGGGTTTGGAACGACATGAGGGTGAGTAACTAATGACACATTTTCATTTTTATGGGAACTAACCCTTTACCATTTTCTGTTTTATATTCGCACCTCAGGGCCGCCCTCCACAGTCAGTGCCTTTGCGATCTCATGTCTTTGGGAGAGCCAGATTCTCCCATTCACCTGGAGATGAATCATTTTAAAGAATCACATTTCCTTGCCCCATAGTGACTGTTGAAAGACGTTTGTTCCCTAAGAGACTTCTGAAGTTTTGCCACAACTGCCATGTGTCTCTGTCTTTATCTGAAACACCTGGGCTGGCATGTCTACCAAAGAACTCTTGTTTGCATTGTGGATTGTTTTAGGTTCTGATTTAATCGCTTCTTCCAAAGTGGAATATGCATGACATAAGCTGACAATGGAGAGCTGTAATGTAATGACAGCCCGTACCTTGGTTTCTGTGCTGAATACTAACCTGGGACAAACCCAAACAAGCATCAAACACTGATGGAGAAAGTCACATGCAATAAACGGGGGTGATTCCACTACTAAAGCATTACTTCTATGCTTTATGATCACTTATATGTATCTATTTAAGGGTGGTTTTCACGAAAGCGTCCTATTTTACCCCAAAGTTAATGTTTTGCATAAAACAATGTAGCCTATTTTGAAATTATTTTCCATGACAATTATGCACATTTTCAGATGCGTTTCATTGTTGCTTCTCCTCATTATATTGACATTACTGTAATGTCCTATAATACAATCATTTTTATTTGCATCACAACAAATACTATATATATAAACTTTACTTTTTAAAAAAATGTAGTAATATAACTATTTTGTTACACACTGACTGAGATGAATTTTCTTGCAGCAAAATGTTCTTAATTGTCATTTAAAATAATGTTACAAAGCATAGTATGCATATAAATAGGTTTAATTTTACTGAAAAATATCATTTCTGTTTTTGGGTTGAAATATGTCCTTGAGTTTTGTGATTCGCCCGTCATGTGCTTCCTACACACTAATACAAACACATAGTCAATGTTTACTGTAGTTACTGACTTACAGGAGGACTTGAAAGCTGTTTGCTCCACTGCTTTACTGTATAGAGTGTCCGAACTGAAGGAGATTGTTTACGTTTCTATGTCTTTATGGGTAATAACCAGCTGCCTAAGTTTAGTGTCATAATGTTTTAGATGGAGGACCGAATTTCCTCCACATAATTGTTAGAAACTAAGGAATTCGTAACCAGAGATAGATGTCTTTATTTGTTTTACAAATAGTTTTTTTCTTTATTATTGCATTATTAATGTCATACTACTGCCTCACCCAACGTAAAAGTGTGCCAGGCGACGTTCATTTGTGTTTCCATGTCTATGTAACACATTGACGTGTAATATCTGCTCTGTCGTTAGCTGGTAAATAAATATACAAGTATTTTACCAGCATTCCATCTGTTTTACCTGACCTTATTATCCAGTTAGTTTAGAATTAATGTCCATGTTCTGCTTTAGTGACGTGCTATCAATTATCACAGAATATAATTTGACAAATTATATATATATATATCTTTACTAAAGAGTGTATGTAAAGGCCCGTGCACACTACGAGTGCTGTCACTTTAAATGCTTGAGCTCTTTAAAGCAGGATGCATTCTGATTGGCTGTCATTGATTTTTGTTTTATTAGCTGTAAAAAAGCATTCTTAAAGTAATTTAAATTATATCATTTGTGAACACTGCTGTTTTTTTATATTTTGAATGATGTTTAGAACTACTTTATATGGGGAAAACATGTAATCTGCATAATTAAATGCAGCACAACAAATATCTTTTATATATATATATATTATATAATCATTTACTTTTAAATGTAATTACATATATATATATATAAAGGGCTGTGCGATATTGAAGAAAGATGCGATATGCAATTCCTTGTTAAATAAAACGATATTCGATATGCGATACAATATTGCTTTAAGAGTGTAAAATCTATTTAAATTATATTACAAATTTAATTAAAAACTGAGAATGATACCATTTATGTATTTCACATTCTTTCTGGGAAAAGAAAGCATCGCTACAACTTCTGAAAGCGACCAGCAATATAATTTTAACATCAATGTAAACAAACAACAAATGTAATGGCAATATTTAAATACCAAAAGCTCTTTGCTTGACTTGGTAATATATAGTTATATCAACCTAAAACTTAACATCAAGAACATCCAGGTAAACGAAGACACCTGAACTAGGGGTGGACGATTATTTTTGTTATTTTAATTTTTCTTTATTAAAAATAAGAACTAAAAACGGTAGTCTTCACATGAAATAAATATGCACTGATACATAATAAAGCTACAGAGGTTATGTGATTTTTTTTTTTTTTTTTTTTTCTCGTTCTTTTGTTGTTTGACAGACAGCGGCAGGTTTACGGTATTAGCAGGCTGTCACTTTAAGACCTAATGCATGGAATACCTATTGATACCTAATCACCTATTGACACGCATTCGGTTTCTTTCCCCGACTGATAACGTTCACTTAAAGCATAACCGACTGTGTTTACATGAATACTCGTCAAGACAGCCATTTTGACATAACTGTGTGTGCATTTGACAGTTCGAGTAACAAGACACAAAACCGAACTGAAGGGCTCACACGCTTTCAGAGAGGTGGCTTGTGTGCACGTTTCGGTGTGTGTATCAGACAGCGCGAGACTTCAAGGAGTTGTTTTTTGCAAGTTATTGTGTTTAATAACTCTTTTTAACGTCAAGCAAATCACATAAGTAACAGTCGTGTGCCCAGTCTATTCTCTACTATATGCGTCAACCTAAACCGTACACTTTTCACAATGTTGAAGTAGCCTATTAAAATCATTCAGATATTGCGTGCCCTTGCGATTATGTACATTTGCGATATTTCAATATATTGTGCAGCCCTAATAAATGTATATAAACCAGGAGTTTCACTAGAAAACAATTGTACCTTAATTACTTGAATAAAATGTTTGTCTTTGTAATCTTCACTACTCACACATTCACATTCACACATTTTCATTGCCAAATATGCTTTCTCTTGGAAAATGTTGCATTACGGAATAAAAAGAGATTGTGCAGTTTTCTATTTACTTTTTACGCCTGTTTGCAAAAATTTGCTTATTCTCCTGAGGGAATGATTGCAAATCTGTGGTAATCAACAGCATGCTAAAGCCAAAACACACGCAAAACATTCAGCGTTTCACTAATTCATTCAGACTTTGACCAATGTTTGGAAAGAAAAATAGTTCTACAGGAACTATTTAGACTAATTAACTTGAATTATGGACGTACAAATATGGCGGTGAATCTTCTGAACGGTGTGTGTGTGTGTGTGTGTGATTGTGTGGTTGTGTTGCAGTGGGTCCTGCAGTGGTTGGCCACTATGATATTTCAGACACTCACTCCGAACAGGAACAGCAGTCGCACTCGCTCTCAGGTTCGTTTCCACCGCCACTCAATCCTCAGGACGCTAGTCTGACTGTACGCTCGTACACACTGGCTGCGTCTCAATTCGCATACCAATATTAGATTAGCACAAAAAAAAATTTGTGTGCATCGATACAGTTTTTAGATCCCTTGCACTACCAAAAAAATGTTGGTCACTTCTGCAACAAAAAAAAGGGAAGCAACTACAGTAGTTTTATTTTTAGGAATGTGATTAGTGTGAATTTAAAGTACTCAACAGACAATCTTATTTTTAAACCACATAACATTAACCTTACATTACCGTTCAAAAGTCTCTTCTGCTCACCAAGGCCGCAGCTATTTGATCAAACATACAGTAAAAACAGTAATATTAGGAAATATAACAATTTTAACAGAAACTGTTTTATATTTGAACATATTGTAATATGCAATTTATTCCTGTGATCAAAGCTGAATTTTCAGCATTACTCCAGTCTTCAGTGTCACATGTCAAATCATTCTAATATGAGGATTTGCTGTGGTTTCATATCTTTATGGAAACCGTGATAAAAAAAATTTCCCCCAGAGGAAAGTTCAAAAGAATAGCATTTATTTGAAACTGAACCATTTAAAAAAAAATTACTGTCACTTTAATCCATTTAATGCGTTCTTGCTAAATAAAAGTTATATCTTTTAAAACAAACAACAACTTTTTAACGGTAGTGTATGTTCCCAGTCAGGCCACAACACACCACCTAAATTGCCACTATGACCAATCATGTTTAGTCATTTAAACGTTGCCTTTAAGTACTTTAGTATGAGAATTGTGATGCTGCCATTTCCTCGTTGACTTGCCTCACATTTTTGTGAGATGAATGTGTGTTGTCGTCAACTACAGGATATTTTGTATTACATCTTGATAGTATGTCAGGCGTCTGATTTCTGTTGAACATTTGTGTTGTCCCTCTTGTGTTGCATCTGATTCACTCATTTAATTTTAAGGGTGGCAGTGAATGTTGAAAAAAGGTTTGCTGAATGTAGTCTGTTGTGTTTCTAGGTGCCGTAGAAGCCAAGCCGTCTCAGGTGAGTCTGGCATCCACAGACAGTGAAGTGGAGATCGTTGGGGTTCAAGAGAACGCCAAGTGAGTTGATCCTCATATATAATGTAATGGTAATGTTCTTATGCTAACTAGGTTGCATGACATTATATTTTTGCCCTAAATAATAATTTGCAGTAATGTAAATTTGGTTGTTTATAGGTCATTTATTTTTGTTTTGTTCAAAATGAACTAAAGTCAATACATTATTCTTCTTCCAAAACATGTTTTGTCTAACCCTGATTCACTATGGTAAGCCTATTATAAGTGTTTATATTTTAGACTTTAATTTAAGAATTTAAGATTAGGATATATTTCTAAGTACTTAACCTTTAAACAGGCAAGGGTGGAAAATTATCAGTAAAAAATAATTTCATCTCACTTTTTATATCATCTTGACTTAAGTAAAACATATCCAAAGGAATTGTTGAAATATTTGCTCTAGTTTGTATTTTATGAGTTCCATCTTCAAGGATACGTTGCCTTGTCTGGCTATCACCAGACCAAACTCAATTTAAGATTGAACATTGGTCTAGAGAGTCTGCTCTGTATTTTCTACTGCACAAGAGGTGTGATAAACGAGCATAAATTAAAAGACTCTGTACGCAATTGGATAGTCCTTCAACCAATCAGACCACAAGAGGCGTGATCAACAGGCAACGACCCATCCCTTCTCTATCCGTCATCGTGTTAAGCCAATAGCGCGCCAGGTGGAAAAGCCAGTCTGTGATTGGTTCCTGCAAAAGTGTAACAGAAGCAGTAGAAATGAATGTACAGGTTTCCAGACTGAGTTGCAGGGCGAAATCAAATCGCCGGCAGGTCAGGCTGGGTTTACCCAGTCTATATGTTGCCCTATTGGGATATAAAAAGCCAAAGTCATCAATATTTCAATGATTTATTTGATGCATCAAAAAAAATATGCAAAATATACTGCATTTGTTTGACATGTCTAAGTGACCTAAAATTTCAGCACACACATTTCTTGTAATTTTACATTGCTGAACTGTCTCGTCTTCAACCTCAGAGGTGGGCAGCTCTCGCCTTAGAGGTCCAGTGTCCTACAGGTGTTAGTTCCATCCCTAATCAATCATATAATGTCATTTATGACACAACATTTAATTGAAGTAATCCTGAAGACTTTGGTTCTGATCTACCATAAAATCCCTTCAAGAAAATAACAGAATAAAAATGCAGTTGTAGTTAACTAACTGTAAAATCAGTTTTACATGTGAATATTAACATTTGCACAATTTTCAAACTCAAAATACAAAGATTGAGAAGGGTATAGGGCGCACTGAGGCCAGGAGGGCCTAAAAGGATCTTCCCTAAGGGCCCCGTCCAGGAAACGAGATTTCTACTGCTCCCCACCTGTCACCCCGGAATGAAACAATAATGCAATACCCTATACAGGGGCCCAGTTTACCTGTGGATAATCCTTTTTTTCTTACCCTAATCTGGCAACGCATCTCGGGGGGATACAGACTTTTCAAAATGCGGTAAATAACAGCATGAGCAACATATGACATCATTTTCTTTTTCTAAATCTGAAGACAAGGCCGTGACCATGTCGTGAACATTGTGGGGGACCTTTTATAAAGACTATAGAAACAGAACAGTGAAAGAAATTCTAGGTTGTTTCAACCCAAATTTAGGTTGAAAAAACCCAATCATATTTAGAGTGAATTGGAAAATAAGCATTTTTAACTATTTGATAATAATAATTGCATTAATTTGCATTCAAATATGTACTTTTATTTGTATGCCTAATGTGTCGAAAACGTAAGCCGCTTTTTGTCTCCACACTCAGTTAGGAATTCCATGAATCACACAAATGCATATTTTCCATTCAAGAAAAAAGTCCAGTAGTTTGCGTCTCTGGATGTCGAAAAACATTTGAAATGTTTAAACTCTTTCACTTACCTCATTCTCTTTCAGCGTTAAACTGATGCTTCGCGCTGGAATTCACGCTCTGCTTCTTTGACCATTAAACCCCGCCTACTTTGATTTGATTGGCCATCTCAATCATTTTGACATTGACGAATGCTGTTAGACCGCAGAGGCAGACCGGGCTAAAAATGTAACTTTTAAAACTTTATGTCATACAGAGCGCTGTGTAATGGAGTGCATCAGAGCAGTGCAAGAATTTTAAAGGGGTCATGAACTGGCTTTTTTTATTGTTTTATACTGTTGTCTGAAGTCAACTTATGGCGTTTATGTGGTTTATACATTCAAAAATATCATAATGAATAAGTAATTTTTCTATTTTCTATTTTCTGCCTTGGTTTTGAGGCTCTCTGAGAAACACTAGGTTTTGATGGGCGTGCCGAACTGAAGACTTGGAAGTAAACGCCCACGGCTAGGATTGGATAATATTTGCATATTTAATGAGCTTCAGCTACCGTCTATCCCAGGAATCGTCTAGGGGAAATGCTCAGAGAACTCGCAAAATATCAAACAAACAATAAATCACACACACTCGCGCGGGGAGACACACACACACACACACACACACACACACACACACTCACACTCACTCGCGCGGAGAGACACATACTCACACGCACACACTCGCGCGGAGACACACGCACGCACGCACGCACGCACACACACACTCACTCGCACTTTCGTGCGGGGAGAGACACACACTCGCGCGGAGACACACACACACAAGCGCGGACACACTCACACTCGCGCAGACACACACATAACGTTACAACAAGTCTCTCTACACATAATCAATACACAATCGTACACATATCAAACGATCTGTTACAATGCAATACTATCACGTATAAAAAAAACACATGTTTTACTCACATAAGTGTGCTGCACCATTCCTGTCGGGTCCAATACCTATAGAAGGCACAGCATTGTGTTTCAATCTCAATATGTCTGCAAATCCCCACGTGAGCTGGAACTTCATTAAAAATAAAGTTCAACCACATATTCCTAATATTAGGATCCGAAGGAAGCTTATGCAGCGACTGTTCTTCCACAACCAGGAATAGCGCAATATCGTGATATCATCTTTATTGCTGCTGGCTAGCAATCCGTTCAGCTCCATGAGTCGGTGGGCGGGGCTACTGAATTACACGTGCTTATTATTCTGTAGAGGCGGTGTTTCGTCGCACGATGACGTAAAGGTGAAGCACAAATCGTTTTCAGGGTCTGGTGTCTATAAAAGCTTTTCTTTGACTAACAAGAAAGTTTTCAGCTCTGAAACTTACAGGATATTCTTATATTTGCCATGACCTCTTATATATCAAAAGCTCAAGGGAAAGTTGATTTCTCAATTCATCACCCCTTTAAATATTGAGGGGGACAATTTGGCCATTTCTAATAATTGAATGGGTCTTGCCCTCAATATGGTGGTTACAGCCCTGTCTGAACTACGACAGTGTTCTACATTTAGCAGTTCTATATTTTTTTATAATTTTAAGATTAATATATTCCTACTTTCTGCATAGTCAGAATGTCCAGCTCCATGGGCGGACGTGTTTGCTTTAGGTCAAACTGACAAAACCAGCACAGAAAATGTAAAGTCATGTGACCCAAACAGACTCAATGATAATAACAGAATGGGATGAAAAATGATTTCTCATGCCTCCTACGAGAGATTAAAGAGTCTGCATCCTGTGGTGCCTGTTGCCTGTTTAAGGGTTTCTTTTTGTTGCTTTGAAATATGATGTTTTTGTGACTGTTTTAATATTTGTGTAATGTTATTTCAGCATTGTCTCAAGGTTTCCTCGCGGTGGAGTGATCCAGTCGCTTTCTTCCTGGAAGCAGAGAGCTCCGCCGGCATGGACGTCTGCGCAGTCAGGCTGGGTTCCTCCTCCTGAGGTGGTGGACCTGACGCTGGACGAAGACAGGCACAGATACCTGCTGTGATCTCACACACACACACACGCTTAGATACACACTCTCATATACATGTGACTGGTGGGCTGAGTGACTCAAACCATAATGAACTTTGACTGTTGAATCTAAGAACACGGTTTTCATTAAATGAAAAACTCTTCAAACTTACTGTTCAACACTTTCTTCTGACACACTTTGATATGCCTAATTCTTTATTTGATACTGTGAGTAAATGACACCAGGCTGGGAATGGTTGGCGAGCGCATACTGTACCAAGTTCTTCACTTGATAGTCAGGTATCAAAGCTACTGCCCGAAATGCATATTACAATCTTAGAAGTAAAATATGGGGCTTCCTTAAAGAAATTAATATACTGAATGTAAAAGGGTGAATCTCACAAAAACAGGTCATATTTCACTTCAAAATCAAGAATATAGAATTTATTTTTAGCTTAAAACAAAGACTATTTTTTGAAGTATTAAAGGGGGCCAATTATGCCCCTTTTTACAAGACGTGTCTATGAAGTTTCAGCTCAAAATACTCCCCAGATCATGTTATAAATGCCCATTTTTGAGTGGAAGGAAGAACATGCTGTTTTTGTGCATTTATATTTAAATGCAAATGAGCTGCTGAGGCCCCACCCCGCTTTCCAGAAGAGGGCGGAGCCTGTATAGCTTGTGCTTCCTATAATCTGCCAAAAACTAAAACATGTTTGGTTTTGATTATCATCTCTATCATGGTCACGCTCATGTGACATTGCAGTTCTTCATCATCATGAAAGTTTATTAAAGCCATATCAGTCCAAGCTTCTGATATATGGTTTTCTGATCGCACTGAAAGCTGACGGCACGTCCCGTGAGTATTAAACCAAGTTCTCTTTCACGTCTTATTGCGCTTAAACTGTCAAATACACACAAGGTTATGTCAAAAACACACAAAGTTCGCATAAACACAGTCGGTTATGTCGGTAAACAGGAAGTAAAGAAATCACGCGTGTATTAGATCTGTGTATTAAAGTGAAAGCAGTGAAATGTGCTGTTAATATGAATCAAACAAAAGAAAAACAGAAAATCACTCACTGCTCTTGACTGAATAACTTTAGTAGCTTTAATAAGAATACATTTCATACTTGAATGCTGCTGTTAAATGCTCCGGCGAGGAGATAAACATGGCGGACCGAGTACAGCTCACCGAGGGGCGGGGTCTATGCTAATAGGGCGGAGTCTGTCAGCAGTAATGGGCGGGGTCTACGCACATGTGACATCACATTGCATAGAAACTGCAAACGGCTTGTTCTGAGACACTCCTCATGATTTATGGGGATTTCAAAAAAAAAAAGTGGGTGGATTTTTACCATTATAGGGTGGTTGTGTACACACTGCGAACACACATTTATGTTCAAACGTTTGTTTTTTATAGTGAACAACTATTTGAATTGTTAATTAACGAAGCTCTCAATTACATTTTTGTAATACAAGAATCATTATTGGGAATTACAATAAACATATGTATGTGTTACGGTAATTTGGGGGTAAAAGTGTTTGAAAATTAAAAAAATAATCATGTAAATTTAAAAAATGTCAGTGGTCTTAAAAATAGGCTTCTTTTTCTTCATGCAAAATATAATTTCTTGGGGCATTTTTTCCTTTGGATTTTGAGGTGAAGTAACGCCTGAATGTGTTTCTGTGAGATTCAGCCAGAAAAATGTAATTCGTCCTCAAACCTCAGTCATTTCGTCATGGCTAATCAGGGATGCTTTGCTTTCTCGGATCCTCAGATTTCAACGTCTTCTTTTGAGTCACTTTGCCCCACTGAAAAAAAAAAGCACCCACACTTCCATGATCCTGCTGTTGGCCCTCAGGAGTCGCTTGCTTGAACCGCCCCAGCCACTGTTTTTGTGATGTAACTTCCTGTTAGCTGCTGAAGAGCTGTTAGTCGAGACATAACCACAAACCTGCTGGTCTTACTCTCACCGGAGCAAACGCCCCACTGCTCTGTGTGCGCGAGATTGTGTGTGTTCACTGTCAAACATTTAATGCTGCTGTGTGGGGAGAAGCCTTGGAGCGCGTGTTCCTCACCCAATACTGCTTTCACAATACGTTTGTGTGCGTGTGTATGTGTGTGTGTGTGTGTGTATCCTGAGAATTAGTTTTTCAGAGCATGTTCGTTACGTACATCTCGCATTGTCATAGAAACAGGCCCTTGCTTTTATTATGCCAATGGAACTTATTCAAACACTCTACTGGTCAAAAGTTTGTCATCATTAGGATTTTTTAATTTGTCTTTTCTGCTCTCCAAGGCTTACTTTATTTGATTAATAATACAGTAAAAACAGTAATATTGTGAAATATCATTACAGTGAATATATTGTAAAATTTAATTTATCCCTGTGATTTTCAGCATCATTACTCCAGTCTTCAGTGATCCTTCAGAAATCATTCTGATATGATGATTTTGCTGTGTAATATTTTGTGGAAACCTATTTTTGCTTAAATACGCTACAAATCCTCATATTAGAATGATTGAAGGATCATGTGACACTGAAGACTGGAGTAATGATGCTGAAAATCACAGGATTAAATTCAAACAGTTGTTTTAAATTGTAATATTTCACAATATTACTGTTTTTACTGTAGTTTTTTTATCAAATAAATGCAGGCTCGGTGAGCAGAAGAGACTTAATTCTAAACTATTAAGAAATCTTAACGATTCCAAACTTTTGACTGGTAGTGTTTACACTTGTGAATACAATCAGTGTGTGATGAGGGAAGAAAAATGCAGGTTTTTGTTTTCTAAACGGGGTCTAATTTGCATATAGACTTTTTAAGCAATTTAACCACAACTTAGTTTTATATACATGTTTCTATGGTTGCATCATGATATCCCAGACACCACTGAAACTATTTATTGATATTTGCTGTGTTTTACTTGATGTTACATATGTGAATCGTTTGTTCGAAGAGCAATATGAATATGCGTCTCCACAACTGCATATTAAAGGGATGGTTCGCCCTATAAATGAAAACTGTCATGTATTGACCCTCGTGTCTTTTCAAAACCATATGACTTTCTTTCTGCCTTGTCACACAAAAGGCAATTTTGAAGAACATTTATGCTTAAAAGGGGTCCATATGCAGCGCACAAGTCATATGGACTGCTTTTATGGTGCTTTGTCATTTATGGAGAGAGCAGCTTGTAAAAGAGCAGCGTGAACATCCTTCGAAACATCTACTTTTGTGTTCCTCAGAAGAAAGTTATGTCGGTTTGGAATAACATTAGGGTGAGTTTATGATGACAAAACATACATTTATGGGTGTACTGTTGATTTTAGGTTTGAGTCTTGGCAATATATTCAGTCTGTATAACATCAAATGTTTCCTTTTGTTTCTCTTCCTCACAATTGTTACTTGTCAGACCACTGTGTGTGAGGAGCACTCACTACCTGAATGTGAATTATTCTGCTTCTTTCAGCTTGTGTATCGCCCTCAGACCCTGCAGGACTTTTCAGCGGCAGGTTTTGAAGCCGTGCTGGTGGCCATTTTGGCTCTTAGCCCCGCCTTAAACTGTGACCCGCCCCTCTAAGAGTCTGATTGGACCTTTACCTCTCTGTCAATCACGTGTGGTGAATAACTCCTCCTCGAGAAAGGGAAAACGTAGCTCCAAAGCAGGAATACAGGTAGTAGCAAAGTAATTTAAAAAGGATAGTTTACCTAAAAATCATTGACGCTTAAAGTGATTTCGGTAAAAACAGAAAAATGTGTTAAAGATGTTTGCGCAGCTCTTTTTTTATACAGTGAAAGTGAATGGAGATGGATGCTGTCGGAAACCAACATAAACATTTCATATGATAATTTGGTGAGAAAATGACCACAAAGCACTATTAAATCAGAAAAATGCATATGATTTGTACGTTACACTGAAAAATAATGTCAAAGGTGTAAATAAAAGGTTATTGGAGTAGGTTTTACAAGAAAATACGGTGACATTTTATTTGGTTACACGCGTTACATGTAGTTAATATAGTAATTACTATAAATTGTGCTTAATTACATGCAACTAACCTAAACCACACCCTAACCCTATTGTAAGTACATGTAGTTAATAATTATTACTCAGTACTTAAATGTATAATTACACTGTATCCCTTTATTTTAAGGTGGCATAATTACATAGTATTTAGAGTAAGCACAGAGTAATATTAATTAACTACACTGTAAAACATTTTTGTTGGTTTAACTTAAAAAAGTAAGTAACCGGGTTGCCTTAAAATTGAGTTAATACAATGAAGGAAATTGGTTTAATAAATAGAAACTCAAAATGCTATTGTAGCTGAACCACATAAAAAAAAAAAAAAATGGTGTGATAAATCATGAAAATAGCACAATTTGGCATGTTCCACTGCATTATTACAAATAAAACACACAATTACGCAATATGCTTGCAAAATCTTTTAATAATATTTGAATAAAGGGTGATGTCGATTCTCAAATGTTCATTTTATTAACTCCAATTTTTAATTTCAATGAACTCAAAATTTTAAGGCAACCAGGTAACTTACTTTTTAAATATTTTTTACAGTGTACATGTACTTACTATAGGGTTATGGCTAGGGTTTGGTTGAGGGTTAGTTACTTGTAATTATGCAAAATGTACTACTCTTACTATAGTAAGTGCATGTAGTAACGTGTAAATACGTCACTTTAAATTAAAGTGTCACTGAAAATACTATAATACCACAACATTTAGCAATGTCTTGCGATTGTTTGAACTTACAAGCCCTTTCTGAGTGAAAATGTTGTATTTATCCGTCTCATTTACTTTCGTTGTTTGAAAGCGCTGCGTGAACATTTTGCAAATGGCATATTTTTAATTTTTGATTGAACTGTTCCTTTAAGATGCATCCCTCCAAGCAAATTCCTTTTCAAACTCTCAGACTTTGTTTTCTCTGCCTTTAAAAGTGAAGGCAGTTGCTGGATCCCAGCTGTTGTCTCGTGTGCAGGCTGCTTTTGTGAAGGAGAGGAGTTTCCTTTCAGAGTTAAAAGTGGGCACATCTGTCACCAGTGACTGTGGCCACTACGATAGCCAGAATGTGTTATCTCTTCCTGGGATAGCAAAGAGCATGGAGATATTCCTACACCCCTCCAGGACGCATTTGGAGCTGATGCTTTAAAGGGATGGTTCACTCCGAATTAAAAAGGTTCATATGCGCACCCTCATGTCATTCTAAACCTGTATGACTTTCTTCTCTGGGACACAAAAGATGATTAGCAGAATGTTCCTCTGCTCTTTACCAGGTCTTTGGGGACGGATGCTGTCCGTAGAAAAAAAACAAAGCCCCATTAAACTAGTTTATGCCCCATTCCAAATCTTCTGAAGTCAAACAATAGCTTTGTGCGAGGAACAGATCCAAATTTAAGGCGTCATTCAATAAAAATCACCACCACAGCTCTCACTTTCCCTTGTGCATATTCATACATAAAGGCCTGTATACACTACCGTTCAAAAGTTTGAGTTTTTTCCCAGCAAGGATACATTAAATTGATCAGAAGTGACAGTAAAGGCATTTATAATGTTGCAAAAGATTTCAATTTTTTTTTTAAATGCTGTTCTTTTGAACTTTCATCAAAGAGTCCTGAACAAAATGACAAATATATGAAGCAGCACAACTGCAGCGCATATTAGAATGATTTCTGAAGGATCACGTGACACTGAAGACTGGAGTAATTCAGCTTTGAACGCAGGAATGAATTACCTTTTACAATATATTACATTGGAAAACAGTTATTTATAATATTTCACAATATTACTGTATTTTTGATCAAATAAATGCAGCCTTGGTGAGCAGAAGAAAACATTAAAAGTCTTTCAAACTCTAAACTTTTGAACAGTAGTGTATTTATTTACGTTTCAGTAATGAGACCGAGCTAATGGCTTCAGAAAACTTGGTGGGGTTTTTTGGGCATTTTTGTCCCCAATAACTTTCATTGTAAGGAAAACAACATTGAGATTCTGCAAAAATCTCAGTTTTTGTCTCCCGTGGATGAATCATACGGTTTTGGAACCACATGACGATGACTAAAATATGGCATTTGACATATTCCTTTGACATTGTGAAATGTTTTCTCCCACACACACACACAAACACACCAGCATATCCGGCTCTTTATTTCTTAGTTAAGCACTTTTAAATGTTACGTTTCAAATTTCAGTTCTAAAGGAGTTTTAAAGCCTCTATAACGTCATCGTCCTCTCCTGCGTTTTGTCTCCCGATCAGTCGTCTAGAGTTTCCTGACGGAATGTGTTGTAGTTTAACCGATTTAAGCATCCCAAAAACAGCAATAATTCCGAGAACAGAGGGACAGTGCGAACTCAATATAAGTCATGTGACATGAGGGGTTTGGGTTCATTAGATTTCCGCTGCGTTTGAAAAACACTTCCCCTTTAATTGAATCGTGCTACTCTGTTTTGGGTTCATTTCAACAGTATTTCAAATCAAAAGCAAAAGAGTGTTAATATTTTTTGCTTCCGCAAGTCTTTCTTCCTTTAAACATTTATGTAGAATAAAATGAAACTATTTTAAGATAAATAAATAGAGATATTTAAAGAGTAACATTGTGCGTGTGTGTTTTCATTTATTGAAATGCGTTAACAAACTTGTGTTAAACTTGTGAATGCAACAGCTCACAGACCTTTTATAATACAGACTCCAGTGTGGGAAAGCAGCCTGTGACCTCTGACCTCTGGGGGTCACAGATAGGCAGCTGCCACAGGAGGGTCTGTTCATCCCTAATGACAAAGAAATAGGGGGTTCCTCTCATACAGACGCCCGCAGCTGTATGCTAATGTCAGCTCAGTCTGCTGGCTCTACATCAGAAAAAGTTTTGTGTTATGAATTCAGTTCTGCTATTTATAGCCAAGACATTAGAAGAGGCTTCATTTGGTCAGTATAACGTTTTTGTGCCAAAAACCTTTATATATAAATATCAGTAATATATATATTTTTTTAAAGTTTACGCTTACCAAGGCTCCATTCTTTTGATCAAAAATACAGCAAAAACTGTGACATATTACAATTGAAAATAACTAATACATGTTTTCTATATGAATATATTTTTAAAAAAATAATGTATTCCTGAAATCATTCTAATATGAGGATTTGATGCTCAAGAAACATTTATGATTATTATCACTGCTGAAAACGGTTTCATATTTTTGTTGAAAACACTGCTATTCACTGACATCATGACGACACGTTATGAACTTACGATGGTTTGAATAAAAAGTATGTTTGAGACTATGTTGGGGAATTACTTTTCAAAGTAATGCATTACAATATTGCGTTACTCCCTAAAAAAGTAACTAATTGTGTTACTTTTTATGGAAAGTTACATTACTTTTGCGGTACTTTTTCTCACCTGGGCTTGCTTGGTTTGATTGCTTGTTTCTTTGATCATGAAAGGTCAGCAACAAAGACTTTTGTTAATAAAGTGAGATTAAATACATATGGCATATTTGTGTAATTGAATATATTTATTATTGCAGGTTTGCGTAATATTCTGCAATTGCATTTCCCTTTTTTATTAATTTTGAGTAATACTGAATCTGTTTTTTTTTTGCAAGAGAGATGAGTTGACGCTGACAATGCCTCTGCACTTACGATTCCTCTCAACATGGGGACAGAAGAGATGTCAGTCAATGAATGAAAAAAGTAACTTGCGTTACTTATTTGAAAAAGTAACTCAGATATTTTGTTGTACATTTGAAAGTAATGCGTTACTTTACTAGTTACTTGAAAATACTCTGATTACGTAACTCAAGTTACTTGTAATGCGTTACTTTACTAGTTACTTGAAAAAAGTAATCTGATTATGTAACAAATTACTTGTAATGCGTTACTTTACTAGTTAGTTAAAAAAGTAATCTGATTACGTAACTCAAGTTACTTGTAATGCGTTACTTTACTAGTTACTTGAAAAAGTAATCTGATTACGTAACTCAAGTTACTTGTAATGCGTTACTTTACTAGTTACTTGAAAATACTCTGATTACGTAACTCAAGTTACTTGTAATGCGTTACTTTACTAGTTACTTGAAAAAAGTCATCTGATTATGTAACAAATTACTTGTAATGCGTTACTTTACTAGTTAGTTAAAAAAGTAATCTGATTACGTAACTCAAGTTACTTGTAATGCGTTACTTTACTAGTTGCTTGAAAAAGTAATCTGATTACGTAACTCAAGTTACTTGTAATGCGTTACTTTACTAGTTACTTGAAAAAAGTAATCTGATTATGTAACAAATTACTTGTAATGCGTTACTTTACTAGTTAGTTAAAAAAGTAATCTGATTATGTTACAAATTACTTGTAATGCGTTACTTTACTAGTTACTTGAAAAAGTAATTTGATTACGTAACTCAAGTTACTTGTAATGCGTTACTTTACTAGTTACTTGAAAAAATTAATCTGATTATGTAACAAATTACTTGTAATGCGTTACTTTACTAGTTAGTTAAAAAAGTAATCTGATTACGTAACTCAAGTTACTTGTAAAGCGTTACTTAACTAGTTACTTGAAAAAGTAATCTGATTACATAACTCAAGTTACTTGTTTTGCGTTACTTTACTAGTTACTTAAAAAAGTAATCTGATTACGTAACTCAAGTTACTTGTTTTGCGTTACTTTACTAGTTACTTGAAAAATGTAATCTGATTACGTAACTCAAGTTACTTGTAATGCGTTACTTTACTAGTTACTTGAAAAATGTAATCTGATTATGTTACTCAAGTTACTTGTAATGCGTTACTTTACTAGTTACTTGAAAAATGTAATCTGATTATGAAACTCAAGTTACTTGTAATGCGTTACTTTACTAGTTAATTGAAAAAAGTAATCTGATTATGTAACTCAAGTTACTTGTAATGCGTTACCCCAACACTGGAGACTATACTATATAAAGATCTGGCTGTGTGAGACTATAGTTTGAATGAATCCCTATTATTTGCATAACACACTGACATAACAGTACAGAATGGTTCTTTCAGCATTATCCTATAATAAATCTTATACAATAAACATTGTATAAGAGAGGCTCTCAGGGGGCATGTGTAAACGTCACATCCTTTGGATTTTTCTGGTGAAATCGAATCAAGTCCTTCACAAAAAACAAGCTTTCATGGACAACCTAGGAAGTCGGGGAAGGTCTCGATGTTTAAGTTTCGTTACATGCTGTTCACGCATTGGCAATGTAAAAAGCGCTTAATACATGAAGGTCCTTACATTTAGCCCCTTTAAGTGTATTATATTGGCAGAAATCAATTCAAATATGAGTACAGTGATTGTAAGGGAAAGGATTCTTTATTACAAGCAGTGTAAGTGATGTTGAATGAGATGTGTTACTTTATAATTGGAGGAACAGAGAGGCTGGGGTCTTCACAGGGGTCATGGTGAGAAGTATGAACAGAAGGAGCAGAGATAATCACAGCTCAGACCCCTGCGTACGTGTGTGTGTTTGGGGGAAGGGGTTCATGGTAAGGACTGACATATGGAGTGTATAGTCTTTCAAAGCAACCAAACCCCTGGTATGGCCAACAGGCCGTGTCTGTCTGTCTGTGATTCTCTTGTGCTCTTTCAAATTAGATTTTTAAAAATACAAAACAACAGGTTGATCATGTTTCTGTTGGCATATATGTGCTACAAACATAAAAACTGAAACTGTGACTACAGTTGCCCTACAGACCATTCACAATGCATGACTGTCAAAGTAAAACACACATATATATATATATATATACATATACATATACATA